>NC_142892.1:23107500-23465000 GCF_054131105.1 Drosophila navojoa
GGAACACATATCAACTGTTGAGCATGCCTTTACTCAGAGTTATAATACCCACACAGGCCCACACACAGCGACTGCCACACACCTGGGCCTAAGTACATTCATAAATAAGCAAATAGTTTGATAACAGCTGAACGACAACAACACTTGAGTCGCACAGAAGGCTTCGACCCACCATGAAGTCTGGTGGGTAAATATTGATATTTTGATTTGAAATTAAGCAAACCAATATCCCAGTCCACATCCTGATGTGTTTATACAGTTTAATTTGAATGGGCTCAGTGTGTGAATAACATTCGACTCGCATTCCGTCCGACATTAAGCACTGCGAATGTATCCCCTTTAGTGTAATTAAAAGCCGCAGTGCATGAATGCGAGTTTTTCGCTTTGAAGTCTGCGTGGAATAGGACGTGTATATAGGAGCCTGTCTGAGAGGAGGGTACGTCAAATGGTAACTATTGCAAGTGCTCTGTGCTTTAGCCGGCGAATGAATCTTGCTTTCGGTTAGTTACTCCGTTACGTCGTAAATATTTGCACACAATTATTTGCGTTAAACGTTTTGTGCCCATGGCCAAAGTCAGGCGACGCTTTATTTGGCGCTTAAATAAATTATGTGACCCTCCTTTGGTTTGGTTTCGGCTCTGCCTTGTGGAGATAGACACATTGCACGTTCCGGCCACGGCAAACCGCATAAACCTTTACAATTACTTATAAATTTCCAGCATTTATATCATGCTTAATGAATTTCCACTGGAGCAGAAGAGCTGCCCCTCCACCCTCCATCCACCCCTCACCCTCTCGTCCTACCAGCTGCCAGCGTGGCTGCCGGTCTGCCTATCCGCCTGGCTGGATGTCTTCCACTTCCTTGCCTTGGCAATGTTTTCGTTGAATTATGATGCTTTTAAAATGTAATTTATTTTTTTCTGTCTTTTTTTTAAATAAACACTCGGCGCAACTGCTTTCACTCAGCTTTCGGGCTGCTGTGGCTGCTCGGCTGCCTTTTGCGCTACGCAGCGGCAATCAGTAATGAGTTTAACTTAATTTTATTATTTCAGCCGAAATTATGTATTTTGTTAAGATTGCTCCGCGTTGATCTATCCCTTTCTCATTAGCATAATAATTCGTAAATGCTTAATTGAGTGTGATTTCGAATAGGGACTGCAGTGCGCCCTGATGCGCAGGGAAATGTATTTCTGTCATGTCTCTCAGAATAAGCACCAATGCATCGGAAATGCTGTACGAAATATATACATATATGAAAGTACTTTCAGTAGACGTGGAGCATGAAATATCAAATCAAAGATGTGCACTTCCCTTATTGATATGTTCATTATGGGCATTGGGCAAACAAGCAGCTCACCCAATTTTTCTAACTGTCTGCACTGGAATTGGATGGGGCAAACCAACTTTGTGCAATCAAATTGCGCAAACATCGTCGAGCAACACTCTCACACACACACACACACATGCACTTCTGGAGCTGCATACGCCAAATTCGCTCACACTCGATATTCTAAAACTCAAGATGTGCATATTTATCAAAACATTTTTGATCGGAATGCTAGAAAAAATTGCGTGCTCATGCCAAAAGCAAATACGGCAAAAATACAAAATTGCCAGCGCTGTACATCTGCCAAGTCTGAGGGAATAGTTCTCCTGCAAGTGCTAGGCCAGACAAGGAGAAGACTTGCTGATTTCACTGACAGAGCTGGCAGAGCTTGCAGCGCACTCGACTTGCAGCAATGTGTAAAATATGCAACATATTTGAAATGGTGCCACGCGGAAAACAGAGCCAAACATTATTTATTGTCTGTACGTGGAAAATGGATGTGTCCGCTCGAATGTGTTGCGCAAGTCTGCCTTTGATTGATACAAGCAATAACCCATGTGGCGTATACGTAATGTACACATAGATAAGGCAAATTACGTATGCGAATCGATAGCAATGGCAGCGGCATTAATGGCAACTATTAAGCTAATCGCTATCGCTGTATTCGCCCTGGTAATTATCCGCGCCAAGCACTGAGCACAGATTGCGCGTAGGCAGAGAGTAAAAAAACAAATAATTTTACACCTGTCAGCGAATAAAACGTTGATACACAAATACAAAAATCCGTTTAAGTAGCCAAATTATTGTTGAAAGAAATAAGAAAAGAAATCGACGAAGCCGAGCGAAACAAACTGGCAAAAGGCATCCGAAAAGCGGTAGCCAAAGCCGTTGGCCTTGGCATTAGGACGAACAGACAAAGCAGACAGCTCATTGTTTTTGCTTCTACTTATTCTTTTCCTTCTTCTTCTTCTGGCTTCGCTCACCTTTTGGGCCCTCGCCCATTTTTCCGTTCTATATTCTACCTTTTTCTTTCCTTTTGTTCTTTTCTGCTAAATAAACATTTATAAAAACAGCAAAAGTTTTATTCTCGCTGATGCTGCTGTTCGTCCTTTATTTTTTGCTTGCCTTCCCTGCTGCCCCCCCTCCCCAACACTCACCAAAGTACACGCGTTGGCTCAAAATTTAATTTGAGCTTCCAACACAATCTCTGGCTGTGATGCGTGCCAAAAATATATATATACAAATATATTTGGAGTTTGCTATGTATTCGAGATACAATTGGAAAACACACACATGTACTTGTATAAAATGTAAGCAATTTAGTCAGCGATTTGACCATCTACCTACATATATGAGTATTGGGATAACTTTCGAAAGTTTTAGTTAGTTTTCCAATCAAAAATAAGTGGTAAAATCAACTTTAAAATTATAAAGTTTATCAAATATATTTTCATTAGGACATAAAACTGTATTATATAAAAACTGTAGATTTCCATTAAATGACAAACTTTAATATTCATTTTGTTTTATTGCTTACTTTTCAACTTTCAAATGCAAATAAAATATACAAAATATTAATTGAAACTAAAACTTTAAAATAGCTACAAAAGAAAATTTGGCGTTATTATACCCTGAACCCATTCAAAATGGGAAATCAGGGTATAAGGGTTTTGTGTAAAAGTATGTAACGGGCAGAAGGAATCGTGACAGACCCCATCATGTATATATATTCTTGATCGGAACGACGAGCTGAGTCGATATAGCCCTGTCCGTCTGCCCGTCCGTCTGTCCGTCCGTCTGTATGAGTGCGTAGACCTCAGAAGAAACAAAAGCTAGAGAGCTGAAATTCAGCATGTATACTCGTGTATACCATACGCAGTACGAGTTTGCTTTATTTTTTCGATAAATCATTCGATAACTTTTTTATCGAGAATAATCGAAAAATTGATTTCGTTTCTTCAGCCTCATTTGAACACTTTTAGACCTAAAGATTTCAGATTTAATGTAATATATTGAATGCAAACATTTTGTAATTTACAGATTTTTGATACCACGCCCTCTTCGCCCCCAATTTGTATATTTCAAATAGTAGAGACTTGTGCTTTGGAATGTACATACATTTGAATATTATGATTACATTCTGAAAGTTTCATTAAGATTGTATGTCTATAAATTAAATTATTCAACAAATAAATTCTCGAAATATTGCCCACACTGCAGCGCAGCCCAGGTCCAGTCGCTGCTTACTGCGCTGTTAGCAGAGCGCATGTGTGCATGTGTATGTATGTTTATGTTTATGAAAGAAGTACAGAATGATTAGAATATCAGATT
Organism: Drosophila navojoa; assembly: GCF_054131105.1. Taxonomy (NCBI): domain Eukaryota; kingdom Metazoa; phylum Arthropoda; class Insecta; order Diptera; family Drosophilidae; genus Drosophila; species Drosophila navojoa. The sequence continues at coordinate 23,111,159 of NC_142892.1, forward strand.
AGAGGGTTCAGGGTATCACCTAGTCGAGCAGTCTCGACTAGAGCCTTCTTACTTTCTTTTTTTTATACAACTGACAACATTTAAGTTGCATTTAAAAAAAAGGAAGATATTTGATATTAAGTATGATGTACCAAGCCCTACCTCTCAGCATATGGACGATCCTGCCAAGGCTATTATTGCGACATATGCCGATGACATCGCAGTCATTTACAGCTCAAAAAGTTGCACTGAGGCCAGTACAGGCCTACAAAGGTATCTTGAAGCCTTTGCTGCATGGTGTAAACGGTGGAACATGAAAATGAATCCGTTGAAAACCACAAACCCATGTTTACCCTTAAAAAAGCATTGCAGACGCATTCAATTCACCTAGAGGGGGTTGCCCTGGAGCAGCCGTCACAAGTAAAATACCTTGGCATCATTTTGGACAAGCGCCTCACCTTTGCGCCAAACCTCAAAGCGACAGCCAAGAAATGTCGTCATAGACTGTGTGCAGATTTGGGGGATCGCTGCCAATTCCAACTACAAAAAAAATACAACTATTGCAGAATAGAGTATCTCGTCAGATAACTAACTGTCCCTGGTATGTACGCGGATCCACACTACACAAAGATTTAAAGCTGCATACTGTCGAAGAGCAGATTGACCGGCATACATGCAGGTACAGTGAAAGACTGCTAAGGCACCGAATCCTACTTGCAAGAGGTCTATTACCTGCCAGACCTCTACGAAGACTCAAGCGGCAAGGATTTTCCAAAACTATTGAATAATAGTAAAACCTCCACATCTTAAATTCCCCATAACTCGGTATGGGGTTCGGCTCATTTATAAATTTACCTCCCTGTGTTGTTTTGGTCCTGTTTTTGTTTGTACCGGTTCTACACTTAATAAAATTTAAAAATAAAAGTATGGTGTACCTTATTTTGAATATTGTCCCTTAGAAGTTTCGGTATAATGGCTGTAATTTTTTGTGTGTCCTTAGAGCAGATTCTTTCCCACTCTTCTTGTACCCATCTTCAGATATTGATGATATCGATATCTTACGAGCTCTTTATATATTTTCATGTGCTTTATTTGCAATTAGTTTTTAGCTCAGCAATCAGTTCATTGATTTTATTTTTATACTTATATTTTTACTATCACTTTCAATTTGGCAACTCTTGAAACTAAAATCTTGTTAAGCCCAGTCGGCAGTCTAAAATACGTCAAATTCAACAAGTTCTCCTCAATGTTTTATTTTTGTTCAACCAAACACAAACTGGAAAGCAAACGTTGCGCTTGAAAATTATTTATTTTTTTTTTATTATTATATTTTTATACCCTGAACCCATTGAAAATGGGAAATCAGGGTATAATGGTTTTGTTAAAATGTATGTAACAGGCAGAAGGAGGCGTGGCAGACCCCACAAAGTATATATATTCTTGATCAGGGCGACGAGCTGAGTCGATTTAGCCCTGTCCGTCTGTCTGTCCGTCCGTCCGTCCGTCCGTCCGTCCGTCCGTCCGTCCGTCCGTATGTTTGAACGCGTCGATTTCAGAAGATATAAGAGCTAGAGACTTCAACTTTTTTTTAAAATGTCCGTAAAAACAGCGCGCATATCGAGTTTTTCACTAAAAAACGATAACTCATTCCGATACTTTTTTATCGATAAAAAACCTTATCAAAGATCACTTAAATAATTATATCTGCTACATCTTTCAAGCTAGATTCTCCAAATTTAAAACGTATATTAAGATGTATTTTAGACAATTTCGGTTTTTGTTAAAATTTATCCCCCACCCCTAAATCCACCCCCTCACCCACATCTTTGTAAAAGTCGTATATCAAATACTAGAGACTTGTGCTTCGGTATACACATACATTTAAACATCATGATTACGTTCTGTAAGTTTCATTACGATCGTACGTCTAGAAATTAAATTATTCAACAAATAAGTTCTCCTAATATTGCCAACACTGCAGCGCAACCCAAGCGCAATAGGTTATAAATTTATAACTCCTACATTTTTAGAGCTATAGTCTCCAAATTTTAAAAGTATATTCCAATGCATTTTATACAATTTCGGTTTTTGTTATATTTTGGATACCGGCTCCAAATTCACCAGAATCCCCAGTGAAGGTCAGATTCTAGTATAGCTAATTGTGAATGATTTGACATGTTTTTTTTAAATGCCAAATATTCAATAGAATATGTAGATCATATGCTGAAAGTTTCATTAAATTCGGTTTAGTCAATCGACGTTAAAAAATAACAAAATGTTTGGCCAATTAACAAACGCACGTGCTGTAGCAACAGCAGTTTTCCAATACGTGTGCACACATACATTCAAATATCTTCTAGCACATTCTTAGAATCACATCAGCAGTTAGTTTCGTTTAGTTCTGCTAGATGGCGTTGCATCAGTGAATCTATTTCAGTTTTGACATTGCAAATGAGAACAGAGGAGTGGCGTCATGGTAGAGGGCGCGGCGCTCGATCGCGAGGTCCCCGGTTCAAATCCTGCTGGGCGTATTGTAGTTTTCTTTTAATTGCTTCAAAACTTTTATATATTTGTGATTAAATTTCTCTTATATTTTTTCAAAAATCGAAATTGAAATTTTAACATTTTTATTAGTTTGGTTGTTCTTGCACATTCTTAAAGTCACATCAGCAGTTAGTTTGACTTAGATTTGGTAAATGGCGCTGTAGCAGTGAATCTATTTCAGTTTTGACATTGAAAATTAAAACAGAAGGGTGGCGTCAAGGTAGAAAGCGCGGCGCTTGATCACAAGGTCTCGGGCTCAAACCCGGAGCGTGTCGGAATTATCTTTTTTAATTGTTTCAAAATTTTTATTTATTTAATTAAATGAGTTTTCTATTTAATTTATATTTTGAAATACATCGAAATTGAAATTTGAACCATACTAAATGTGCTTTTCTATTAGTTTGGTTCAGGGTAGTATCTAGTCGAGCACTCTCGACTAGAGTTTTCTTACTTGTTTTTTTTTTATATTAACACTTTGTAACTTTTACCATTTACTAAAGCTTTTTAAGAAACGTATTTCAAATTTATATAAAATTTATATTCATAGAAAAAGTCTTTATAACTTATCACGATGTTACCTCTACACAACGTTTACCGTTAATTAAGGTAAGTTTTAAATTTATATATGTATATTTAAAAAACTTTAGGCGGCATTAAGCAAAGCGTTACTTTTAGTCTAAAAAAAAAAAAACATGCGGTCTTATCTCATCGACCATATTTTAAAGGAAAACTGTTTGCAGTAGCTAAAGATAAATATGTGCGTGGGTCGCAGTTTCGCTGTGCGTGCGGCTATTCGCCTCAAGCCAAACATCTTAAACGAGATCTGTGCCGCACTGCGATAGATAGGCTATGAGCATAATGTAGCTTATGTATAAGTGTGTGTGTGTGTTACCAGGAACACATACACACACACATACAGAGGAGACAAACACATACTGTGTCGTAAACATAGACACACGACTTCTGGTCATACATTTGCGCTGAGTAATGGGAGCCATTGTTTGTTTTAAGCGCTGGCGATGCCTTGGCTATGATAATGGCATATGAATGCAAGCCACTTGGCTATGCAAACGAGGCGTGTGGCGAAACGTGCATTGGGCGTGGCCATGGCGCAGACGTGACGCCTGCATAGTCCTTAGCATCTGCAGTCGCCGACCACGCCCACAAAATGTTGTGCACGCTGCACTTTGTGTTTTTGCAAGGCGCTGAACGACATGACGGGCTGCAGTTGTAGCCGTCTACTTTGTTGTTGTAGTTGTTGTTATTGCTTATGTTGTTGTTGCTTTTTGCATTGTCTGATAAGCGTCAGACTCTACGGGGTATCAAGCGAGTGACTTGTATATTTGTTGCCAAGTTGATGTCTAATTTAACGCTATCGCAAAGCTGCCAACGTTTGCCTTGCGAATGTGTTGTCAATGTGCCAGACTGGCCTGCAATCGAAGCGTGTAAGACGTCGCTCACAAGCGCATGCCACTGCCAATCAGTGAATCGAAGTAGCATCGCTATCTTAGCATGATGTAGTAATCTTCACATACTTATTTAAGTATTTACCCCAGTTCATGGTTGTGAATTCATTCATATTCCAATATATTCAAGTGTTTCAATTAATATCTAACCTTTGCAGCACTGTTTATTAAATGATAAATTGATGGCAACGGATTATAAAATCGCTAAAATTTGGAGAAATTATTCATTAAAACACATACTCTATAAGAGAGAACAAATTACATGAATAGCATATATTTTATAAATGAATTCGTTAAGCTTATTACCTAATAGAAATAAGCAAAACAACGATATGAAATTTGCTACTTCAATTGATTTATTGTGCTTAGAGATATCAACGAAATATGAATGCACAAAAGTTCAATATGCAAACTCATGAAAATTAGACAATTGGACTCGCTTATGCTCGTCCTTTCTGCGATAATAGCCCAACGCACGTTGGCTGCAACAAAACCCGAACTCTAGCGTTGAATCGTTCCAATTATCACTATCTGAGGAATATCAGAGAGATAGTGAAACAAACCTGACACCCCATAAATACATAAGCAAATGTGATTTATACTCATTTAGGTATTGAGACCAAAATATTTTTGAGTCATTCATGAAAAAAATATGACTTTTTTTATCAAAGTTGTAAATTATTTCTGCAGACATTTACATATTAATTTCCTATGTGTTTCAACAACAGGTTATTTTACAGATTCATATATCCACGCCCTATTCAATGATGGCAGCCAAGAGCTAATCTATCTCAGTCGATCGCAGCTGGAACTCTAGAAAAGTCTGCCATCGGCCTGCAACACGGACGAGTGGTGCTTCAGCATTGGCTGCTCCATCTGCGGCAGGGTGCTGCGCTGCTAGAACGTTTCCCAATGGCATCCCCAGAAGCAGCTGGGGGTGCGCTATTTGGTGATCTACTGCGTGAGATGCTGTCCTTACGCCGTCGACAGTGGAAGAAGATACAGCTTCAACAGCGCGTCAATCAGCATCTCCAACAGCAGCATCAGGCCGGCAATAGGTCGCAGCAGCAACAGTGGCAACAGTAGCAGCAGGGACAGGGTCAATGGCAACAGCGGCAAACAAGCAACCGCAATAGACATACAGAAGGCGAACGTGTGGAAGGCGGCGTTGACTATGAAGACCGTCGCAGCTAGTGCAGAGGCCGCCCCGGACTTTCTTAGTCAATTGGCTTTTCAGTACTCGCAGATCTGTTGTGGAGCTTGGCGTCTTGACGCTCGCTTCGTTCACTGTGGTGGCCAGGAATGTGCATCAGCTAAACCAATGGCTTCAGATTTGGCTACCCGGCTACTAACTGATCGGCTTTCTGTTGTTACGCATGTCCGTGTTGCAAAAAAACATCCTACAAGAAAAAACCCATGTTGTATTTAGCATAAGACAAAAGTATAATAAAAAATAAAAAATAAAAAAATTTTTTTTTTGTTTAATATATATATTTTTTTTCAATTATAATTTATTAATTTCTATTTATGTTATACAACATTATATACGAATTGAGTGCGAGAACAACGATCTGGAATCTGGATCAGTACCAATAAGGAAGCGGTGTTTATTTAATATAATCAAAATTCTCAAGAATAAAAAGTTTTGTATTTATGATTTTTGATACATGATTTTAAATTAAATATAAATTTAAAACATTTCACAACGTAATTATGCAGCTTAATTCATATGGTTACTTCAGTTATTTATATATCTTATCTTTCCCTGAGAGCAGACAATACAAAGATAACCCACAAGAGCTTATCCCTAAAAGGCCAACGACGGAACTTCATTAGCTTATACATACTTAAGCCGTATTATACTGCGGTTCCTTCTTTATACAGAGCAGACTGAATACACTTGTTGCGACAGGCTCTAATCTGCTTATTTCGGTTTGGATTTACTTACTCATATTAAGTCGTTATTTAAATTCAACGAAAGATTCCAGTTTGAATCAACAGCCGAATTTGTATAAAAATCAGTTGAGTTAGTCCAGTCCACTTAAAAGATAATTAATCAATTAATATATAAAAAAAGTTTCTATATAGCTACCATTAGTTATACATATGTATGTTATATACCATATATAGAGCGGTAATCAAAGCTTTGCAATCTATATATGTATTTCCTTCACGAGTGTGAATAACTTTTGACACAAACTCAATAATTGTAAGCAGTATGAGAGAGCGAGCTCATATATGTTTGATCAGGGAAGTTGGTTTGTGATTCGGTCAGTGTGTGTGTGTGTGCTTGACATGATGTTCTGCAAAGTGATGGGAAATGTTTTTACATTTATAAAAAAACAAACTCAATTTAATTTGCTGATAAGTTGACAGCCAAAGGGGAGCGAAAGCAGCTAGACGAGAGCAACTTGGAGCCATTTTATTTATATAAATAGGCTTAACACTGTTTGGTTGCTAATCTACTTGAGGAACAGGTTTCGCTCGGCGAAAGGTCTAACTGACCTTTTTGGGATTTGTGCGATGCTTTGTTTTGTCATGCTATTTCTGATGGCTCTGCTGTTGCTGTTGCTGTTGCTGTAGCTGTTGCTTTCAACCCTTTCGAGCTACACTTGACTGCGCCTGCGAAAATCTGCATATTTCAGTGTTAATCCTACTTTAGAATTTATAAAATAAATTATTTACTTGACATGGCTTCCAGCGTGAGGAAACAAAGCGAAGAAAAATGATCAACTCAACTTTAAGAGTTGAAAAATTGAAAACCCTTGCAACGAGCCAGAGTGGCTCGGCCAATTGGAGACGCAAAAAAATAGTTGGCGTCTATTGTTTTCGTCCCTAGCCAACAACTGTTGTCGGGCTTTAAGGCCGCTTTGTCACATGTGTGCGCTGACGTGGCACAAAATGAATCGCACTTGATTGTGGCTGCCACCAGGCAGGAGGCGCACTGGCAGCAGCAGCCGCACCCAAACTCAAGCGAATTGCCCGTGCAAAGTGCATCGTTAGCCAAAATTTACGTGGCACCTTAACACAGGGCTGCCAAAAACAAGCCAGTGCTCGCCGAGGTACAGCTCCGTCGACCCCGTGCTCACCACCGTATACAATTTATGCTGGTGTATTATGAATGGCGTCTTTGCCCACACAAACACACACATGCAGTCCGTAGACACCCGCAGAGCAGCTCAACTTTTCGGTCTTTTGTAGAAATTTATTTCAAAGTCAGCTGCACAAAATGTTCTCGCTTGTGCATTTATTATAAATTCATATGCGTCGCCGATTAATTCAGTTTCTTTCGCATATCTCCTGCTGTTGTTCTGCATGCGACCCCATCCCCCCAGTTCTCCCTTCATCACCTCAAATATTGTCCCATTAGTTATACCGTTTTTAATTTGCACCTTTCAATGCACGTGCCAACTGCCAAGTGTGCAATAATAAGACAACGACCACCATTCCAGACAATATGACGTCGGACTAAAAATATGTGCTAAATATGACCAAGACATCCTTATCAACGGTTATTAAGCCCTTCGAAACTTAGATCGGAATATATAACAACTCCAAGAGTCAGTTATAAGATTAAGTTTGAGAAGAGCTCAATGGCTATACAGAAATATTTAAGTATAAATGAGTGAATATATAAATAATTTAACAAACAAACATATTAATAATAGAAACATTTATATGGGAAAGCCTTTAAAAAGGTTTTACAAAAAACCCCATGTAGGGTTATCCAAAATCAATACAATATGATGATAAAAACAAGTAAGAAAACTCTAGTCGAGAGTGCTCGACTAGATACTACCCTGAACCAAACTAATAGAAAAGCACATTTAGTATGGTTCAAATTTCAATTTCGATGTATTTCAAAATATAAATTAAATAGAAAACTCATTTAATTAAATAAATAAAAATTTTGAAACAATTAAAAAAGATAATTCCGACACGCTCTGGGTTTGAGCCCGAGACCTTGTGATCAAGCGCCGCGCTTTCTACCTTGACGCCACCCTTCTGTTTTAATTTTCAATGTCAAAACTGAAATAGATTCACTGCTACAGCGCCATTTACCAAATCTAAGTCAAACTAACTGCTGATGTGACTTTAAGAATGTGCAAGAACAACCAAACTAATAAAAATGTTAAAATTTCAATTTCGATTTTTGAAAAAATATAAGAGAAATTTAATCACAAATATATAAAAGTTTTGAAGCAATTAAAAGAAAACTACAATACGCCCAGCAGGATTTGAACCGGGGACCTCGCGATCGAGCGCCGCGCCCTCTACCATGACGCCACTCCTCTGTTCTCATTTGCAATGTCAAAACTGAAATAGATTCACTGATGCAACGCCATCTAGCAGAACTAAACGAAACTAACTGCTGATGTGATTCTAAGAATGTGCTAGAAGATATTTGAATGTATGTGTGCACACGTATTGGAAAACTGCTGTTGCTACAGCACGTGCGTTTGTTAATTGGCCAAACATTTTGTTATTTTTTAACGTCGATTGACTAAACCGAATTTAATGAAACTTTCAGCATATGATCTACATATTCTATTGAATATTTGGCATTTAAAAAAAACATGTCAAATCATTCACAATTAGCTATACTAGAATCTGACCTTCACTGGGGATTCTGGTGAATTTGGAGCCGGTATCCAAAATATAACAAAAACCGAAATTGTATAAAATGCATTGGAATATACTTTTAAAATTTGGAGACTATAGCTCTAAAAATGTAGGAGTTATAAATTTATAACCTATTGCGCTTGGGTTGCGCTGCAGTGTTGGCAATATTAGGAGAACTTATTTGTTGAATAATTTAATTTCTAGACGTACGATCGTAATGAAACTTACAGAACGTAATCATGATGTTTAAATGTATGTGTATACCGAAGCACAAGTCTCTAGTATTTGATATACGACTTTTACAAAGATGTGGGTGAGGGGGTGGATTTAGGGGTGGGGGATAAATTTTAACAAAAACCGAAATTGTCTAAAATACATCTTAATATACGTTTTAAATTTGGAGAATCTAGCTTGAAAGATGTAGCAGATATAATTATTTAAGTGATCTTTGATAAGGTTTTTTATCGATAAAATAGTATCGGAATGAGTTATCGTTTTTTAGTGAAAAACTCGATATGCGCGCTGTTTTTACGGACATTTTAAAAAAAAGTTGAAGTCTCTAGCTCTTATATCTTCTGAAATCGACGCGTTCAAACATACGGACGGACGGACGGACGGACGGACGGACGGACGGACGGACGGACAGACAGACGGACAGGGCTAAATCGACTCAGCTCGTCGCCCTGATCAAGAATATATATACTTTGTGGGGTCTGCCACGCCTCCTTCTGCCTGTTACATACATTTTAACAAAACCATTATACCCTGATTTCCCATTTTCAATGGGTTCAGGGTATAAAACAATATTGTTATATGATGTATGATAAAACTATTTGTGGAATGGTAAACTAAAAAATGGGCAGTTTTGTATAATTATATGCAAAGAGTTTTTGCTTTTTTTATTTTTGCCCTCGGGTCCTGTGTGTTTTAACAGTGCTTTAATAATCCGGCAGAGCCCGATTTCCATTAGGATAAGCGATGCAGATAGCTCGCATTTGGATTACATTCTATTTTGGCAGCATTGTAAATCATTACTCCCTACTTTGGCAATTCCCCGGAGCCAGCTCCGTGGCTGGAGGACCATTTTTTCCTGCCGTCTGTATTTGTGCTTTCATTCCAACAATCAAATAAAAATCCAATGTAATCCTTTGCCAGCCAAGCGAAAAAGGGCACCCAAATTGGCAGCACGAAAAGTCCCATCAAATATGTTTCGTCTAAGGCTTTGCCATTTCCCATCTGTGTCTCCGGGCGTAAGACAATTGATTTCCATTTTGGCAGACGTGTCTTAATATTGTCGATCTCCGCGTTTTCCAGCTAAATTTATTATTAGGCAAACAATTCGCGCGCTTTCCATATGCAATCATTTTCGCCCTTTATACATAACATTATTGTCCTGTGTTTCGTTTACAGCTCAACAGCCCATAAACACGCAACCAGAAAGCTAACACACACACAAGCACACACACACACTTGCCCACTCTTAATCTCAATGCTCTTGAAATGAAAAGTAATAAAAGAAGCACAAAGGATAATGCGTTTTTAATGGCAATGAGTTCGGCTTTTGTGCTCTTCGCCCGCTTTTTAGCTTCTTGCAAACGCAACTTTTTTACACTCCGCGTTTATTGCTCTTGCAATAAAAGAAATATATATATATATATATATATATATATATATATATATATATATATATATATGATTTATTTTTGGAAGGCATAAAATCATCTGCATATATATTCGAGCTGCTCGACGCCAAGTGTGTGAAAATAAATTTAATTAATTTTTCAGCACCGGTGGGCGGGTTAGGGAAATTTAAAGAGCATGTAAACAAATTATGTAGCTGAATTCGCAGGGAGCAGGGCGAACATTCTTGCTGCGCTGTACCCTCACAGAAGTCTGCCGAACAAGAGCTGCCTGCCTCCTGCTAACGCCCACGCGTGTTGATTAAGCGCATTCATTTGACTTTATTACGGACTCGAGCGAGCCTGGCGAAAGTTTAAGCCGCCGCATGACAGGGCCCACCAGAGCCTACCAGCCAGGCTGCCTGCCCACGTTCGGTTGCCGGCATTCATCTGGCCAACTAGGCAACTCTAGGCGTCGACGCATCGACAACACTTTTAATTTTGGGTAATTATTCAAAAATAAGCCGGAAACTTGTCGGGCCTCTGGTAATTGGCCTCGTTGTTCCTTTCACTGCTGTCGCGATCTAGCGTGCTACATTATCATGGCACAGACAGTCGTACCCACACGCACAGGGCTTCTTCGGCAAATATGTCCATGGCACGTGACTACTCATAAGCCATTAGCTGGCCGTGCTCAGAAAAACCTGAGCTCCGACTGCCTTCAGCTCGGTGTTGTTGTGATCCCTTGCAGACTGACGGTGACCGGACCAGTTTGTATTGTCGTTCGTAATTGTTGACTAATTGAAGCGGGCAATGGCGATGGCAGAGCCAGTGCCACTGGCAGGACCAGTGCCAGGAGCAGTCAAGTCAACTGCCTCACAGTTCCATTTCCACTTGCTGTCGCCATCGCAGTCGCAGCCGCAGTCGCAGTCACCGTCGCAGTCAGTTCGTGTCAAGTCCTGTCGTGTCCAGTGATTTAGAGCGCCGTTTAGTAGTTTGGACATGTGTCCTGTCTCTGGTAGCTAATGAGCTGCAAATCGTGCCACCTAGCGTACGTGGCAAAGTCCTCTGATTTCAGAAGCTAGCAGACGTAGCTATATATAGCTCTACGTATGCACAATGCAAAGGACTTACTGAGGTCTGAAATATATGTAGGTAGAGTAAGAGAAACATTTGCTTTAAACTATGTTTTAATTTCTACGCAAATCTGAGATTATCGATAAATAAATAATTTCCATTATGCTTTACATCTAAATGGCTAATATTAAACAATACTAAGATATACAGATTTACGTTATGTATATGCATTTTATAAAAACCAGCTGAATTTATGTGAGCATATTAAATATACCAATTGCTAAATAGCTTTTTTAAGTTTGCAGGCTTTAAATGTCTGATTTTTATCAACTTACTAAATTGAAATATTTAAATGAACATTTTACAGTCGGATATGGGTATACCCTATAGGGATAAAAATGCTTAAGCGAGTATATTAATTAATTAATTAATTATAGATAAATATGCCAGTTCTGCTTCATCATGTGAGGGATAAGATGAAAATGAAGATTATTCACTTTATAATTATTGAAAATTGATATTAAATGCAAATAATATAACTTTTAATTTGGAGTATATTTATAAAAAATCAATTAAACGTTTAAGTTGGAATAGAATTCCTTTTTTGATTTCCTCTTGGGTAACTCATGGCCAGGCTGCCGCATAAAGCATGGTTAAATATTTGCTTTAGTTTAATAATTCATAAAAGCGGGCTCATTTATGTATGCATCAGTTGATTACGCACACACTGTATCGCACGCATATTGAAAAGTCACAAATTCGTAGTTCAATGCACAAACGAACTAACAATCGCGCTAAATAATTTTCAAAATTAATTTGAACTCATTTAAAATGATTTATTTTCAGTTCACGGTTTCTTTTTGAGGCCGTTAAGCCAAAAATACAAACCTCCCGTAGTTACACACACACACACTAAAGCACTCACTAGTTTAAACACAATTTTGGGGCCTTCGCTTTTGCTGTCGCTTTTTATTTAGGCCCTGTTAGGTGAGATAAGGATGGTTAGGTGGTTGGGCGGTTGGGTAGTTAGGTGGGTAAGCGGTCAGCAAATTGTTATGCAAATCAGCGCATTGACAGAAAATCAATTAACTAAGGTAAACACGCGGTGTAACCGCCAACAATGAGATCAGAGACCAGACTCGGGCCGAGCTCCATTTGCAGCATGTGAGGCTATCAAATGCTTTGTGGGTTTGAAATTAATTAAAATCTATTTAGCCGAGTCTTTGAGACTGCCAAGTATTTTCGTCGCACAGACAGGAGCCTTGCTTACGGTCTGACATTTACTGTAAGTCCGGACAAGAGTTAGAGCCTGTAAACGTCAAGCCATGGAGGCAGGGCAGGGGGAAGGGCTGCCTCCCGAATTGACCCAAATGCACAAGCACACATACGCAGCAATTGAACAATGGGTCAGGCGCCTGAGAAGGGCGTAGGATCGTATTGCGGATGGTCCCATGGGCGGATGGGCGGGCGGCGGAATGTGCGGTTTTGTATATGGCATGACTGTCATTTGCTTTATGCACTCTGTAATATTCATGATTGTAGTTAACAAGGACAATTATGATTGATTTATGTGCCGGGGTAAGCGCGTGTCTGCCTCCTGGCCATTAGTTTAAGCCATGGCAACTGAGCAACTAAGTTGAACTTTATGCCAGGTAGCTCAAGATTAAAGTTCTACATAATCCCAGTCATACATAATGTCAGCCATTATTTTAAGGCAATGTGCTCATAAAAATTATGACTCTTCCTAGGCCCCAGAGCGATGCGTAAGACTTTGAGTGCCTCGTCAAATGCGAGCCGAAAACAAAGCCACGCGATGATAGTCCCACCTAGGCGTGCAAACTAACACTGAAAGTGCGCCCATGTTTGTGCTGATGTGTGTTATGGCATGTAAGTGTAAGTGTAAATGTGTGTGTGTGTGTGTGTGTGTATATTTAACTTATAACATAAACATAACATTTAATTAGATTGCTCATACGCCACGAAAGACGGCAGCTCAAGCTCAAAAATCAAACTCTATGCCAAACTCATTTACCCTTGCTCTCCCTGCCTCGCTCCCCTTCTTTACTCACCCTCGAGAAATGCAGGTGCTTACAAGAGAGGCGTTAACGCATAAGCCTTTATTGTTTTAACTTTGTTATTGCTTATGTGTATGATGGGAACTTAATGTCAATGTCAGCTGAAGAGGAGCTTGCTGGCTTAGCAAATTACATATACACATAAGCAGGCAGATAGAACTTGAATAAATTACTCAACGGTTGAGTGGAGAATGTGAAATTAGCTGCGGCTTCTCTCTGGGGTCAAGTGCTCATGGCGTGCAGCAACTGTTTGTCATTGCACATAATCGCCTCTGGGCTGCTGACCTTCATTTATTTACTCACTCACTAATCCCAAGGGTCATTGGTCTTAACGAACACAATATCCGCACTCACACTCACACACACGCGCACACGCACCAGCACAATGACCTGTTTAATTTGTATATAAATGTTGATTATTTCTTTTGTTTCCGGCTCTTGGGCTGGTTCAATTTTTGCCCACCGCTGTGCACATTTTAATCCGATTGTTTTCAATTATTTCTAAACCGTTTGGCGTTTGGCTGGCCCTGCTGCGTGCTCTGTGCTCTGTGGGCGTCCAGGCGCCCAAGTCGCTCGTTATGCATAATTAAATTAGAGCAACAACAATTACATTGGAAGTTGGAGCGAAGCGAAGGGATTACCAAAATGTTTACGTGCTGCATTGGCCAGACAGTTGCGGTACGACTAAAATAACGTCAGTATTTGCCCGTCAGTATAATGCAATTTTAATTGCATGTCCGCTTCACATTGAATCTTGTTTCACAATTTGAGCGGCATCCGAGCTAAGCGCCGTGACATTTATCGGCGCCAAACTGCAGTCGCTGCGCCTTAAAGGACCAAGGACAACCCTTTGGGCGGGCTTAAGATTGGTGCGACCATGTCGTTTGCCACAATCAATGTCGTTTATCTTCTGATTTGTTGCCAAACGAAGCAAAACAAATCACTTGGTCGAACGGCTGCTACTCCCGCTCTGGGCCTGCCGAACTAACAACTATACGTACATAAGCCACATCGAGGCTGATGCCTGCCACGGAGCTGCAGCTTTGACGAGAGATTCGCCCTTCTGCTGCTGGGGGCACTGCAAATGAATTGTTGCCATTTTTCAGGCATCGTTGGCGGATGGCGCATGGCGCATGGCAAAGTCGCTGCGATCCGCAGCCGCATAGCTGGCAATAAAGACAGCAACGAAGTGGCGGCAACAAGGACAAAAGGCGAACGCCGAGGAATTCGGTAGGCATCACGCCGTCTTGTGTTAACAATAAAAGCACGCCCCACAAAAAAGGTACAAATGTTGCTGAAATTTATTAGAACGCATTAACCAACACATACACAGTCACACACACTCACACATGAATACGCCCGTGTAGATGGCTTTCACAATTGTTTTGTTTTCCTTGCGGCAAACTTCTTGCCATCTTATGTTTTTATTTTTTATTATATGCTGTCGCATATTCCATGCTTGGAAGTTAATCAGGATTTGTGTTGCCTTTTCAAGATAAATTAATTTGTGATCTGACTTTGGGCAACTCCATTGAAATTTGCATAAATATAATTTGCCCTGGGTTGCATGTAAATCTCAGCAAAAACATAAAAATTCTATAGCTCGTCGGACGCAAGCAGCGCTCGCAGCAAGTCAGCCTTAAGCTCTGCACTCGATGAGCAGAGGGAACTAAAATATATATGCCCTTCTTAGCCTGGGGCACAAAAGAAAACTACAAAACATTATTATTTCAGTACATTAATTTTGGATTTATTGCTTATGACGGGACAGAGCTTTAAGTGGGCGGAACAATGTCTATTTGTCAGTCAATGGTCGCCACTATATTATATAAATAGAATAAGCCAAAAAGAAGAAATCAATATGTTCTGATTCCTAGCTCCTCTTTCAATACTCGCTCAAGAAGTGCGATGGGCATATTCGGTAATCTGAGTAAAACGGAAATTGAATTTGCTAAAAAGAGGTAATCCTTCACTAGCAAAACTATATATATCTCTGTTTAAACGACATGGCTAGCAACTGTACAAAATAAGTTTGTAGCATAAGCTTTTCGTTTAAAGAGTTTTGAACTTTCTAAAAAATTTTATAAAATTAAGCTAGTACAATTAAGTAAAAATTGTATTATGGTCAAATTTTTTCAATTAAAATATTTTTTTTATATGTAGTAATAATGAATTGACGCAATATTTTAAAATTAATACAATACTGCTTTCTAAGTTTCTTAATTCATTTAAAATATGAAGACTGTGCTCTTATCGTTGCGATGGTATTACTATTGTACACTTTTATTTGTATATTTCGTTGAATACAAACAAAGCCAGTTGCTGAGCGTCTTTCTGGAAAATCTTATTGCAAAAGAAGACCTAAAAGCAAGAATCAATCATAAAGAAAGCTAGTTAAATTGACACAACAGGCATTTATATCGGAATATTTAAATAGTGTGAACAAAGCTTGCAAAATATATCTCTCATTATTGATCATTTTAAAGCATTTAAATGTAAAGCAAAGGCATGCCAACAATCTTTGTGGGAAAATGTGGGCTTACAATTTATTAACAAACAGTAAATTATAATAAATAAAACGTATACTATATGTTTTTAATCTTTGGTAGTCCTACGAAAACTGTTTGTTTATTATTTCTGTTTCGTTTTTATGTTGCGTTTCGATTTTGTAATGTTTATGATAGGCATTTTGGCCGAAGGTCGTAAATCTTTTAAAAACGGCAAATTGCCCATTTTGTGTTAGCATAAAAATGGTCCGGCAACCGGAGGAGAGAGGGCCCAATGGTCGATCAATAAAACATTTATTTATATTTGCGCCTTGAGTGGTCATAAAAATGATGCGAATTCGTACGATGAGTCCCCCGAGCTGGCTAATTAATATCCGCACAGGCATCTACAAATATTCAAGAAGACGAACGATGGCCCAACTTCAAAGGTTAGCAATGGGATTTATGGGATGTAGCTCGGTAAATGAATGTAAAAATGTGGCAAGCCACCAACCACTGCCAACAAGCACACGAAACACAAAAATACGAGGAGGAGAATCAGGCAAAGAAACTTCTACGGAAGTGTCACCCGGAAAGTCGATTGGTTGCAAGTTCTGGCTTCGGCTCCAAGCTGCGAGTCAGTCTGTTGCTGAGCATGTATTTATGTAGCGATAAAATTAAATTTATTTTAACGCCAGCCAAATGTGAGCCCACAGACCCACAGCAGTCCCACATCGCCCCGGACAGTGCCATGGGCAGGCCTTGTGGGCGTATCATGTGCTCACATAGTCAAACATTATCGCGAACTTAGTTGCTCGTCGAAAACTTAGATGCCAATGCCTGGCCACGTTTGCCTATCCTCGCTTTGCAGCAGTTGTGGACGGAAATCGCTTAAATTTGCTGCAAAAGATGAGAGAGATTCCACAGGCAGGCAGGCAGGAAAAGCACCTGCGATAAAAGTTTCTGCCCCATTTTCCACTTGCCTCGCTGTGTGAGGCATTATTGCCATGAGTCGGGCCATTGAACGAGCGCATGACTCCGACAGGCCACCGACTGCTGGCCGCGAGACTGTGAGGCTGGCTAACGAAGCCGTAAACAACCAAACAACTGCAGTGCAATGCAGCACCAGGTGAATGTGGCATTAAGGCGGCGTGACTAGTTTAATCAACTCTTGACAACGCAACGACCATGCTCTCATTATCAATAAAATGTGAGATATGATTATGATATGGTAAGTAGTTTAATAAGGAAAAGCTTCCTTTGTGTTCTCGAATTTACTATTTTTCTGTATTATATAAATATTCTGTTTAAACACTATTCTGTTCGATTTAAATAAATAACAAATTTTAAAACAGTTTTTAAGCCTTAAGCTTAGCTTTAGTGTCAATTCATCTCTAGGATTAGTCGTACTGCGACATGCCAAATCGCAAAAAACCAAAGACATAAAAACAAAAAGACATAAAACTATTTTTCTGCAAACATTCTTCATTAATTTACAGAAAATTGCATTGTTTTCATTTTTGTCTGCTGATTTTCAGCATATAGTTGTTGAGCAAATATTATATATAGTTTATGAAGCGTGAAAGTGCTTTAACAAATAAAAAATTCATAGGTTATACACATATGTATAAGCCATATAATATCATCAGGATATGAACTGAGCCATATAGGCTCGACAACATCTATGTAATGAAAACAAAGGTTTGTCATTAGGAATGACAGAATTACTGTCAATTGACAGTCTTAGCTATGAGCTGTAGCGGTTGATTAAGCATATAAATATAAATATATAAATATAATTGTTGTAAAGCATGATAATTGAATGACAGCAGCGCAATAAGCTCGCCCAGCTGGCTTATCGCATATTTATGCGTGCTTATATCACTATTAATTAAAAGTCTTAATATTGTATTATATTGATTTTTCGTGTTTGGATTGATGGGCTTAACGGAAGCGAGTTTCGCTAAATGGTAATTGCCAGCGATAAGCTGATAATATACGACGGCCCGTGCGTGACTTATAAATATGAATGGGATCAATGGGTTCCTGGTAGTACGCCAATGACAGGCGATAAGTCAGCAACGCGGGCCGGCTCCTTCCAGCAGGAGCGGGACCAGCAGAGACGCCACAATCCCGACCAATGCAGCTGGCTAGGCCGCACTCACAAGAACCAGCCGCAGTGGAACGCGCTCGGGGCTGGCTCGCTCATCTTCGTTTCAGGTGGCATGAGCTTGGCCTGGGGAGCCGGCTTTGCAGCGCACTCGATGCATGTGGAGCTGCTTCAACTGACGCTCCACATGCAAGTCTGTTGGTACGGAGCGGCGTTGCTTGGAGCCGTACTGAGCGCGGTGTTGACCCACCGGACACCACAGCGACCCGTTTATGTGAGTATGCCTTGGCCAACTTCTACTCGAAGGCATGAGGCTAATCGAAGTGCGTCTGCCAACAGGTGGCGAGCTCTTGCCTGGTGCTTATCTGTGGCATGCTTTACCTCACGTTGCCAGAGCAACCGAAGGCCATCATTGCCGCCCGCTACTTGGATGGATTAGCCAATGGCCTGGTCTTTGTGCCCACGCTAAGCACAGTGGGTGAGCTGTCTGTTTGTGAGATGCGGGGCATCTTCTCCGCCAGCCTCGAGCAGCTGAGCTACAATTTCGGCATCTTTATCCTGCTCAGCTACACAGCCATCTGGCACAGTGGCTGGAATGTGACCATTGTGGCCGACCAGGTGCACGGCCTGCTGAGCATTGTCTATGGTGTTGTAGCCCTGGCCCTGGCGCTGACCTGCTGCGTCGAGTCTCCGGTGTACTTGCTGCTGCGGCGCAGTGAGCAGGCTGCGGTGGATGCTCTGCGCCATCTGCAACGTCCATTCGTAGTGACGTGCGAGACCTTCCTGCTGCTGGACGAGCACAAGCGCTACGTCGCTGCCAACCGAGACCTGAGTTGGTGGCAAAGTCTGCAGCGGGGTCTCGTGCCCCTGATAAAGATTATCGCCCATCGCTCGCAGTACGCCCTCAGCCTAACCAACGTCGTATGGAGAGCTCTTTATGAAACAGCCGTGGAGCTAACGCCCCACACGCACACTTGGCCCTATGTGGTGTTTGGCACTTTGCGCTGGAGCGGCTCCATCTGTGTTGTCTTCCTGATGGACTCCGGTGGCCGCAAGAAGCCCTCGCTCTTCGGCACCTTCGCTGGCGGCGTGTTCGCCATTGCCTTTGCCAGCCTGCTTGACCGCGTGCCTCGCATGGTCTCTGCTCTGACCATATTGTTCTTCTTTCAATTCTTCGCAGGAGTAGCGCATGCAGCTTCCGCTGTCTATCTGACCGAGGCCTTTCCACTGGCCGTCAAGCCGTACCTTGTGGCGCTCGTCTATATCGCTGAGCTGATGATCAGGATAGGCTGTTGTATGGTGACGCCCACACACGTCGACATATCGATTTACTTTTATGTATTGGGGGGCATGTCCTTGAGTTTTTTCTTACTAGGCATTTTTTGCTTACCCGAGACGAGGCTGACAACTCTGGCAAAGGCGCACTTTAAGATACGAAAGTGGTTCAACGAGGACTTTTGAGCTTTGAGCTAAACGAAATAGACAAACAGACAACAATGATATGACAGAACCTGTTTTCTACTAATAAAACTAAAAGATAATTTTCAATACACAAGAAGAGATTATTATTATTTTTATACCCTGAACCCATTGAAAATGGGAAGTCCGGGTATAATAGTTTTGTGTACAAGTATGTAATGGGCAGAAGGAGGCGTGGCAGACCCCACAAAGTATATGTATTCTGTCCGTCTGTCTGTCCGTCCGTCCGTCTGTTCGTATGTATGAACGCGTCAATTGCAGATACTGATGTTTTGCAAAACATCGATGACTCGCTCAACATAATTAAAATTGGTAATAAGACATCGATGCTCGATGCATCGATGATATTTTACAGCACTAGTGTATGTGCGAATTATCATTGAAATATCAGTTGCTTGAGCAGTCTCGACTAGAGCTCTCTTACTTGTTATAGATTTTACTTTTTGATCAAGTGTATCAATTGTATGTGAACCCCGAATTTACTTTCCAATAATACTCTATATACCATTAGCAAATCTTATTATTATATATACATATATTAACAGACAGATGCCAGCCTAGGAAATTCCATTTCATTAAAGTCGCTTTACGACACTACTCTCCCTTTGCTCATCATAATTATTTGTTTACATAAATTGAAGTCTTGAATAAACTAAAACTCTCGATAATCAATCTCAGAAGGCCGAGAAAATGCTCCAAAAAATAAACCAAACTGGTGGTATCTTGAAATATTTTGTTCATTATTTTTTTTTTTCTTACACTGTCGTTTTAAGCTAATTACAACAAACAATTTTTTTTTTTTTCATAGTTTTGCAACACGGACGGGCGCGATAACAGAAATTCGATCACTTAATATCCTGTGAGGCAGACCTCAAGCCATTGGCTTAGCCGATGCATATTCCCGGCCACCAAAGTGAACGAAGAGATGGTCAAGACGCCAAGCACCGCAATAGACCTGCGAGTACTGAAAAGCCAATTGAATAATGAAGTCAACGTCGGCCCCTGCACCAGCTGTGACGATCTTCAAGGTCAACGACATATTCCAGTCGCTCCCGTTCTCTATACCTATTGCGGTTCCTTGCTTGCCGCTGTTGCCGTTGACCTTGTCACTACTGCTACTGTTGCCACTGTTGCTGCTGCGGCCTATAGCCGGCCTGATGCTGCTGTTCGATATGCTGATTGATGGGTCGCGAAAGCTGTATCTTCTTCCACTGTCGACGGCGTAAGGACAGCATCTCGCGCTTTAGATCGGAAAATAGAGCACCCCCAGCTGCTTCAGGGGGTGCAACTGGCAAACGATCAAGAAGCACAGTAGCATGACGCAGATGGAATAGCCACAGCCGGGGCACCACTCGGCCATGTTGCAGGCCAACTTCAGTTTTCTATAGAGCTCGAGCTATGAGCGAGTAAGATCGTAGCTCTTGGCGGCCATCATTGAGAAGAGCTCATTTTTATATAAAACGGGATTTTTTTTTTCATATAATGACTCAGTCAAAATTGATTGAATGAATCGTTTAGTCGACCAGCAATGTGTTCCGTCAGGTTCTCTTTTAATAAAAGCAGATACGAATTTTTATCAAATTGGACAAATTTGAAGTGCCGCGATTTATACTTGAGCGCGGTTACACAAATGTGGTATTAACTATTTTATATGAACTAATTTATAGGCACTGTTGTCACCAATACACATTTAAGATTCGAATGTGATTCCGGGCCTTGCGGCTTATCAGCACAGCGATAAGCGCATATCAAGTCCCGCGTACCGAATTCGTCAAACGCCTAACAAAAAATACCTGACCGTGGACTTGAGCTTTCAGTTGCCAAATACCAGTGATTCGAAGCAGTTGAGGCTGGTTCATCAATAGCGAAATGAACGATAAATATATGCCACCACAGCCACCACCGTATGGCTTCAGCTCGGCACCACCCGCTGGGTCGCAAAGCTACGCCCCACAAGGTTACCCCCAGCAAGGGTCTCTGCCTCAAGGATACTTACCGCAGGGGTATCCACAACAAGCATATTCCCAACCAGGATATCCTGCGCAGAGTAGCGCACCGCCACCTCCAAGCTTTACAAGCTTTCCGTCACAAAGCTATGGAGCGACGCCTCCACAGAGCTATGAGCCACCGCCGCCACCACACGCCTATGGACCCACTCCACCACAGAACTACGGAGCGAACCCACCACAAATGTCAACCACCATAATAACAGTGCAGCCCAGTGGCTGGTACAACCGAAACAACCGGAACAAGCCTCAGTCCAATGCCGTGGGAGCGGGTATGTACCGCTGAATCATCTGAAATTAGTCATTTTGCCATAAAACTAAGTGCTCAAGATAAGATGTACAGTGCCAATCTGTCTTGCGCTTGGCTAACGTGATTATGGGCTTTTCAGCTACCCATTAACGCCTGCAATGCAATTACTATATATAATTTTCTATATTTTCAGCTGCACTCATCTTCTTTTCGGGGGGCATGAACATTGCTTGGAGCATTGGCTTTCACGGTTTGTATTTTTCTTTTGCTCCTCTGCACACGCGCCTTGCTTGGTTTATAGGCGCCATCATTGGAGCCGTGCTTAGCTGCTTCTTGGCTAACAAGTTACCCAAGAAAATTGTCTTTGTAAGCATACCCGCATCAGGGCCTAAATGATCAAATACAACCTCACATTCTTCTTCTTCAGTGCTTCTGCTCATTTCTTGTGATGATCGGGGGAATCCTTATGGCAGCCACGACTTTCAACATCAAAGCCGTTGAGGCGAGTCTCTATCTGGATGGTATCGCCAATGGATTAGTGTTCGCCCCAGCGTTGGCATTGACCGGCGAGGTCGCAGTGCCCTACATGCGTGGAGTGACGGCTTCGACCATTGAGCATATGTGCTACATGAGTGGCTTCTTCGTTCAGGTCATATATACGACATCGTGGAACTCATCGTCCAGCACCAGCTTCAATGGCGAGAATATGCATGGGGTCCTGTCCACTGTCTTTGGACTGATTGGCCTAATCGTTGCCTGCATGCTGTGCATTGAGTCGCCAGTGATGCTGCTGGCCAATGGAAACGAGCAGCAAGCTCTTGATGCACTGCGCCGCTTGCAGCGCCCCTACACGATGACCACGGAGACTTTCGTGCAGCTGGAGGAGCACAAGCGTTATCTGGCACAAAACGCAGAGCTCTCTACTGGCCAGTGCATTGCCCAGGCCATTCCAGCCTTGCTGCGTCTCTGCTATCTAAGGGCCCTTAATGCCATGAGCCTTTCCGCGTTTGTGCTCTACACCATAATAATGCCTCTGCCGCCTTTATATATATCTCTATTCATACCTACCTGGAAATACGTGGTATACATCGTCTGTCGATGGGTGCCAACCTTCATCACCAGCTTATGCGTGGAGTCTGCGGGCCGCAAGAAACCTACGCTTCTGGGTCTCCTGGGCTGCGGTGGCATGGCCATTGGCATTGCCAAATTAATCATGGACTGGCCCTACGCAGTCTGGGATACCTTATTTGTCCTCGTGTGTATTTTCCAAGCTTTTGCTGGCATTGCATTCTCGGGCACTTCTGCCTATCTGACTGAAGCATTTCCACTTGGCGTCAAGCAGCATTTCATTGCCTTCACCTTCATTGTCGAAATGCTGATCTATATTATCATTTCATCTGTGACCTACAGCCGTACAGGTCATGGGCTTTACTTTTGCATTTTGGCTGGACTTTGCTTGCTTGGCTTTCTGCTCGGTTTCTGGTGTCTGCCAGAGACCCGCCGAACTACGCTACGTGAATCACAGGAAAAATTCAAGGGTTTCCTGAGCAAGGGCTTTTAATGGGCTGTCCATCCGATCAGCAACATCTATCATATTCTCTAATACGAACTTTTACGCTTAAAAATAAAAGCTAATTAATTCAATTATCCCAAATACTTGCTATTATAGTGAAATTATATTTGTATCTTCATATTCATATTCATTTACTGTGAATCAGCATCTACAAATATCGCATCACACAAATGAAACATTGTTTCACCATTCCTATTCACGGAAAAGGCTAATATTTATTGGAGGGTAATCCCCACCCATCAGAGAAAGTGATATGAGGTCATAAAATACGGTCCGTTCCTAGTGGGATTCGACACTTACGAATCGCATGAAAAGGTAATTTTTTATTTAGTATCATTTGATATTAGTACTTATCAACAAAAAAATAGGTATGGACGTCCTGCTGTTAGGCGACAAATATTTACTATTAGAGCCACTGGAGTGGGCTTCTCTTGGCAGAATTGGATCACCAACCTCCAAGCAAATGAGAAAGAAAGTCCGAGCCATTGATTTTCAGCAGCCCTACCCTACCTTAACAGAGGCACGCCGAGCAACGCCTACACACAACAACAACCATCAGCGCCTCGGAGCACCTTCGGCGATTGCTTTGACCAAGCTCAAGTCGAAAGCAGCTTCGATTACCTGAACCATTAATTGTACGAGCGAATTCCCCTAAAAACATTTGACGAGCACTTTGTGGCATTTCTAATCAGTATTTATCTAATCAGCATTGTAATCTATATTGAACTGTTAATGTAGATAAGCTTATTGCGCATGCCTTTTCTGTACATATTTATTAACTAAATATAATTCTCTAATTTGAATAGCATATGGTAAATTTACCACAGTTGGTTACACATTTGAACCAATTGTAGAAAAAGAAAGGAAACAACTAGACTGTTCGTTTCGAGTGTTCATAAATGAATGCTTTATTCGATTCAAAAAGGTTTTGCCTTAGCCTAAGTACATAAAGTTTACATAAAGAGTTCTGTCGCTAAAAGCAGCGGCAGAACGGGAGTATATAGAGTGCCGTATGTATGCGCTTATATGTTTGTGTGTACATGCAGAAAGCAGAGTATAACAAACAATCATGTTAACTTTAGGCCAGTGCACATTTGTCTCTCAGGACATAGCTTAAGCAAATGGTTAACCTAAACACGCTTCATAATTTGGCAACTTGCCTGATCAATATACTCTATATCTGAATAGCTTCTCGAATAGTCATATGTATATGGGCCGAAATTGAAAAGCAGCCAACTATAAGCAGCAGACTATAATTAGATAATTTGCTTACCAAACGCTCTCAATACCAGCAAGACAGCCACGTTCACCTTCTTCTTCCATGAATCAAGAGCAAGGCGCATGCTGCCGCATATGTGCAAGACGTATACGACAAGAGTTTACTTACTTGGTTTCAGCTATTGTCACAAGCAATATATACGTATTTTCGTGCACTTTGATCAGTTGAAAGTGGAACTGATCAATTGCGCAGTAAGCAGCGACTGCGCTTGGGCTGCGCTGCAGTGTGGGCAATAGTATGAGAATTTATTTGATGAATAACTTATATTGTAGACATGCAATCTTATTGAAATTTATAGAGCGTAATCAAAATGTGTGTACATTCCAAAGCACAAGTCTCTAGTATTTGGTATCCAAAATCTGTTGATTACAAAATGTTTGTATTCATCATATGTATACACACAGTAAATCTGAAGTCTCCACGTCTAATAAATAGTATTGCAATGAGAGTAAAAAAACAAATCTAATTTTTCGATTATTCTCGATAAAAAAGTTATCGCATGAGTTTTCGAAAAAATAAAGCAAACTCGTACTGCGTATGGAATATACGAGTATGCATGCCAAATTACAGCTCTCTAGCATTTGTATCTTCTGAGATCGACGCACTCATACAGAGGGACGGACGGACGGACAGACGGACAGGGCTATATCGGCTCAGCTCGTCGTCCTAATCAGAAATATACATACTTGATGGGCTCTGCGATGATTCCTTCTGCCCGTTACATACTTTTACACAAAACCATTATACCCTGATTTCCCAATGGGTTCAGGGTATAAAAAAATATGTGGGTAAATTAGAGAATATGACTTTATTATTTTGAGAATATGATTTTGTATGTCTCTTTGAATAACTTAGGAGCTAATAAAAAGGTCGCAACATCCACTTTAAATTAGTAAAAAACAGACATTGAGTCAGAGTAGTTTATGAAAACAATAGCCAATTAGCAGAGCTAGGAAATGCCAAAGATAGCAAACTGGTTAATGTATAAATAAATACATGTATAATCTAAAAGGTCTCAACTCTGATAAAGAGGTAACTCCAAAAACTTTCTCTTTCTTCCAGGTGTTCACCTGCTCAAATTTACAAAAACGAATTTAACTATGTTTACAAAGAGAAACATTTGCTATCTATTGAATGTACTCAAAACGCAATACAAACATCGATAGATAAGCTGAAGGGTTGCGCTGTGGTTGGTGATAACGATGGCCACTGACTCTATGTATGGACTCTTAGCATTTATCAATCAGTGCGATAAGAAACGTTTACCAATGGATAAGTACTATCAAAACCTGTTCACTTCGGAGTCGAAAATATTTTGGTATTTCGGCTCGCGTAGTATTCTCTTGTGCCTCGACGAAGAAGGACATACACACAATAGACATGGAACAAAAGAATGAATATCGTCGAACGACGTCGCAGTCCACCGTGGGCTACTCGCCACTGCCCGAGCCAACAGCTCGGGAGTCTCCTCCACGACGCCAAATACTCTATGAACAGCCAAGCAGTTGTTGCATTCGTGATATGCGCAATCAGCCTCAGGCGAATGCCTTGGGCGCCGGTAAGTCTTAAATCATCAAGTCAAGTTCGTAGAACGGAAATTGAAGGTCAAAAGTATTTCCATCGATTTCGAGGCTACTCATTATTTTTGTGGATTCATTCATAAGGAACGCAATTTCTGATGACTCATAAAGCAATACTACCTTGTAGAGCTTGCATATATTTATAATCAAGACCTTTAACTATTTGGAATATTAATAATAATAATTCTGTCCCCACATTGAATATCAGAAAAGAAAGAGTCCTCTATTAAGCCTCAAAATAATTTGTGAAATATAATTTATATTTTGTATCTAACATACATCTGATGTAATTATATAGTCAGAAAGTGCTTTTCAAGTTCCCTGTAGAATGAAAACTCAATCGATAAATAAATACATTGTCATATCTGATGAATTTATTTCACTCCTTGTACAGCTGCTTTAATCTTCCTGTCGGGCGGCATGAACATAGCCTGGAGTATAGGCTTCGACAATCTGGCAGACGAAATAGTAATCTGCATGCATCTACGGATTTCTTGGTTCATCGGAGCCATCATCGGCTCCGTGCTCAGCGTTCTATTCTCCAGATGCCTCACCTACAAATTGCTAATGGTACGTACAACAGCTAGTTGAACATGTCGATAATCTAACTGATAAGCGTATCACTTCCTCCAGCAACTCTGCTGCATGCTCACCATTGTTGGCGGCATTCTATTTACTGCGACGCAGCTGAATGTGGAGGCCATGATGGCTGCGCGCTACCTCAATGGCTTGGCCAACGGACTCGCGCTGCCCGCCACCTTGTCCACGGGCGGCGAGTTGGTGGTGTTTTACAAGCGAGGAACCTACGTTTCCGCCACTGAGCAACTGAGCTGCACCCTGGGCATATTCATGCAGATAGTGTTCAGCGTCAGGTGGAGCCCGGACTATGATCTGACGGCGGACCAGCTGCAGGGCGTGCTCTGTACCGTTTATGGGGCCATTGCACTCTTCCTGGCCACCGTATTCATTGTGGAGTCGCCAGTGCAGCTGTTGATCCAGGGCGAGGAGGAGGTGGCCATCGATGCACTGATCCGCCTGCAATATCCCAAAGCCGTGACGATGGAAACCAGCGATCAGCTGACTGAGCACAGCTCCTACGTAGCCCACAACAATTCACTGCGCAACACTCAGGCTTGGTGCCAAGCACTGCCCGCCCTGCTGCGTCTCTGCTTGCTCCGCGCCCTTTACGCCATGAGCACAAGCATGCTGATCGTCTTTACGCTAACGCTGGCTAGCACCAGCGTCTATGGGCTCAGCAGGGGTCCGTACGTGCTCTTCGGGCTACTGCGGCTGGCGGGCAGCTTCAGCGGCGCCTTTGTCCAGGACACGCTTGGCCGGAAGCTGACTCAGCTGATTGGCTTCATGATATGCGGGGCCGCGTCTATTGGACTGGCGACCAGGTTCTCGAGTGTGGACTTCGTTAGATTGCCAGACTTGAGGAAGGCTGTCTGGATGCTCCTGATATTCCAGTTCTTTGCCGGCCTTGGATTCGCGCCCAGCTCGGTCTACTTATCGGAGGCCTTCCCGCTGTCCGTGAAGCGCATGTGCATCGCCATCGCCTATACCGTAGAGCTAACTATTCAGCTAGCCGTGTGCTACGTGGAGCTCAATGTGCACACCAACTGCATCTACTTCTACGGCCTTGGCGTGTTT
This sequence comes from Drosophila navojoa, assembly GCF_054131105.1. NCBI lineage: Eukaryota > Metazoa > Arthropoda > Insecta > Diptera > Drosophilidae > Drosophila > Drosophila navojoa. The sequence continues at coordinate 23,138,958 of NC_142892.1, forward strand.
ACGCTGCTGGGCTTTTTGTTCGGCCACTGGTATCTGCCTGAGACCAAGTACTTGACTCTGCGTCAGGCGCAGCAAAAGTTTCGCGACTTCTCGTGAAGTACTCGGCCCCAGCAGTGGGCGCACCAAGACTTTTTGCCATTTAATATTAGCTAGATGTAGGCAAGCATAGTAACTCTATATTCCTATATACATATATGTACATACATGAACGACTGATAACGGCTGTAATACCCTGCAATTATTCGAAACTCTTGCAAAGTGTCTAATCTGCAGCCAATTCTGGTAGCTACTGCTCACTCGTGACTGTCAGAAGAAGATATAGTGCGACTTTTGAAACCTGTAAAAGCAAAAAACTGCATTAAAATTGACTGTTATTATTATTTTTATTATTTTACTTATATGTATATACAATTTTATTTCTAATTGTTTTCTTGACGTAAGCCAAATGATAAGAGTTCGATTGCTAAAATATTTGTTGTCAATCGCAAGTTGAATGACGTATAATCATTGCTAAATCCATCAACTAATAACTAAGCATATCTGACAGCTTTTATGCTCTGCTAAGACAAACATAAATAATTTTTTTATGTATACGCTAGACGGCAGACAGACAGTAATACCTAATTAGGCGAGTCGGAGAATGTTTATTATAGCATATAATTATAAATATATTATATATTATAAATGTATGGACAAAGACAACATGCACCTGCGTTTGTTTATTGTATTTCTCTTTTTTGATAAATGTCGAAAAAACACACATGACTCAAAAGCAGAGAACCAACTAGAAATAATACTTAAAATATAAACAGAACATAGAAAAGGAGAGAGACACAGAGAGAGAGAGAGAGAGATAGAGAGAGAGAGAGAGAGAGAGAGAGAGGGAGGGAGAGATAGAAATACAACATTCATTTTGGCTTAACTACAAGATTGAGAAAAGATAAGGCGAAGAGGCAATTGATACAGCAAAATTAAATATATAAGACTTCTAATCAAAGTATTGAATCTGGAATCCACAATCGAGAATCCAAGTAAATAGCGAAAACGTCAATACATGAATAGCTATCATATTATAATATCCATCCAAAATACAATACATAATGGCTACGAAATAGCCATGGCCTAGTTAAAGTAAAATAAAATATTGCATATGTGTATATTGGATATCTATAACATTTGAAAAGGGGCATCAACTCAATTGACTTTTTGACATGCAAAGAAACATAATCGCTGAAAGAGCTTGCTGTGCTTATTTATGGAAAGTTTGTACTTGATTTTGTAAAATTGTCTACTCAAATGGAATTAACTGCAATTGGTTTTGATAAGCTATGCATAAACGGCGAGTGATCAGTGCACTTGACAGAATTAATCGGAATGGATAAATAGTATGTCAATGATAAATAGTATGTATGATTATTGCTGGATGGGGAGCCCACTGCAAGCAGCAGGGAGTAAAATCACATCTGGTGAATCACATGGCGCAGTTTGAATAGAGCTTACATAAGGTAATCCAACGTTAATTATTTGTGTATTATTTTGTTACCTCTGAGTGGAAGTTCATAAATACATATCAATTCATTTTATTAAGTATTATTGATATACTTTGGCATCTGGACATGGCATGGGGTACATACATACATTTAAATTATTTACTTGTGATAAGGAATGATTTGAAATGATTTTGCTCAGTGTAGAGCATGCGAAGCTTGATATCAGCAAACAAACAGCCTGGAAGTCGTTTGGCATTTGTGTCCAAGCTCCCGCTTCTGACGCCTACTATTCAAATTTAATTAATTTATTTATATCCAGTAATCATATTGATAAGCGAGCGGGCGAGAACTTTTGTGCGTTTGTTTGTTCGTTTGTATTTGGCATTTATCTTATCGGGGCTTCGACGCTCTCGCCCCAAGCACTCCAGACGACTGCTGTGAACGCTTTCCGTTTATCAACTGCACAGGCAACCAGTCGGTCAGGCGAAGAGCAACTGGCCAGCGCTCAGAGGGCAAGTGTATGGAGTCGCGAAAAATCAGAAATCGTAAAATCAATCCCACTATTTAAGTCTGTGTGTGAAAATGACGGCTACGGTCAAAACAGTGATAAGTGATAAGTTCTATGACTTCTAGACCTAGCAAACCCAAACCGAATAAACAGAATACAAACGCAAAAAGTACTTGCGAGTGACAGTGCGGGGCAGCAAATAAATTAATCTTAGCCAAAGTGTGCACAGCTCAAATAGGACAGGACAGACACAATGCCCATTCTGCCGACCATCGAGGAGGAGGGCAAACTGTCGTGGCTGCGCCAGTTGTGGCACTACCGCCTGCAGTTTCAGTCCCTGACCGCGGGTAAGGTCGCGGAACACCTCGATTAGCAGTAGAGCATTCCCTTCCATATCTGATATTTCTATATCCTGCAGCTGCGCTGGTGTTCGTGGGCAGCGGCATGCGATTGGCCTGGTCCATATTCGACACGCCCGCGGGCAAGTTCCTCAACAGCTATAGCACCCACAATCTGATGATGAGCTGGTTCATTGGGGCCGCTTTCGGTGCTCTGCTGGCGGCGCTGTTTGTGCAGCGCGTTACCAAAAACGTGGCCTACGTAAGTGCTGCTCCAGCAACTAGGGACTAATCTCGCTGCCAATAACTGATAAGCTTCGACTAGTATTGGCCATTAGCTGTTAGCCATTAGCCATTAGCCTTAACTGAGTTCGGGGATGTACCGTATATCAAACGGCAGTCGCTCTTTGTATATTCTATATTGATGTCATTTATCATAGATTCGCTAACTTGGCTCTCTGTCCTTGCAGACCTCCAGCGGATTCCTGCTGCTCGTGGCTGGCATACTGAACCTGTTGCTGCCGCGCCACTTCATCTGCGCCTGCTACAGCAGCGTGAGCGTGGGCGCCGCGTACGGCCTCACCCAGGTGCAGGCCCTGGTCACGGGCTCGGAGATGGCCAACAAGTCCATACGCGGCATGCTGCTCAGCTGCGAGCGCATCTTCCTGTGGCTGGGCGTCTGCGTGCAGGTGTTCTACACGCGCCTCTGGTACACCCTGGAACCCGTGGAGAGGGGATACACCATGCACATTGATCAGCTGCACGGCATCCTGCTGGCCGCCTTGGGCGTGGCTGCGGTCATCCTGTCCTTGTCATATCGGCTGGAGTCGCCGCTGTTGCTCTTGCGCCAGGAGCGGGACATGGCGGTCAGCGACACGCTCAAACAGCTCAATGGCCATGCGCAGTCCGGCACGGAGCTCATGCGCCTGCGCGAGGACTGCCACCAGCTGCACAACTCCAGCGACTGGGAGCGATTCACGGTGGGCTCGCTCGACTCCTGTTGGCAGCGTTGGTCGCGTCGTCTGCTGCCGCTTCTCAAGGTGCTCTTCCTGCGGTGCTTCGCGGCACTGGCGCTCTCGTTGCCCTACAATCGCGCCTTCCTGGTGGTCAGCTGGCACGGACTCGAGTGCGACATGAACTGCCTGTACTGGCTGGCCTTCTGTGGCCTGCTGGGCAGCGTGAGCGGCGCTTTGCTGGTGGATTGGCAGGGGCGCCGCAAATTGTGCTCGCTGTCGCTCTTTGTGGCCGGCATTGTCATCGTCATCGTGGGCGGCGTCTTCGAGCATCTGGAGGCCGTCAAGAAGACCTACTACGACATCAACCTGCAAGCAATTGCCCTGCTCATGCTGCTCTTCGAGCTGATTGTAGCTGCCGGCGTCGCCGTGCCCGCCCTGGTCTACACGGGCGAGGCCTTCAGCGTGGCGCACAAGGCAAGGTGCTTGGCCGGCGTCCTCATCTTGGAGCAGGCACTGCACCTGGGTCTCATGGCGGCCGCCTTCGAGCACAGTCTGCGGGACTCGGTATTCTTCTTCACCTTTGGTGGCCTGAGCTTCGTCTTCGGGCTGCTGGTCTTCATGCTGATGCCCGAGACTCGCCAGCTCACGCTGTACGAGTGCCTGCTGAAGTTTAAGAAACTTCCCTAGACCTTAACCTCAAATCGATTATCTATCTCTACTTATGTATCCTTAGTCATATGCATTCATCTCCCCATTAGTGATAATACTTTCGTTCTATGTACATAAAATAAATAATTCTAATTGGCCAGCTATTGCGATGTAAAGGCGACTCTGCTTGGAAGGTGTATTTGCTTCTGATGGGGAAACTTTTTGGTTAGCATGGGCCAAGTGCTTTGAAGTACGCTAAAGCTTATCCCGCAGAGCTTGAGCTTTTTTATGGCACTGTCACGGTCCGTCACCAGTATTTCGAGTTCCAAAGCTTTCGCTGGAATGCACTTACAAATATCCCATTATTTTAACTGTAAACATTGTAAACACGCGTGCTTTTCGCTCAGCCGGCTTCTGGTTAGCTTTTGCCCATTCAACGTGTACAACTTATTTAGGACTGGCATTGCCCTCCAATACGCGACTTGGGGCTTTTGTGAGTTAAAGGCGCCCTCTGCCAGAGAGCAGGCGAGAGAGAGGGAGAGCGACCGAGCGAGGGAGCGAGACAGCGATAGCGCAAGAGCGTAAGACACATGGCACAAACAGAAATCAAGTTGATGAATATGGCGAGTGATGAGTTTGAATGGCACTCGCAGCAGTAACCGAAAAAGAAAAAAGAAAAAACAGTTGCTGCGTAGAACGTCTGCTTAAAGCCAGCGAAAGCCAAGGAAAGCCAAGGAAACAAGCAAAATAACTCCCCGGATAGCTCACTCGAGTGCTTTCCCATCTAATGATGCGGAAAATTTGTTCGCCCACCCAAAAATGTAGATGTATTCCACATTCGCACACACACATACACCTAGATGTAAGCATGCAAATACTCATACGCCCGCACACACACACACGCATCCCAGGCTGACATAGAAAGAGTTATTATTGATATGCAATATTTGTGTTTTTGTTGCACACATCTTCATTCTGCGGTGGCGTCCGTGGGGGCTGGTTGAAGGCACTTTGGGGTCTCGTTTGTGCATAAAGTGGCGTTGGTTTCCACGCTTGGCTATGCTACTTGGCGTAAGGATTGGCTGAGCTCTCTGCTTCCACGTCTCTCTGCGGTCGTGTGGAGCAGACTGCTTTGAGCCTGGACCAAAGCAAATATGCCCACAATTAGCAGTTGTGGTATAGGCCGATACTCACAGGGCAATAACATGTAACCAACAACAACAGCAATATCGACTGCACCAACAGTCCCCGGGGAGCTCAGCATAACGGCCCCAAAGCTCAGCTCGGGTAAATGAAGCGTCGGGAATTAAGTTTAAAGTTGTTTAATCTTTAATTGTATTAATTAGCGTACGCCAAAAAAAAAAGCAGATATATGTATATAGAAACTTTTTCAATATTTGTTTGTTTATGCAGATGTTGTTGGTTTTAGTGTTGTTGTAGTAGTTGTTGTTTTTGTTGTTTCTGCGTACACGTTTCTCAATGGCCTTGCTGAGAACTTTAAGCTTAAGCTAATTATACAGCCTGGCCCACAAAACTTGTTACCCATAAAAATATACACGATAAGAGCAAGGAGGCGGTGTAAGTTTCATAATTGCTTAATGCACACACAAACACCTATACATTTACCAGCACATACGCACACGCACAGGCACCTAAAGCAAGGACCTGCTCCTGGGAACGTTATTAATGTGAATATTCAAGCTGAAGCAACCTACAGCAAATGACGATCCCGTTACTATTATATAATTAATCAGCTTTAAATAAGTCTTTCTCTTAATAAGGTTACTTTTAGTATTAATTTTATATTATTGATACCCATGTAGAATCTATCTACTCAATATATACGCCCTATCAATGTGAATTTGATGATTTGATCTCATATATACTCTTCGCGTCCTAACAAAGAATAATAAAGACATTATTAGATATTATAAATACAATTTAATGAAACACTTGATTATCCAAAGACGATTAGGATTATAAAGCATATTTGGGCAACGGTCGCTTCCTATAAAAGAAGGAAACAGCCATCAATTGAATATAGAATTCAACAACTCGTATTTGGATATCCCGATCAGATGCATTGAAATCAGATTGGATACCATACATAACCCTATCTTCTATAATTGAAATAATTATAATTTCATGTCATCTTTAGCTTAATCCTCTTAACACACCTGATTCTCAACCTGCATAATACAAACAACATACAGGAGTTAAATCAAACCCAACATTAAACATGTGACAAGAAGAGTGAGAAAACCCTTTCAGCAATCATAGTCTACCATCACGGAAAACATCAATCCTAATGTAGACCTTAGAGAAAAAAAATACTACAAATAATTCCATTTTTATCGATGATAATGTGTTTTTCAACCACATGTATTGACGATTAATAATTAAATGAAAAACAAAACTACATTTAAATACTAAACATTCATTTGTTAGTTAGACTTGCATAACCTCGACCTGTATTTTTTCTTAAACTGGAGTGATAAATGTTATTCGGCTAATGAAAAGTTCGCTTGAAGTACTCTATTTGACGAGAACTGCTTCAAAAAAGCGTTTTAAGAAAACAGCGCACTTAAGACATACACCTAACTATCCGTCTCTCCTAATTTGCTCGGCTTATTTAAACGTTCTCTGGAAATACATGAGGCACTTTTTTGGCTCTAGATAAGCGCAGCTGCTCACAGCGATTGCAACGGTTCAAGTTTCACATAGTTCAACAAAGTTACTTTTTACACTGCATTTCGAAAAGTGTGCTGCACAAAAAGCAGGAAGCACGAACTAAAGCTTTGTTTATCTGTGTACTTTGTGCACTAAATGAGATGGAAGAGAGAGAGAGAGAGAGGGAGAAAGTATATTCATGTCACATTTGCAGTGGAGTTTGCATAAATCGATTCAATACTGGCAAAGGTAAAAGATGATTAAATCAAACACACTCGATAGTAGTTTTTCTTCATCATCTGCTGTAAAGACATGAAACTTGAATGACAAGAAAAAGAAAACTATATCTTCAGAGAAGGGCGAACAGCATGGGCAGACAGTCCACTTACTGATCGATCTAATTATCTTATTATATTGAGCAGCTTGATTACAGGGTAGTGCTCAGCTGGTTTCACCCGTTTCAGCCGACTGCAATGCGCTCAGCTTGGTTTTTTCTGTGCCAAGTGCGTACAAAGTGAAAGCAACGCCAAGGGCTTCGCAACTTTTCTTTGAGCTGGAAATTTAAAAACAGTGGCCAACAAAAAGCATTTGAAAATATGAAGGAGCTCGTAGTTTTGGCACTTGGCAGGCGACAGGACATGGTCAATGCTGTGTGTATAGAGAATATTCTCCCGCATCGTGCCACGGGGCTGCTCTTGTATGTTTCAATTAACTGAAATGGTAAACGACTATCGTAAGTATTAACAGCTTTGGGAAGCTCGCCTCATGCTGTGCTGCACAGCCACAAGTGCAGGGAGAGGGAGGCGTGGCAGTAGAAGCATCTGTTTGGACGACAAACAGAACTAGAACAATTGCAGGCAAGCAAATCGTTTTGCTGCGGCCACAAGCAAAACGAAAAACATAACAAAAAGAACAATGCAATGACGAGCAACAGTCAAGAAAATGCATTTCAATAAGCCAACAAAACGGGCTAAGCAACCAAAGCGAGATAGATGGGAGAGAAAGAAAAAGAGAGAGAGAGAGAGAGAGAGGGCGAGCGGAAGAAAGAGAAAAGCGCGTGCTGCCGTCGTTAATGAAAAAAGCAAACAAACGTAAAATTTTATTTGTGCGCAATTTTCTATAAATTTTCATTGATTGCCATTGGGATATTGGCGACATTTGCGTTTGACATTTTACTGCTTACCGTGTCCTTCACACACCCACGCACACACACACACACCACTGCAATGTTACTCCTTTGCCGCTGGATAAGGCAACTCTTAAGGTGTTGATTTTCCTACCATAGCTTTGGCTGCACTTCTTGTTGTTGTTGTTCTCGCATGAAATTGAAAAAGCATGCACACAAGTGAGCGTGTATGTATGTGTGAATGTTTGTGTTTGGTAGATTTCCAATCAGCTTGAAATACCGACAAAATATGAAGTTTCTTGAACAGCAAAAACGAGTGCAAATAAATTTTGTTCGCTCGCCTAGCGGAAGCGTAAGACCTGTAAGAGGCAGCAACAGGAACAGCAGCAACAGCAGCAGCAATGGCATAGGGGCCACACCAGCAACACGGACATTGGCAGCGAATTAATGTCTCGGCATGCCACGAAATGGCCAACGTGGCGGAATTTATGACTGCCGGAGACAACTCTAAAGTGGCCAACGCTGCGGTGTGACAATAAAATGGCGTCAAATTGCCATAAAAATGAAGCCCGAAGAATGAAACCCGAATCGTTGGCAAACCACAGCCCGAGAAGCGCTCTGCCCATATAAAAGTGAAATAATAAATAAGCGCGTAAACAGGAGCTGGATTCGGCAGTTGCTTAGGCAGCGGCTAACTCAAAGGGTTCCTCTTTCTCGAGATCAACTCATACACTTACCGAGAAACGAAGCAGTTTGTAGGCAGTGGACTGCACCTTAATCAATTTCACAATTTTGCTTTAATAAAATTAAAGCGTCAATGGGAAAATGAAAAGAGCACAATGGGAGGGAATCAGGTCAAAAGTCAGACGGAACTTGAATCAAACCGCGTTGAAATTGAAATTATTTGTGATGTTGAAGCATATTAAATAATAAAATAATAAAAATTTACGGAAATTAAATTATTCAAATTCATTGATTCATTGAACTGCAAAGCCAAATAAGTCAAATGAAACCTTAGGGCGAAGAGTTGCTGCGACTGCGACTACGTTGACAACAGTCTGAAGCAAGTAATTGACTTAATGAAATAAAATGCTATGCTTTGATGACTGAAATTTGAATATTACGCTTTATAGAAAGTAAATACAGATAATATAAAAATTAATAAACAACAATTGTCTTTGCTTATGTTTTTAATTTATATCAATGCTGCTAAAAATTCTTCTTATTTTCCTGACTGGATTCAATGGGCCATAGCTCTGCCGCTAACCCAGCTCACTCATCATAAACTGTATACTAAGAGAGGACTAGCCTAAGCATTCAGTTCAAGACGACAATTGACGTTATGACAATATGCACTTTGAATAATATGCAACTGAATATTTTTTTTCTATTTAAAGGCTCGTTAAGTTTGGAGTATGGAGTATGGTCGAATAAATTACATTTGGTTGATCCTTCAACAGACAATTTAAAGTCGCATCAAGGGTCAATTAGCAATCTCTGCTTTGTCTCGCATTCAATTGCGCTGTATATGGTTCAATAGATTAGGATTTGTATGATATTTAGAACTTATCGACACATTAATTTTACACGTGTTTCGAGTACCCGGGACTATATGGGTTTTTCTAAATAAAAAAAAAATGTAGATTGTAAGGAAAATTTTTTCATTCGTGTTGTTTTTCATATAGCATCAGCTTGATATTGATGACTGTGCTTTCAGTTCGAGCTATGAAATTCGATTATAGTGAACATGATAATCATTTGGAAGGAATTAATATGTTTAATTTTACTACATACAAACACGTGAGTAAATATGAGAACATCAAGGGAAAAATTTAGATGCTCGCTCATTCAATCCCTTCTCCGAGTGTAAAGTGTAAGCCGAACACTGAAGGAAACCAATGTAAAGAAGAAACTGTTGCATGATCTTAAAGCTGCTCAGAGACATATCAGTTGCTCAACACCTCACGCAAACTTCCATTTTTAAAACGAAATTCAATGTTCTATATAAAAACATTTTTCTGCTTTTTGGCAACAAAGCAAAAGTCATCAGACCAAGACTTCAACGCAAAGATATTTCTTAAACGAAAGGTAGACATGGGGAGCTGTCGTATATGCATTCATTTCGAGTTTGCCAGAAATTTCCTTTGTCACATACAAATTGACATGTTTGCTGTTATTTGTTGCTGGCCAAGTTACTGTGTCTGCTAGCTGTCAGGGCCAACTAGAGTGTTTGGTCTACAGGGCAGCGTTCATTGCGTAGTTAATCTTTTATTTAAGCTGCAGAAGTGCTTAAATATTAAAGTGCCTTCCTTGTCTTCGCAATATGCAGTCTGAGGTGAATAGCTTAGCTTGTCGAATTCGTGTCAAGCGACTCGACTTCTTCTTTTCAGTGCAGACTGCCACACAATGGGCATTAAATTTAATTAGCTGACATAAATTTGCAGCACTGAATTGGAATGTAAAGCTGAATTTGAATCTTTGGCTGGTGTTGACTCTGCTTGTGCAGCTGTGGCTGTCGCAGGGGGGTCGGGGCTGGGCCTGGGGCAAGGACTAAGGCTGTGGTCTGGCATTTGCGTCAAAGTGAAAAGCAAGGTAAGCACGAAAATCATTCGAGTTGACATTTTTAATGGAGGCGGAACAGAGAGGAGCGGCGGAAGAGTCTGTGCCAGCCAGTTCACAAAAACTCTGGACGGGGCCTGTCGAGCTGAGCGCATGCATTTTCATGACTTATGCAAGTTTCGACGACAGGTGCATGCCTGTCTGTCTATATATATAAAGTGCAGGTGTAGTGTGTGTGTGTTCATGTTAAATCAACTGTCACTTCCTGTCGACAAACTTTCTCCTGCAAGGCAGCAGGAGTCAGGCAGCCCAGGGAACGTCGTTCGAGGGCCACTTCGAGCTATGATAGCTGCATGCATTTCAACAATTTACTTAACTGTTAACTGCTCTCAAAATTATGAAAGAATCCGAAAATCGACAACTTACTAGATAACGAGCTGGAGACCTCCAACAAATACCAATGTGAATATACAGCTAGGGCACCTTTTGAAGTAGGAAAACGCCAGCTATGGGCATACGGAGAGTATTTGTGTTTTTTAAATGCTATTTATTGTGTTTTTGCTACCACAATTTGTTGGACTTTAAGCTCTTGTCTGATATTATGTATTTATTTTTTTGTAAATATTTTTATTTATATTTTGTACACGCGTCCACTGTAGTTAATTAATTTTTTGATTAACACAAAATTGAGCTGGCGTCTCTGCTGAGCGTCATTTATGGCATGATATTAACGCCATTAAAAATCACTGCATACTAATTAACTGCAACTGCAACGGCAACTGCAACGGCAACTGCAAATGCAACAGAAACTGCAGTGGAAACTGTAATTGCAACTTTTTTCTTATTCTGCTTTTTGTATCAATGAACATGTTTAAAATTAAGCTTTCCAAATGGCAAATAATAATCCCGTTGACACGTGGAAATACATAAATTACAGATCGGCAACAACGAACAGCAAGAGCTCGTTTCTGGAAAGTGCATCTCAAACGTATATCTTAAGCCCGACTATATGAATATAATTTATTTGTGAGCAATACATGAAAAGCTGAATGTAAACATTGTTCTGTGAGTTATTTAGACGACATCCATGCTGCTCAAGGGTCTGATCTGATCTCTCTCCTCTCGCAGAGTGACGGCTAAATGAATGAGTGATAAGTGAACTATAGCGATCTTGTCCAAATAAATCGTTTTTTCGACGATCGTCTACCCTTATTTAATTCTTAGTTTCTTATCCATGGCTTCCTACGACTTCTTATTAGCTTTGACGTTGAGCATGGTCGTAAATGAAAATGCTACAATAATGATACAAGAATTTTGTGGAAATTAGTTCCTTCCCTGATAATTTACAACCCTCCACATGCCCAGGCTTCAAAATTATATCAGATTATTTATTTGTAGTTCCTTAGCCTTATTATTTTATAATATACTATCTGAATAGTAATCTCACTGGTAGCACTCAAAATGTTTGAGCTTACAGAGGAGCAGCACAGCATATTTCTACAAGTTAAATATGGACTTTCGCTTACACCGAATCCCCGATAAGTAAGTCCCAGAAAAAAAGTTGAGTGTCCATAACAGCGGGGATTATAATAAATGCATTCCACATGGACCGAGGCCTTAGATGAGAGCTTACAGCTTAAGCACGGCCATAGGTCCACGAAAAGATGCGTATGCTTCGCATCCGCTATGAGCCGCGGTGATGGCGCTGCATCCATTTTTTATGCGATTGATGCATCCTCGCACGGAGAGAGGAGTAGCTGTTCATTGGTGTTGTTGGGATTTATGTGCATACACACATATATGGAGCGCTGTGCGGGAATTCCCGAATGGCAGCCCGGTGCATTGCATTCCTTGACGTAACTGATGTTGATTACAGAGAACATGGTGACTGCGCCACGCTCCTGTTCACTCCTGATTTGTTGCTCTTTGGTATGATGCAGACTCGTAGCTGTCTCCGCACCCACTTCAAACTGCAGAGCTTTGGACTTTAATAGGGTCTGCCAGCCGGCGTCAGCGCTCCTTTGGTGTGACGTAAGCTGAAACTGAATCTTGTGGTAACGATCTGATATAATTAAATTTAACTCAAATGCATAGCTATGGATTGTTGGACTGAGATGATCCTTAAAAAGATATTTTTTAAATATATAAAATAATTAAAGCAATATTATTATATGAGTCTTTCCCAACTGTTTTTACAATTAATTTAATCAATGTGCCGAGTATCTGCTATGAGTCCTCAATACATCGACATTCTAAATGTTGAATGCCAAGGAATATGCTCTGTGGCAGGTGTTTATTCTTCTGGTTTTTGACATGCGAATGAAAAGTAAAAGAAAAGAAAGAAATAAAATCGATTGACATCCGTCGAGCAAGTCAATGAAGTAGGGGAGCAGTCTAAGTACCCAGGGGTGTGGCGGCGGGCAAGGATGTCTGCCGGTGCATTGACAACTGCAACTGCAACTGCAACAGCTTCGTGTGTTCTCAGAGACATTTGAATTAACTGACAGCGGAAACAGGTCGCGTCGAAGGTTCGTGTTCTGTGTGCTCTGCGCTGAACTGTTGTGTGGTGTGGTGTGTTGTGGTGCGCTGTGTAAGCCCCTCTCAACTTGCGCTCCTGCCACCAAGCGCTTGTTTACAAAATAAGCGAAAGCTGTGCCAATAAGCCTCAACGTCGCCTGCACTTAATTTATTTGCAACAAAACGTGGAGAAACCAAAACTTTTACGCAAGTGCAACTTTGCTTTACGTGTTTTTCTCATTCGTATCCGCGTCCGCGTCCGCATTCACATTCGCATCACTTGGCTTGTTTTCAACACATTCAGCGCGAGCGCAGGCCACGCGCTTTTTGGCGACCGCAAGCACGAAGGAGACGGCAGAAAGTCTATCGAATTACATGAAAATGGGAAAAGGGAAGCGGCAAGAGGAAATGGAGAGGGGAAATGCGAAATGGGAAGTTCAATGTGGGGGCGAGTATCGAAGATGCGTGAAACCGGGGAAGGCAAGTAATGCACAACCGTCTGGTTTTTTATGCTCCGGCTGTGAAATTAAAGCATTCACATATTCCCCAGCATCTCGGCAGCGGCCCAGAGCAAACAGATCCCGAGCAGCATCGACTCCGAATTGGGCAAACAAATCCGTGCAAAAATATGAGTAGAGAATACTTGTGACATATGAGGGTCCGCCTCCTGACTGCGACTTGCACCGCGAAAGCTTTCAGACATATTAAAAATAATATTCAATTAGTATGCCGCAAAAAAGTTGATGGAAGGAAAACGATTTGCAATACTCATTTAGCATTTTTGGCAAAAATTGAAATAGTTTGTGGCCTTTGTTTGCCTCGATACGTAATCAAATGAAACATAAAATATGTCACTCACATACAGAGGACGCACATTTATAAATATTATCTGCTGGCAGGAAGCTGGGAGCAGATTCCTGCTCTAATTTTGCATGTAAATTACAAGCAACAAATAATCATATGCAAATATGTTCATAAGATTCAATTTTTGTGCAATCAACACAGTTAAACGCATCATCACCAAATGCCATCAAGAGCAAACGACAGCACTTATAGAAAGAGAGCAATATAGAGAGAGAGAGAGAGAGAGAGAGAGAGAGAGAGTGAGTAAGTGAGGGTTGAGATAGATTGCAGACTTTGGAATTGCGTTGAGTTGTAGCAGACATAGGACATTGCTGCAAGAGTACGTCTATAAACATGTGTGTGTGTGTGTGTGTGTGTGTGTGTCTGTCTCCTGTCTGTGTGCGTGAATGTTTTCCTCTGTGTGTGCTCTTCAACTTTACGCGCTGTTTGGCAACGCCTCAGCGCGCCGTCAACGAGACGTTGTCCTTCACACTTGTCACTAGCGCCCCATTTTCCATTTTCTCCTGCATGCAATCAACTTTTAAATCCCGCCAACTGTCTGCCCAAAGCCTGGCCAGCACGTATTAAAGCCTCGTTAGCTCGTTGGAGGACTAATAGCTGTTGTGACTGCTGCGCGAATTCGCCATGGATCGAGTGAGAAATTGTGAGATATGTGAGGCTGATTGGGCTGCAGCTTCAGCTTCTGCTTTCAGCTCGTGCCATCGACAGCTTTGAGCTGCCTGGCAAAATTAGCACTCGGAATGGACCCGAGTGAATTGAATAGCTGATTTATGATCGCACTTAATGTGTAAATATGCAAGCAGGAGTCTCCAGCTCCATCTCTATTGGTGCTATCCGAGCAGCTTGTTTGTTTATGCAGCGCACATTGGACAAGGGAGACAAGATTGCCAAAGGCCAGAGGGGAATGGGCCAGAGGAGGAGGTACCCTCTCTCCTCTCCTCCAGCTGCTCAACTGAATTGACCAACATTTGCTTAAGCAGGCGTGTGAAAATTGACCATTAGCAATGCAATATATTCTCAATCTCAATATGATATAACTTGTTGGTCTGTTGTGTCTATGTGTGTGTGTGTGTCTGTTCGAGTGTCTGTTTGCGTGTGTGTGTGTGTGTGTGTGTGTGTGTGTGGGGTCTGATAATTGGTGTAAAGACCGCAGGCATCGGCAAGGGACAAGCGCCAGAAATAGGCTCATTTATTGTCTCTCGCTCGCACGCACACAAACACCAAATATGCACACACACTCACACATATGCGTTTAATATGCAGCAGCATAACTTATGGCAGTGGGAGCCATTAATTTGAGTCTGCACACATGCAAGACACATGCAGCAAAGGGCACAAAGGGCGACAGAAGCAGAGAAGCAGCCAGCCAGAGAGGGGGCAGGGAACAAACGTTGCATAGCCACAGGCGCACGTGCGTGACCAGAGAAGGCTGGCTGCTAGGTGCAGAACCTGAGCACACACACATATATGTACATATGTATATAGATATGACTGGCACATATTTTATTTTAATTTGCCCGACAATGGCCAAAGCGAAAGCGAATGTTCGTTGGGTTTGTCGCTTGTCGCTGTCGCCGTCGCCGTCGCCGTCGCCGTCGCCGTTGACGTCGCTTTGGCATCTTCAGCGTCATTACGAGTGCTTCATTTGCCTTATTGAATCTGGCACACGTTTCACAATAGTTGACGCTATACAGAGCTGAGGAAATCACAATGGAAGCACAAAACAATATGCAAACAATTTTTACCTCTACATGACTGAAATACACAAAATGCCAAAAGGAAGGCAGCAGCAAAGGCCACGGCAAAAGCAATGCCAAAAGCAAGGGCAAACCAAACGCATTTATGGTCACGTGCGTACTTTATATATAAATACATGTATACATACATATACATATATATGTATATATGTATAAATTTACTCAATAGTTCACAACTGACCAGACACGAAACTGTTTGGGCGCATATAAAAAATGCCTACAAAATGACAGACAAACAATTTCACAGTTCTCAGGCTGCTGCCCGCCTCGATTTGCAGATATCGCAAATGATTTCATCTGACCTGCTGCGTCATTCATTTCATGCGTTCTCTAACCAGCAAATTGTTATTAAACGCAATTATTTTGGCACCAAATTTAAATTGTGTTTGAGTAAAAATGAGGCGAACGAAAAATATGGCAACGCTGGCAAGCCTCAGACCGCGCGCCTGTATTCGCAGTTCGTAGGTGCTTGGAATGTTAATTAGCTGGCCATTTATTTTTACAGTTTGCATTCTGCTTTGCTTCACTCACCGATTTTCATTGGTCTTAACTTGATCGACGTTTTCCTTATTTTACCGTACAAAAACTTGTCTGTCACGGCAGAAGAGTGTGCGTGCGCGTGTGTGTACGTGAGCGAACGTGCGTGTAAATGTGCATGGGTGTGAGCGAGCCATGGTGATTGATGATATCCCACGAAAAGGTTGGGCAAGGAGATAAGGCCAAAACCAAGCTGACAATTATAATTTAATTTGGTCATTTTATCAAGGCATAATCTCGAGAAGAAAGTATCCTTTCAGATGGGTATATTTTATACCTATTATCTGATGCACAGAGGAATATAACAGTTGGAGCAATGTATGAGCATTTGCTTTGCAGCAAGTCTGTTATCAGGTCTTTCGTTGTATTTAAAAACATGAGGAGCAGAATTGCTTAGTGTGGAGCAGTTCAAGTAGGTTCGTCAACTAACCTCATGCTTCGTTAAGCTTAGAACACTGTTATAATGCTCGAAAAGAGTGTGGATGGTAAAGACAAAATTCTAGTATACTGTAGTACAGTGATTTCATTTTTGCCACGACACATCAAAGACTCAAACCATCTACACTGTAGATTGCTATAATGCTACCAGACAGTTAGATATAGAAAATAGCTGAGCTAAGAACCTTGTTAGCTTGGGTAACATGACAAATTTAAAATGTAATACTGGCATTATTAACAGTACTTTTATTAGCAAAATCCCGTTTCTAAATAAACTGAATAGTATAAATTTGTTATACATCAATTATATAGTTCAGGTTTATCGCTTAGCATGAAACACTGCTCGAATTAAAGAAACAGAAGTTGATACTCCTTCGATTAAATCCTCTTAGGGAATTAAATTTTTGTTTGCTTTCCGTGGGATGCCTGTGGCTCGGTTGCAGCTTTGTTAGCTGCTCCATAACATCCGTCAACATTTGCTGAGCAATGTTCGCCTTGCGCCTGAGTCTCTCCAGGCCCAGGTTGCCCATATCCTCCACATCCATGAGGCCAGACCCAGGCTGCAGCCCACTGCATCCCCTACAGGCCTTCGGCGGCTGCCTCGCCCTCGCCCTCGCCTTCGCCTGTTCGCCTGGCCCGCTGTTAGCCGGTGACATTGTTGCTCTGGCTCTTGCTCCCGCTGCTGTTTTACACACGACACTGATAACAATTGAACTTACGTAGTCGCTGAGGCGGCTGCGGCGGCTGCTGCTGTTGCCTCACTTGATACACAAATCATTCTGATGGCAGCTCCAATGCTTTAATAGCCAACGGGCAAACGTTTAGGCAGCACGTCGGCTGCTTTTTTCCTGCTCTCGCTCTGCCCCTTCGCCCCACATATTATTCCGTGTTGACTCGTTAAACATTGCCGACGTTAAGCAGCCGCTGGCTCTGGCTACGTTTGCTAACGAAATAAATGTTAAGACTAAAGATTCCACGATATATTAGTTAAAAATTAGTATCGCAACTAGCAGATACCCTGGACACTGTAATCTGAGCCATGGATACTCAATTTGCTTTATACACATAAACATTTCTTGAGTCTTGATAACAGTCAATGTTTTCTCACTTGGTTTTAAGCCATAATTTGAGACCCATTGAATCAATAATACATGTAATATATTTTATTTTTTATAAATTTATAATTTTTAATTTATATTATAATATATATTATTTGATACATAGTAACTCATCAAAATACTTATCTAAGTCTTATCTAATCTACGTATTATGCAGCAAAAATGCAGCCACGCATAAATTTGGTTTTATATTGGGAAAGAAAAGATTGGCAGATTGCAAGGCTGTATTTATTGTAGTACAAATACATATATAAATATTCCAGTAATTAAAATTTGGCTGTTGAATGACTCACCCTGCGAATGAATCGCGCTGCGGGTATGTATTTACGTTATACCCCGTGTCGACTGGAAATGGGTAGTCTCGGTATAATTGTTTTTTCACAATGTGTGTAACGGGCAGAAAGGGGCGCGGCAGCCCCCCGCCCCCAAAATGTATATGTATTCTGGTCGAGTGCGACCATTGTCAGATTTATGGAAGTATTGGAAGAAGACTAATCCCGCTTAGACTCATTTATGCACTTTTTGATTGAAGAGACAGACTCAAAATGAGTAAACTTCTAGGGTTATAGCGTCTTCCAGGTGTAACGAAAGGTCTTTGGCGTCGGTAAGCCCGGATTCAACTGTAGTCGTTTTAGGTAATGCATTATAATGGGTAATGTTACTTCCCGTCTACCCTTTCCTTTCGCTTAGATCTGGATGTCTCTAAAAGTAGTCGAACACTCCCCACATTAAAATTTTATACAAAAATAAGAAAACGATATTTGATTATTAGTTTTTTACTCTTTAATGGTTTTCTTGTTTTTTTTTTTTTACATTAATAGTTTTTATTTTGCAGTTTTTTTTTTTTTTTTTGCTTTTGGTTTTGTTTGTCTTTTTGTGCTAATTATATTGTTAAACATAAAAATTGTTGTTTGCTTATTTTACCCATACAGACATAAGTATATCGTTTGGTTGTTTTTGCCTTTTGATTGTATTTTCTGGTTGTTCGAGTAAAACGCGATCTTTTGATTCAATCCGATTCAATTTGATTTGATTTGCTTTGATTCGCAGACTTGCTCTGTGATGTGATTTTCATCTTGCAACTTTGTGTTAAATTCGTAAAATTCGATGTTAAATTTAATAAACCATTTATTACACATTATATAAATAAATGCATATAAAAACGGATTAAAAATACTGCAACTCCATTGCTGGATTATTCCATACATATATATACTATATATATATTGATAAATAATAATTAAAAAAGTGCTGCATACGAATTCTATCAAGTGTCTAGTTTTGTTTAAATACTTTCAGTTTGCAAATGAAACTCGAATTTGCGGACTCTTTTGGCTGCCAAGAATCCACGGCCGTCCGTCTGTCTCTGTCGGTCCGACAACCTATATATAGATGTATATATATATATGTATCTCTGAAGTTGCTATATACTTATATAACGTATTTATTTTTTTTGTTTTTCGTTTTTGTTTTTGTTTTCCATGGAGCTAATAAATCCATTCGAGGGCTTTATTTATTGTATATTTTCTTAATAAGATTTCTTGTTGACTTTGCTTTCAAACAAATTTTGGCACATGGTTTCCTAAACGGTTCTGAAAGTTCTCTGATCTCTGTCCGGCTAGACTTCATATAAGTTTTGTTGGCTAGTTTAAAATACATCTAATTAATATGTGGATTATTCATATTCACTAATTGTAATTTGTAGTTGGTTTTCCGCTCTCTCCACTTGGCCTTTCCTCCTCGCTTTCCATCCCGACAGTTATTTGCTCGAGAGCTGCTCAATGCTTGCTTCTACTTTGATTACCATTTGCTTTTGATTTCTATACGTTGGTGTTAAAAACATCTATCTACACGCTGGCGAACGACCGATTATTGTAATGGAAACACTAACTGTGCAGATGCTGCGATATCGTGTCATATAACATATGTATATCGTATATGAATACTGATTCAGCTGGCGACTCCTGCTCCTCTACCTGCTCCTGCTCGGGCTCGTTCGTGTATACATTGAATATATCAAATACATTTAGTTAACATTCTTCATTCTATATATATATATATATATATATGTATATATATATATATATATATATATATATATATATATATATATATATATATATATATATATATATATATATATATATATATATATATATATATATATATATGTAAATTTGTTATTTATGAAATTATTTCTGTTTCTGATCTTTTGTTTCAGTCAATTTCTTTTTACTTTTGCCTATTTACAAGATGTAGCGCTAACAACTAGAGATTCTTGATTTTCTTGTAACTGTGTGTGTGTGTGTATGTACAGACAATTAGAATTTAGTACATTAGACATAAATATAAATAGATTTGTACACAGCATATGTCTTGAGTTAATTATTAGTTTGAATTGCATGTTTTAAATTCCTCGTTTTGCATGTGGAGCATGCGGATTCAATTCGAGAGAACTTACAAAAATATCTCAAGTGCCTAAACGTTACCTATATATGTATGTATAGACGATATATGTATAACTCAATAAAAAAAAAAAAAAAAAAGAAACAGTTTTTGCATTGATCAAACCACAAAATTCGTACAACCTCTCTACACACATACATTCATAGAAAAACAGTTCGATTATGGGTAGTACGAGTAATACGCGTTAGTATATGCATTAGTATTCGAGTTACACGTCGTTAGTAGTTTGAGTTACACAAGTCGTTAGTACTTAACACTAGATTAGATTAGGCTCGATTCGATTCGATTAGATTAGATCGAGTGTATAACGGATATATGCGTATAGATATACGAGTCTATGTACAACATTTGGAAGTTCGATAACTGACCTGGGTTGTGGGTGCATGCCGTTCGTACAACATGCACAAATCGTAAATACTATTACCTATGTAGTTGTTATAAATACTTTGTAATATTTGTAAGTTTATACGGTTATATGAGCGCTATGTGAATACGGGGAAATGGAGAGAGTAACAAATGGGAAGTGTGTGCGTGTGGGTGAGCTTGGCGAGTTGCCTCGCCTCTCGATGGCTGTGCAAAGAATTTTGATATTGATTGTCCGAAAGTTCTTGTGTTTTGTCTTTGTATTGGTTGGGGTTGGGTGTTCAAGCAGGCTGGTTGGTTACTGGGTCAATGCGGGGCGGTGTGGACTTGGGGTAGAGCGGATGTAACGGGAGTTGTGGCATTACATAAACGTAGGTACGGCGCAGCTGCTGCTGTTGTTGTTGCATACCTAAAATTCACTCAAGGAGTCTCACGACTCACGAATGCCCAAATTTAATTTCAATTGATTGCCACCTGGTGGTCCATTGGGCCGACCTCATCCTAGCTGCTGATCAGGCTTGGATCAGATCTTACCAATGTCTCACACAGATATCGAATAATCCGATTTCTCGCTAAGCAATTTCTGGCCTGGAGCGGGTGAATGCTGCTGTGGGCGTTGCTGTTGCAGGGGCTGCTGTTGCTGCGGCTGCGGCGACTTTGAATGTGCTCGCTTGTGTGGTGGTTGCTGTTGCTGACGTTGCTGCTGCTGCTGCTGTTGCTGTTGCTGTTGGTGCTGCTGCTGCTGATGCTCCTGCTGTAACTGGGATGTGGTGGAGTTCGGGCGTGACCACAGCGAGGATCGCTGGCCCAGCTTCAACTTCTTAATCGTGTCTACATCACACTCAACCTCGGCCAGCTCAATGTGATCGCCGCCGTCGCGCTCGCCGTGGTGGAAGGCGCCGGCGCTGCACTCGGCCTGCAGCTGGAGCGGGTGCAGCGTGCGCAGGATGCCAGCTCTGCATGGTTTTGTAAGAGGAAGAAGAGTATCCAGAGTTGTTTGATACTATTTGAGTTCTCTAGCAACCACACTCAAGCATTCAGTATAACAGAGACAGAGAGAGAGAGAGAGAGACTTAGATGTGTTCAAGTGTTCCAAGCTGTGTACATGGTTGTTGGTGGTGGTGTGGTGTGCTTCCCGCCGAGAGCTGCTGGCTAATGGGCGCCCTCGGGCCCACACACCTCACCATAGGCCAAGTCTCATGTGTGATCTATGGGGTCCATGTAAGTGCACGATATCTCGCCGCCATTATAGCCGAAGCTGTTGCTATCTGCCCCGCCTCCGCCTCCGCCTCCGCCGCCGTACTCACTCCCCCCATTGGCCGTATCCTATTTGGGCAACGGCAGCGTCGGCGCCGTGAAGAACTTTGAGGACAGCAGAGCCGTCGAGGGATTCAGCAGGCCGCCCCCGCCCCCGCCCCCTCCTTGGTGTAGCTGCTGATGGTGGTTTTGATGTGAGTCATGCGCGGGCATTATGGACTTGTGTGGAATGGGGCGAAACTGTGAAGAGGGTGGCATGCAAGTTACGGGCACAACAGATGCTAGGGTACTAACGCCTCCGTCCAGGCCCAACAGCTCCTGGCCACCAGCATGCGTGGCCGTCTGCTCGAGCTGATGCAGCTTGGGCTGGATCAGCAGCGGTTGCTGTTGCTTCAAACTACTGCTACTACTGCACTGGGTCTGACTATGATTGGGGTTTTGGTTCTGGTTCTGGTTCTGGTTAGGGCCGGGTTTACTATTCGACTGTTGTTTGTGGAACTGTTTCTGGTGTTGCTGTTGTGTGCTTATCGATGGCGATTTGACCAACGTGGGTATGTGACATTGTATGGAGTCTTGTGATTTGAATGTGCTCGATATGGATTTCAGATTGCCGCTGCCGTTGCGCGGTGACAGAATTTTGCTCGAGCTGTTCACTGATGTGGCTGTGTTCGTGTTTGTGGCCGTGTTTGTGATGTTGTTGTTGCTTTTGTTGCTATTGTGATGACGCGGTGTTGTATTGGTGGAAAACTGATATTGCTGATGATGATACCTGGAGCGACCGCGTCGTGGTAATGATTTTTGTTCGGACATTGGTGACAGATCGGAGGATGTGCTTGATTGTGCTCCATGGTAGATGATGCCTGCATCGCATAGAGCATTCACGTTTTGGAAAGAGAGAAAGAAAGAAAGAAAATACGGGCAAATAGAGAATCGGCATGTGGATGGGGTAACACAAACTTAAAGCTACATTAAGGCTAACCAGCGAAAGTTACAATATTGTTAATTCATAGTTTCTTAGTCTTTTCTTCGTACTGGCCAAGTATTATAAGTAGGTAAGTTAGTGTAAAGCTTAAGTGCATTGTGTGGCAAAAGTGGTGCAAAGCGCGTTGATCTACTATAGATATGTTATCGATATGTTGTGGTTTGGAAACTGTTGTATTAGTCTAGAGTCTGAGTCTGCAAAGTAAAGTAACGCAAAAAGAGAGAGAGAGAGAGAAATAGCCAGTAGATTACTCCATGTTACAGGTCCAGGTCCACTAAGAGCTACAAACTATTGCGGGAAATTAACTTAAAGCACCTGGAAGCATCACGCTATGAGAGCCTTACTTAACATACTGAAATCTGGGAGGCACATCCATATTAAAAAGTCTTAAGTCGACATGGCCTGACTAAACGAGACTCTTTTCATGCTCCTTGCAGGAGTTGAATATAGTCGAGCCCAATCAAATACTCAAATACAGACATAAGGAACTGAATGGAAAAGTAATATTTGTATGTGTACATTGAGCTATCCATT
The DNA here is from genome assembly GCF_054131105.1 of Drosophila navojoa. Lineage (NCBI taxonomy): Eukaryota > Metazoa > Arthropoda > Insecta > Diptera > Drosophilidae > Drosophila > Drosophila navojoa. The sequence goes on from NC_142892.1 coordinate 23,162,086, forward strand.
GCCATATACGACAAGAGTGTACATCGTTTTTAGCTATATGGAATAGCAGATACAGACAACAAAAAACCTATTTTGACTAATTCCCTGTATCTGTCTATGCGTTCCCTACAATATATATATGTATATCTGAATGTATATCGACCTTCATAAGCGACACTTGCCAGGTGCTGTGACTAGGGCCAGAGGGTCGATGGACTTACTGTGCTTGATCTTGCCCTCGTGCTGATTGGAAGACTCGGTGCGGCTGGAAGTAAGTTGATCCTGGTCGGACTCGGACTCCTCGCTCTCTGGCTCCGTTTTGCGTGAGTGGCGCCGTCGATTCTTGGACTGCGCATAGAACAAAGCATAACATTAGCAGAGACTGGGTTAATGCTCGCCTGGCTCGACTAGCGACTACAAAAGCGCTTGGGGATGGTAAACGCTCTCGAACGAAACAAAGGATCAACTAAAACTCAAAAAGAAAACTGACATGTGAGGCGAGGCAGAGCGCGTCACTCAATGCCCACACGATAGACGGCATTGCACTTAATGGAACTTAGATAAACGTAAGATTCGAGCAGCGAAACAACATAAAAAGCACGTAGTATTCTATGGAAAAATACACACTAATTGTAGGTCTAGTGCCCCCTCCGAGAGGAGAGGGGGCATACAAGAAGAGAGAGAGAGAGAGAGAGAGAGAGAGAGCTAAAATCAAAGAAATGAATAAACAAACGCACGATATTATGAAACGGTGAGGTTTGATAATAATTATGAATTGTCTTTTGTGGACGTTGGTTGTGGTGGTGGTGGTGATGGGTGGTGGTTGGTTTTAGTACCGCAGCTGGTGGTGGCGACGAGCAGCCCTCGGCCAGAGCCCTCTCGTGGTACATGAACGAGTGCAGCAGCGTATTGGCCGGACCGGCATGATGCGGCTGTGACATGTTGCCCGCTTCCGACAATTGGAAGGTGGCGTACGGCGAAATGTCCTCAGAGGTTTCTGTGGAAGAGCCCCGGGCTTAGAGCTTGGCCGTGCCAACCGATTGAGCGCTGACACTTACCCGGAATCTTGTCATTGTTCTGCATGGAAACCTTGTGGATGGTCGCATAGTAGCGCTCACGCTGCGCCGCCTCAGAGTTGGCGCGGTTCTCCAGCGACTCCTTTTGTATGTGGTTGCTTTGTTCTGGCGATGCAAGGCAGACACTCAGTGAGGGGCTTGGCGTTAGACGCGCTTCTACTTACTGTGGCGATAGCATATGATAACCAAGGCAATGGTGCAAATCATGCCAGAGACGGCGGCAATGCTCGGAATGAGCAGGTTCACGTTGCCGTAGAACACACTCGGTCCCCGCTGCCCGCGCTGCACAATCTCCGGCGGGGGCGGGTCGCCGTCCTTGGTGAGCGTGACGAAGCTGAACTCTGCCTGGGACACGCCCGCCACATTGTGCGCCTCCATGCGCAGCTGATAGAGCGTCGATGGCTGCAGATTGGAGATGACGACGCGACGTTGCGGCTTCAGAGCATTCGAAACTAAGTGGGAAATGAAATGCGGTCAATCATAATCTTGTTAGCTGCCACTTGAGCTGGTTCTGCCCACCTAGGATCCATTCCTTGTCGGGGTCGTCTGTGACCGGGCGGTACTGCAGCACAAAGTACATCAAGGGGCAGCCGTTGTCCGGCCAGGAGTGCAGTCGGATCAGCACCGAGGTGGAGTTAGGAGCCAGCAAGCTGGTGGTCGCCGGCATGCCTGGCGCCTGGCCTTGGGTGCGCACGTGCAGCATGACGCTCGCCGGAGAGCTGCCCACCTTGTTGTGGGCATTCAGGTGGATCTGGTAGGTGCTGCCGCAGACCAGGCCCTTCAGCTCGTGGCTGGAGGCGTGTCGAGAGAGCTGCATCTCCTCGGTGTTGCCCGTGGCGCGCCGGTAGAACAGGGTGTAGCCGGTGATGGGGGCGTTGCCCGTGAAGCCGCACTTCCAGTGCATCAGAATGCTGCTCGAGGTGGCGCTGGTCACGTAGAGCACGGGAGCAGAGGGCGGCACCTGGACGACCAGCATGTGCGTCAGGCGGTCCGTGCCAATGCCATTGTCCACCTGGCAGCTGTAGTTGCCGCTGTCGGCCAGCTGCAGGCTGGAGATGATCAGGTCGCCGGTGTCCAGCAGCTGCGAGTTGTGCAGGCCGCCCTGACGTAGCGCCACATCGCCCTTGAACCACTCCCGCTTGGGCTTGCCCACAGCTGTGCAGGGCAGCGTAACTGTGGAGCGCCAGGGACGCACCACGGAGCCACCGAAGGAGATGATCCTGGCCGGCACACGATTCGTGGTAATCTGGGAGGCAACGCGCGAGCTCTTACCCTCACCCACGCGAGTGGAGGCTGTCACCCAGAACTGGTACTCCATGTGCGGATGCAGATTCTTGGCCTCGTAGTAGGCCTGCTGCGAGGGCAGGCTACGCTTCTCGTTGTTCAGCTCCTCGCGGCCGTTGACCACGCGTGTGTAGAGGCTGAACTTGGTGATGACGCCGTTCGGCTCGGTCGGGGACTGCCAGGAGATGAAGAGCGACTGCGGCGAGCTGACCACAACCTTGATGTCAGCCGGCGCCTCGGGCACGTCCTCCTCGGTGTGGCAGAAGAGCGGCTTGGAGAGGACGCCGTCGCCCATGCGCGTGTGCGCCAGCACCTGAATGCTGTAGTTGGTGTACTTGCGCAGCCCGGTCAGCACCGTGGTCAGGGCCGTGGTCTTGCGCGACTCGACCTCGTCCTTGTTGGGCATGACGTCGTCGATGATGGGCTCGAAGATGAGCTTGTAGCCCTGCAGCAGGCCGTTCGTGTGGTAAATTGGCGGCGGCTGCCACGAGACTTGCAGCGACTGGGACGTTAGGGCAGCGCAGCGTACATCCTCCGGCGGACGACTGGGCACTACACAGCAAAGTAAACATGAGTATTAAATGTTTGAGAAGATCGCAGTTATGAGAGCTTACCATCCTCCATAGTCTGCGCCCCGATTGGCTCTGACAGTGGGCCAGGTCCCACTTGATTAAAGGCCTGCACCACGATATTGTAGCGCGCGAACTTCGACAGTCCACTGAGCAGGAGCTCTCCGTTGCCGCCCTCACCGTCGCCCGCAACGGACGTAAAGTTGTAGGCCGAGTTGCCCGAGCTGATCAGCTTGTAGCCCACATTGTAGCCCTGGATATCGCCATGGCGCAGCTCTGGCAGTGGAGCCGCCCAGCTAATCAGTAGTTCCGTGGACGAGAGTGGACGAGCAGACAGATTCAGGGGTGGGCCAGCGGGCCGTTGAGGCTCTGTGCGCACAATCAGCTCCTGACTGGGTGCACTGCGTCCCGCATTTCCCTCAGCTATCACCCTGAACGCGTAGCGAGTCGCTGGCTTCAGATTCTCAATCAATGCATTGAAGCTGGGCGGATCTTTGACTTCCAAATGCTGCCACTGGTCGATGAAGAGAACGGCTAAGATACGAGGAGGTGGAGAGAGTGGAAGTGAGAGAGAGTTAGCTAGAAGAAGAAGGTTTCACAGCGGAATGCTTACGATCTGCCTCGCGGTACTCCACTATGTACTTGGACACGTCGCCCGTGTTGAGCGCCTTGGGCTGCCATTTGAGGTTCACGGAGCGGCTGCTGATCATGGCCGCCTCCAGCACACTGGGCGGCTGCGGTGGCTCCTGCACTTGTAGCTGCACCAGCTGCTGGTCATTGCCGTAGAGATTGCTGGCACGGCAGAAGTACGGCCCACTGTCCGTCGCGTCCACTGTGCGTATCTGCAGCTCCGCCGAAACACCATCCGGTGTGGCCTCCTGCTTGACCGAGATTCTGCAGCGATTGAGTTTGTCACATAAGTAAGAGCATGAGCGATATCCCTTTCATTCACACTCACTTGTAATTGGTTGACGGATTCAACGTATTCTTGCCCGAGCGCATCCACACAATATTTATCGGCTTGTCGCCGCTGACGGCGCATTGCAGCAGAGCCGTGTCGCCCTTTTTAACGGTGACCGAGCGCGACGTGGAGGAGAAGTATGGGGAGGCTGCAAAATGCAAAATGCAAAATTTCACATTTCAATTATCTCCGCAGTAGCAGCAGCAGATGCACTTGCACCCAATACAAATGCACCCGAATCACAATTGCCGTTGCAATTAGGAAAATTGCCAACTTTCGTTTTATCTAGCGCATCCTCCTGATACTCACAGTTGACTTTCAGCTGTATGACCTTGCCAATGCCCGTGCCGATGCCATTGCTCGCCTGGCACAAATAGAATCCCTCGCGATCCTCCTTCACATGCTGCAGCAGCATCGAGCCGTTGCCCAACAGCTTGGTAAACGGACGTTCTCGCACCTCTTCATAGTCGCCCGATTTGCTGCCTGTTGATGGGAATCATAAACTTAGAGTAGCCAAGACTTATTTCTCTTTTTCTTGTTCCTGTTATACTATAAATTCATAGTTTATAAGATTAGATTTAATGATCTAATCTAATTTATACATTGAATGAAGAGATGTGAGTCAATCAAAAATATTTCTTGGACATATCTGACCTGTTGCCTTCTTCCATACGATACTGGGCGTGGGCACGCCCTGTGCCTGACAGTGCAGCATTATGTGACGATTGCGCTCCACATTCGCGTCGGTTGGCTCGACAATCCAACGGGGCGGCACTACAGAACGTATACGTAATATTAAATATGTGTAACTGGCAATGCGAAAAAGGCTCAAATGAAAAGTCCTCTAAGACATACAGAATAGGTATTAATTTGAGAGTTATAGAGACAGACAGATACAGAGAGATAGATAGAGAGAGAGAGAGAGATAGAGAGACGGAGAGGAAAAGTGAAGATATTTGGCAAAGTATAAACGGCAAAATAATGTTCTGTGACTATTCAAATAGGTTGAGAGTAATAGAAGGTTTGTAGCGTATAGAAAACGATTCAACTAATGTACAGTTGGGCTGTTCATATCTTACTTATAATTGTAATTGTAACAAAAGGTATTATGCAACTCAATCAAAATGGAAATAATTTAAATAGTCGATGCTTTTAAGCCGGATGCTTTATTTTACATAAGATCCATGAGGTAAACTCTTTAATGAGGTTGGTTGTTGTGCAAGGATTTTTTAGTCATATTTTAATTAATTTGTATTATTGCTGTTTCGGTTTTGTATTCATTTTTCTTTTGTATTTTAAATTTATATTTGTTTGTGTGCCCACGCTCTGCGGCTCGCTGTTTCGCACTTTATTGTACAATTTACAAAAACAAAAATATAATAATAATAATAAAATTAAAAACTTCCCTTGTAGTGGGGTAAATAAATGTCAAAGGCATGCCAAGAACGTATTGGAAAATATTTGCATTAAAATGAAACTGCAACAGAAAGGACATAAATGTTTTATATGCACGGTTATATGAGTTTTATTGTTCAGCACGCAGATGGAAATGAAAAGCTTGATTGCGCAACACAAAAACCAAACGGGCCTTCAATAATTAGTTTTTAAAAGCACGCACTCGCATAGCCGGGAAGTGCGTTTCAATGATTTATTTATAAGGCCAATAATTGTTTTTTTTTTTTAATTTTTTTTTTTTTCACATATGCATTTATATACTAGCCAGCCCTTCTTTGCTCGCCAAGCAGTTATTAATACAAAAGAAAGAACGTAATGTGTGTTCACAAAGGAAATTAAGAGCATTTATTAAAAAGCAGTTTGTAGTCTGGTTTGGGTTGGCTCTCTTGCGTTGTACATAAAGCGGGTTTGGTTGGGTCTACGACAGCGCGCTGGCTAATAGCGACTAGTTGGAAAAATCTTTGCACACAACAGCAGCCTGGGTAATCGGGCATATAAACTAAATCAAATCAATTCACACATGTGTTCTCGATACTGTTTTCGACTCGTTTTCGCCAAGGAAAACCAGATTTGAAAAGAGTTTACATACAAATATTGTATTAGTTTGGACTTGGCAAATCTCGACTGAAAGCAATATCGGAGCCAACTGCGTTTAAGAACAGAGCAGAGAGCAAGCAAATCATAAATAAAAGAAACTAAAACTCATTCTACTATGCACTATGCACTATGCGCATGCAAATGGCAGTGGCAATGGCAATGCCAATGGCAGTTGGCAGCTGGCAGCTGGCATTGCAAAAAATAATTGAGGTAAATTATGTACAGTCGCATGCAAAAAAACAAAAAACAAAAGCAATCGAAGGGAGCGTGCAAAGTATTGTGCTGCTGCCACAACATGCCACATTGCCATGGTACATTCATTGTTAACTACATTAGCAAATACTGCGAAGCTTTAATTTATATATTGTTTGTAATTTGGTCTCACTGTACTTTTTATTCTGCAAAAAAACTATGCTTATGCATTTAGAGAGCAGAATGAAAAGTTCACACACACGCAGAAGCAGAGACAGAGAAAATGGCCATACACACACTTTCGCACACACACGCACACACACACACTCGCACACACACACACACATACGCAGAGTGTCAGCAGTTAAACAGAGTCCAACACGAAATTGAAGCATAAGCGGGGCGTCTTCAGTGGATTTATAGCTGATTCTGCTTTATCAGTTAGTTTATATTCTTGTTAATTAAGCACAGCACATTTATAGCTAAGGCTTGGCCATTCAATGATTCTGTTTTCGTATTAGTTAGCGTTTTATTTTTATTCGTTTTTGGTGGGGGAGCGGGCAAACAGCAGCCGGTGTGCGCTAAGTTTTGAAGCTGCAAGTCCAAAAAAATGGCAGTAACAAAAACAAATCAAAAGAAAGGGTACCAAAATTCGTATGCATTGTACTCTATACACAGCGAGAGAGTTGGCAACAAAAAGGATTAAGCGAATAAGCAAATTAAAGTTAAGCCAGCTAATGTTTTCATATTGTTGTGAATAAGTATTTGAATAAATTATAATTCGAGTAAAATGTTCCAGACGTGCGCTTTTCCAAGGAAGCAAGAGTGAAAGCATTCACTCCTTAATACAAATATGCATATTATATGCTCATGATTATTAAAATTTCATCAACTTTTAAAGAGCGCATTTCAACCACGGCAAGCCGTCGTTTCTCTAGTCGTATAAAAAGCGTGGTAAATGAAATATCGCAACTCATTGTCAATTGGCGTAAATGTTGTTGTTTATTATAGGTGAGATATACTTAAATTTATATATTCATATAAATATATATATATATATGTTTGTAACAAATTTTGCGGTTTTGTTTACGAAGCGAATAAGAAGCAGTGCAGTTTATGAGGTTACCTGGTGAGACTGTTGTTAAAAACCCACAGCGTGCCAAAGCGTCTTACGGGTATGAGGATTTGTACAGATAATTTTATGGATGTTTTAAGATGGGCAATCTCTGGCATTTGGATTTATTTGGGAATTTGTTCTGTATTTTTTATTGTTAGATTATATGATCTTTTTCTGTTTGATTTTTGTTATATTGGTAGAGTGAAACCGTCAAAAACAAAGCACCAAGAGTTTGGCAACGTTCAGTTACGATTGAGCTTGTGGGGCAGAGGACAAGCATCAAACAGTTGATTTCTTAGAAATTAAACGAATCAAATCAAAAACTCAAAACCATTAAGAAGCGCTTTTCTTGAATACATCAGCGAGAAAGCAAAAATGATTATTTGGGGGCAGTTGTGAAAGTTTGAGGTGGTTAATTGGTTCCTGTTAGGTGTTGAATGCGACAAATGTGTAGGTGTGTTGGTGTGTTGGTGTATTGGTGTATTGGAGTAGTGTTGTCGATTGTGTATTGGGCTTGTAACCTATTACGCTACCTTTGACCTGCAACAGAGCGGTATATTTGATCTCAGCTGCCGGATTCTTGGCCACGCACGTGTATTCGCCGGAGTGCGAGGCCGACAGCGAGGGAATGCTCAGCAGCGAGCTATACTGATCGAGCATGGTGATATTCGCACCCAGCAGCTCGGGCAGCGGCTCGCCGTCTTTAAGCCAGATCAGCTTCAAGGGCGCATCGCCGCGCGAAACGCCACAGACAGTGCGCGTGCGCATGCCCTCGGCCAGGCCATCCTGAAAGGCGAACGGTTCTATGATCGGCGGTACTGCAAGAAGGAAAGAGCAACCAGAAATGTTAACAAGTCTCACTGTCAGACTTAAATGTCTGAAACCGTCGTAATCCAATCCACTAATTGATGCTGATCCCGCGCTGTGCTGCTGTTTGCTGTTGCTGTGGATGTTTCCTAATTAAAATTTCATACATACATTCATATGTACAGCTAAACCTTCGCAGTTTTGTTAAAGGATTGTTAAACTCTACGAAATAGTATATTACTTGGTTGTACAAACATTCCAGAACTTGAAGTGAAAGTGATTTATAAAGATATACGATATGTTTCATAACAATATATGGAATAGCTAATGCCGTTTCTTCAACACAATTTACAATTATATGAATGTATATATATTATAGACAATATATATATGTTTATGTATAAGGATGTTGCAGGACAAGTGAAATTTCGATGGTCGATTCATTAGTGATGTTCTTGATTACATTGAACAAAGTGCATACGAAAAACGCAACTACTTTTAACTAAAGATAATATTCGTAAAATACTTGATATATAGAGTTTCATAGAGGAGTGAAGGATTTTCACAGCTCAGTTGTTTACCATTCACCAGGAGCGCCTGCGAGTTCTCCACCTCCGCCGCCGAGTTGCGCACCACGCAGGAGTAGTTGCCCGTGTGGTCGCTGCCCAGGTTGTCAATGACCAGAATGCTATTATACTGATCCACCTGCTTGACGGACATGTGCTGCGTGGGGTCGATGGGGCGGCCGTCCTTGCGCCAGTTGATGGTCAATGGCAGATCGCCCTTCACCACGGAGCAGGTGAGCGAGGCGCGATCGCCCATGTTCAGCTGCAGTATCGACGTTTGGAACGGACTGAGGCGAGGCGGCACTGCAAGTGGTTGGGTCAAGGCAAACATGAGTGAGGAGCATGAGGGAGGAGCACCCACACCGTGCCAGCAATCAATGTAATTACGAAAACTTTAACTGTGGCCCGGTGATTGCGGCAGCGACGGACCAAATCTCGGAAAAAGGTTACAAATTATCAACATTTAATTAACGTTGCGCTTCATTAGCCGCGCATTCATTAATTAAAATAAAAATAAAACTGGAAAAGAAAAAATTAGAAAAAGGGTCGCTGCCCACGCCGCCATCAGCAAATGCGCTGACTCGTACTCCTCCGCACTTGGGTTTGCTTCTTCTTCATTTTTTAATTTACAAACTTTTAAGCTGGGATTATTGCGCATATTTAATAGGGGCATAAGCAGATGCGGCATACGCGCCAAAATTAAAAGCGAAATCAAAACTTAAAGCTCCGTACAATCTACTTAATTTGCTGTTAATAATTAAAATGTTATTTTCACTCGACGTCATCGGAGCTTTCATTTGTCTGTTCCCTCGTCATCCAATCCACACTGTGAGCTGTGAGCAGTGAGCAGTGAGCAGTGTCTGTGGCTGTGCTTGTGCCTGTGGCTGTGGCTGTGGAGGAGACTGGCCAACTGGCCGACAGTTGGCTCTCACAAAGATATACTAACCTATGACCGTCACCTCGCCGCTGCGCCGGGCGCTGTGACCCTGTTTGTTGCGGGCCCAGCACGTGTAGACCCCGGAGTCGGTGTGCTTCTGCACTGGGCTGATGGTCAGCGAGCCGTCCGGCTGCACACGCTGCCGTATATCGTCGGGCAGCTCGCGTCCGCCGCGCTCCCAATGTATCTCCTCGATGGGATAGCCGGCGACGGGGCATTTCAGATTCAATGTCTCGCCCGAGACAGCTGTCACCTTGGGGATGAGGCGTATGTAGGGCAGACCTGCGGAGCGAGCGGTTGACAAACGTGAGTGCTTAACAGATTTGTGTACACGTTGCTCATTTAATAATGCAGCAAACAGCAAATATTACAGCGAGCAAACAAGCAAGGGAAAAGGAAAGGCAGAAAGCAGCACAAATGTAATATGCATATCCTGGCTGCCGTCACAGACTCAAACTCTGACGCTGACTCTGACTCTCTAAGCAGTGCCGCCGAAACGCTTTTCGCTTTTCGCTCTGCGCCTGCAGAATGCGGAAGGAAACAATGCAGCAAATGCCGCCAAGCACCAACAACAGCAACAACACGTTGTTTGTGCGCTGCTGCGGCTGCTGCTTACGCTGGTTCTTGTGGATTCTGCGGAGTATGCATAATTTTCTAGCATGTCATACGTGAGCAGTTTGGTGTCGCTGTCTGCACCCGCGCCAGAGATTTTTGTAATCACCGCCATTACCAAGTCGCGTAATCAGCGACACAGCGCGAGCTCAAGCAGGATGAGGCGCTGCTCTGAGATACTTGCATTATGCGAAGTGAAACAGAAGCGATGACTAGATCAGCTTGGCATATGAAAGTCGATGATAAAAAGATGAATCTGAATCATAATGTGAGCATATTATAAATATAAAAATTATATTGATTACATTTATGCAAATGAATGTATGTACACATCGCTTACTCTTTGAATATCTGTTCATCGTATAAGAAGCATTAATGGATATCTGCAGAAGTGCAGACACTGACTTGACTAAATGTGCAGATGTGATACTATATGTGTAACAATTTGATAATTAGCGAATAGTTTTTGCCTTATCATATAGACTCGCAGGATGTTTTAACGTCGACAAGCCGAGAATTCATTTTGCTTCATGTTTAACTTTAAGCTCAAGCGTTTGGCGCGGCTCTTGTATTTATTTTTCCACTGCTGTCATGTTGCTTGCGCTTCCCTCCGCTTAGCAACGCCATTTTGTTTGCGCGGCGACACAAAAATATTTGATTTTTTGCAAAAACAAGGTAGACGAGGCCCTCAGCGAGACGAGGCCCTCTGCTTGTGTGTACTAGGGGGAATGCGCCTTGAACAACACTTTAGAGCTACAAAGCAAACTGCAGCCAGATACTGCATACATACATAGATAGGCGAGAAAGGCGTACAGAGTGAAGTGTTGGAAACAAAGCAAAAGCGATGTAAAATAGAAAAAAGAAGAAGAAAATGGTGCACAAAAGTAGGCAACACAAAATCACCAAAAAAGAGAAGACCAAAAATGCAAACAAAAACTGAGAGAACTGAAAAACGTTTAAGTGCATGTGTAAAGTAGCTGTTTACACACACACACACACAGAGAGCGAGAGAGAGAGAGAGAGAGAGACAGTTGTGTGCGATTTGCGAATGTAGCACATACCATAAATATTCAAGCGAGCTGCATGCTCCACTCGACCCGCACGATTCTCGGCTATGCAGGAGTATTCACCGCCATCCTCGACCATGACATGGCTTATGTTAACATGACTAATTACATCTCCATGCACGGTGATGTATTGTCCGATCATAAATCTGCGAAAAGAAGACAGAGAAATACCATGAGAACAGATGCATTAGTACGAAAAACAGTTGAATGGCCGACACGCTGAATGCGCGCAGCGCGCAATGCGATATGCATTTTATATTCGTGTATTCCAGTAGTCGTGTATTCGTGTATTCGTTTTTATTTTGCTGCATATTTAAGCGGCAGGCCAGGGGCATTAACGAGCAGCTACATGCATATTAGTGAGCCATGTACGAGCCCTTGTATATGCACACACACACACACACACACACACACACACATATTTGCACAGGCTCAACAGCCACATCTCGTATGCAGGCTGACCCAAATCCTTTGCTTTGGCTCTGGGCTTCATTTGTTTTCGACACAACACGGCGTATACGTAACATTGCATTATTTAGCTGTAATGACGACTGCCTCCATGTCGCTCTGTCGCTGTATCGCTCTGACAAGCTGTCAGGCTTAGCACAGTTTCTGTTCTGCTTTCAATGTCATGTGCCACGCCCACAAGCCACAGCCAAATAGACACCACAGTCGAGCTCCACTTAATGCGCCCCTTACGTTGGCATGGCAAATAATGAAGAAAAAAAGGATTTTTATGAGCGCTCAAGCTGGCTTAAGTCTATTTGCTTGCAAGCCGTCTTATTGGCGAATACATTAATTACAGCAAACAATGTTCCGCATACGCCATATGGCACTCACACACACACAGACACAGACACAAACACAAGCAGCTTTGTGGGCTCTCGTTAGGAAGCAAGGAATCTCATCCAGAGGCTCATTAGTTTGCGGGCGACGCGCTATCAACATTTCAATTGGCATTAGAGTTGGAGCAGGCAAAGTAATTACAATTTTAATTAACTTTTGCAGCTGTCCGGGCCAAGCCCTGCGCGGGCTGCACAGCGATCGTAAATGCACTTGGTTCTCGGACGCTGATTTCCCCAGAAAGTGACAAAGCCAACCGAAAAACTTAGCGGCTGGCGGTTGCCACTCCATAAAGTGGCCGTGCCCCACGAGCGTCGCGCGACGCTAGTTAAAACAACAACTGTAGTTAAATGAAAATGAAGCTGCTCAAAACTCAGACGTACAAACACCCACACACACCCATACCCACGCTCACACACACAGGCACACTCATATCCCTAAATGTTCAGCCATGGACATGGCAGCCAGCTGCAACAATTGAGCGCATTGAAACAATGCCGGGACAAAATTGCAACAAAGTTGCAAGTTGCACACATCCGCAGATGGCAGAACGAAAGTGGCCCCGCATCATCCAGCCATGGAGTGGCAGCTTAAACGCCATTACGAAACTTTAAGCGGAAGCGAGTGTGTGAGATGTCTGGTTGAGTTTATAAGTCGGCAACGGGTAGGGGAAGGGGCAACTGGCAGGGGCGGGGGACGGGATTGGCTGTGGCATAAAGCGCTTTGGTTGCAACAAAATAAACCTAATAGTTGGCGCAGCTTTTGTATGCTGTTTTAGTTGATTGTTGTGTAAATCCGCGTGTGTGGGTGTTTGGCTATGTGTGTGTGTGTGTGTGTGAGTGTGAGTGTGAGTGTGTCTCCTGTACAAGCTTTTAGGTGGCTTAATTTCGACAAAAATAAAAGTAGTTGTTGCAACAACTTAAGATTCAGTGCGAAGTGAAAAACTTTGTCTGCAAACTTACAAAATTATGAATTTCAATTTGTCTGAACCGAGATTCCACGTGGCACACTGCAACTCGTTGACGGTTAAATGGATTATATGAGAGCGCTTATAAGTTTTACAGATAGCAAATTTCTCAAGAGGACACTTATTAGACCCCTAATGTAATTCAATACTTGATGCAATTTAAATAAAGTCGATTAGGAGAAATTAAGCTAACAACTTCAGAGCATTGACAAAGGGCTAAGCATAACCGGTGAAATGAAGAAGATTGTTTTCTGTGTTTACTTACAATGTGTTTACTTAATATTTACATATGTACATTTATTTAGGGCAAGTATTTAATTAACTCTTTTGTTATTTAAGTGAAGTGAGTTCCTAAAATATTTTCAAGTAATCTGATGAATGTATACGTAGAGCACGTACTCCAAATACAAAGAACTTAAGTCAATATTTAGGCATGTAAAATCTATGATTACTTCCTAGCAGAATTGTACAAGCTACACGAACTGGCTAAGTGAAATGAGTGTATTGGCATTGACTCATGAAAATTAAATAATATTATCACAATTATATGAAATTATTAGAATTGTATAAAAATTGTATTAGAATTGTATACAAAATGCTAAAAAAATTAATTCAAATTGAAACGATTGTAAGTAACGCAATAAAGGGAATAAGGACAGATAAGGACATAAATCGTGGGGAAATTGCTAAACATTTTACCGATATTAAAATAATCTATATATCGAATATTGCACATTTTATCCATTTTATCCACATATAAGCCAACAAATAACGAGTATATTTCGGACCGTGAACGGGTATTATGCAGTCGGTCATTCTCAATTGCGCTTGACTGGAATGTATTTAAGAGCTGAAGCTGCAGTGAATGACCCTGGCTATAGGCAAATGCTCTGCTTATTTATATAAACTTATGCACAACTTTCTATTTGGGGCGCACTTAACGCTGAATTATTCAAGCCAAAATTACACACACTCTCTCCAGACAGCCTGCAGCTGTAGACGAGCGCAGCACAGCATGCGCACACACATGCCGAGCCAGTAAGCGGCGACGCCTTCACTGCTGCCACATGCCACATGCCACATGCTACATGCTACATGCCTCAGACAAACTTCTCCAAATGGCGTAAAATGAGCGTTTGAGTGTTGCGTTACCTCGTGCGCGCAATCATTTAATTTCCGCCCCAAGGCGTCAGCTTTAGCTCGGCTCCTGCTCGCAGAGCCCCCGCATTGCCTGCTGCCTGCCTGGCTGTCTGTCTGTCTGTCTGTCCGTCTTCTTGCCAAACTCTCTGTCTGTCAGCCTGTTTGCTCGACTGTCTGGCTGGCTGTCTGCGTGTGTATTAAATAAATACAGTTACCGAGTTGATATACCTTTAAGCCGAATAATGTAAACCACTTAAAACTCGGCAATTACAGCAAGCGACAAGCGGCGTTACCAGCGGAATGTCTGCAGTTGAAATTAGGTTGCCCCAGCGCCTTCAATGTGGGCTGGAGGAGTATAATGCCTAATGGCATTATTTGTCAAAATTGTGTTGCTTAAATAACTTTTAAATTGAAGCCAAGGGCGCCGACAGCACCCAGAGTGTCGGCAACTTCTGGGCAAACTTTAGCACTGCCCACTCGAAAATACTTGTAATCAATTTGTGCCCTGTGGTCGGCCAAACTCCTCAAAAAGTGCTGGACATATTCAAATGAAGCTCAACGAGAAAGAGCTCAGCCCTTGAATAAAACATATTCATGGCAAAGTCCCAAGCTCCTTACATGAATAATGTTTTTGATTATTTTGAAGCTCAGCCAGCGCACGATATGCAGCTGAAGAGTGACAGATGCGCCTGATGAGAACAATTCCTTCAATAACTGTCAGGTTGCCAGCATTCGTTCTTTGCCAAATGAAATACTCAAACAAAAAGAATTTACTCAAGTCAATCTTAAGCGAGAATTGAATAGGTGAAATGCTAACACAGATGTGATATCATCAAAATAGGGGGAAAACAGGAGGAGTTTCTGGTTATTTGTGTATGTGTATATAACTATTTATGCAACAATTTGTAACGTTCAACGAGCTCTTTGGCCAGCAGATGACATTAGTTTTAATTAAAAACAGCAGCTGCGACAGAGTGCAGTTGGGAGCTGAAGCGCAGCTATGATTTTTTATTTTTTATTGGACAGCAAACAGACGAACTAAATGAGCGACAAAGTCAATGTTAATAAAACGAACTGGGGCCATTTTTAATCAACAACAGAAGTCAACAACGGACCAACTTTGACTTGCAAATCATTACAGACGTAACTCAAACAATTAGTGGCAGCTGCCAACAAACTGAAAATGAAGTGCGGAGAAGAGAGGAGTGTGCCGTAGTAAAAATCAAATGAAATGTCAGTGACAATGTCAAAGCAGCGCCATCAAAGCCAGGCCAAGAGAATGGGGATGGGAATGGGAATGAGGATGGGAATGGGAGTGAAAGCTGCAGTAGAGGCAGCCAATCAATCGATGTGCTGTTGCATTTTATTTGTTTGTGGCAAATAAAGGCAACTACTTGGAGCGCTTGACCGTTGAATGCAAATGTCAATGTCATTAAAGAGCCACTGGGAATTTAATAAGCAGTTGCCATTTAACATTTGCCAGTTGCCAGTCGCCAGTTGGCAATTGGCAAGTTCTATTGGATGTTGGCTCTGGGCCAGACTAAAAATGTAATTAAATGCGTAAGGCAAACAACACACTTGCCGAGCCTTAATTAACAAATAGAGAGCCAAAGCCAGAACCTTGGCCAGACACAAGAGTGGGCTGTGCAAAGTCTTTAGACCGTTGCCAAAGGCTGTGCCCCTCCAAAGAGTGAATGAACGTTGAAGCCGGCGCCGACCCGCGCACTCACTAGGCACGCCTACTGGCAGTCGCCGTCGACGTTGGCGTCGACAACCGACAGAACTTTCTATACGTGCGATGTTTTAAAAGCCAAATGCTAAAAAAAAAAAAATGCAAAAAGAGAAAAATATATACAACCAGCGCAATAAATGCAGCTTCCGCCGCATTTTTCTGTTTCTGTTCATTTTTCCTTTTTCAGTTTTTCTGTTTTTTTTTTTTTTTTTTTTTTTTTTTTTTTGAGTTGGCAATAGTCGAGCTCCACCCACCGACAGCGCACTAGGCAGAGCCCGTTTTCAACAAGTTCAATTACCTTCCGTTTGATGGCAGAGGAAATCCGTCCAGTGTCCATGAAATTTGCGGGGATGGATTGCCGGCTGCGGAGCATTTGAGACTAACAGCGGGTCCCGGCTGCAGCGTCTGCTCGATGAAGCTGTAGAGTAGCACGGGAGGCGCATCTGCAAGGCCAGTGTGGTTGCGGATATTCATATAAATATTTTAGCTGCAATTACTCGGCGGCTGTTGCCGCTTCTCGGCCACGCTACTTACCGCCCAGCTGCAGCTCGGCAGTGGCCTGAAACGTATCGCCCTCGGGCCGTCGCACTACACACTGGTACATGCCGCGATTCTCACGGCTGACGCGCGGCACCACCAACGTGTCCTCGATGCGGCCGGACGAGGGCAGCTGCCGCCCGTCCTTATACCACAGGATGTTCTGCATGCCCACGGGGCTGCCGTTGCTGGTCACCAGACAGCGAAACTCGGCCGTGCCTCCCATATGCACGCTCAGCACATTCGGCGAGATTTCCACTTGTATGGGCGTGGCCACCGTCAGCCGCAACTCAGCGCTGGCCTCGCCGCCCACATTGCTGGCCGTACACTTGTAGACGCCCGAGTCCTCGCCAGTGACCGCCTCGATGGCCAGTATGGGCCCCAGCAGTCGCACCCGCGGCCCGCTCAGCACAGGCAGCGGTCCAGCTCCGTTTTGAGTGTACCAGCTAGGAGAGAGACAAGCATTAGAGTATGAATGTGGTTAGATTTTATATAGATTTTATGTGTTTTACATAAATCAGGCCTGACTGACTCAGCTTGGAGGTGGATTTACTTGAGTAACAAGGAATTGTTCTGCATACAAGAAATGTGATAGTAAATTCCAGCCCCAGCTAAACCCAACTATTTAAATAATTAAAGTAAGCTTCGTCCACACACACACACACACACAGATAAACTCGAATGCTGCTCTCTGCCTCTGTGTCTGAATGTTTTATCTACTCTTCCTTTGTTTAATGTTGCATTAATCCCAATGGCTGGCTCATTTGCCAATGTGTCTGTCGCTGTCTGCCCGCCTGTCTCCCGACTTTATTAATTATGAAATGGCTAGAGTTTTATTTTCCTGCTGGCTTTTTTTTGCAGTTTTATTTGCTGCTCAGCAATCTATCCATCTATCTGACAGTGGTTTGGTTGCCCTCATAGATTCTTTTGTTTCGCGTTTACAGTCTGGCATTGTATCTCGGAAATTTACAGCCGCTGCCTCAGCTGCCTCATCTGGCGGCTGCCGGTTGCAGGTTGCCGGCTGCCGGCTGCCGGCTGCCGTGCAGCGAAAGTTTTTTATTACTTGTCTGCTTATCAAAGCGTAATTATGTGTGCACATGTGTCCTACACCTACCTCTAGCAGCTAAACGACTACACACGTACGCACATGTATTTCATTCGCTACCATTTCACACACAGACGCACGTTACGCATATCTGCATCAGAGCCGCATCTAGTGCTCGAGCTCATGTCCAACTTTAAGGTAGACGACGCTCAACTTCATATTTTAATTAGCGTTCCATGGCAAGCTGGCAACTCTCTCGCCACATTTAACACAATCACTGGCCATGTTGCAGCGGCCACAGTTTTATTTATATGCTTGGAAGCCCTAAACGCTCGCACACACAACACCCTTCTGTGTGGGTGTGAATGTATATGCGTTCCAATTAACTCACACAAAGGCAGCGCTGTCAACGTCAAAAGTTTCACCTGTAATGTGTCTAGCTGGCTGACAGTGCCATCGATTTTACGCCCCGCCCGCCACCTCCCGCATACCACCTGCCACCTACCTGTATTCAGGCGAAGGGCATCCCTGGGCCACGCACAGCAGCACCGCGCCCTCGTCCTGCGAAACCTGCACATGAGATGTGTGCTCCACAACGCTCGGTGAGATGATGCCGCGATGCGCTGTATGAGATGTAGAGATTGACATTGGTTAGTCTTGCTGCTAGCTCTGTGCACCTGTGCACCTGTGCGGTGCACCTGTGCACAGTGTGTGGGACTGTCTCTTTGTGTAGCAGCAGGTCGCTGTGATTGGGTCACTCACAATTAATGCGCAAACGCGTGGGCGAGCTGACAACAACCTGACGGGTTAGCCGATGCATGCTGCGACAGCGGAAGGATTGCGACTCGTCGCTCTCCTGCAGATTGTGAATGAGCAGCTCTCCAGTTGGCAGCAAATGGAATTTGCCATCTGTGAAAAGAAAAGAAAATAGACAATTATTCAGAGATGACAACAAAGAGAGTAAGACTGTTGCAGTCGGGCGCTGCCGACTACGTAATACTCATTCGCGGTCCACAAGCAATTTGATATTTGTTGATAAAGGAGCCAAGAAAAATGTTGCTAAATTCCTCTACCTCTACCTCTCCCCTCTTCTATTCTACTATACCACCAAGGTAAATCAATCGAGGAGATCATCCTTTGTTAAGTTTATAGCAGGGACAGCAAATAAGAGTTATGAATTTAAAAAAAAGGCTTACAAAAAAATCCCAAGAAGAAAGGAGGAAACAAACAAAAATTATTTGCTTACGGAAAATTAAAAAAAAAAAAAAAAATGATAAATTTATATTTGCAATTTCTTGTAAAAAAAAAACCTCTTTTTAATTATTAAACATAATTTATATGATAAAAATAAAAAATATAACTAAATTTTATAATAAAAACTAAAAATAAGAGTTATGATTTGATTTCATATAAAAACTGATTTGTAATAATTATTTTTGATTTTTATCACACAAATTATTATTAATAATCAAAAATATAAATTTTTTAAATTACCTAAAAAATAATTTTATTAAAATAATTTTATTTGTTTTCATGAAATTATTGTTTTTATAAAGTTATAATCGTGGCGGCCCTTGGTTTATACTTATAATTCTAAGCTGTTAGACTACCTAGTAGGCGATATTTAATACTTTGTATCTGAATACTTTATCAGGATTGCCTATTTATTTGAAAATATATGTTGATAGCTGATATGAATATAAACAAGTCAGAAAAACAAACAACCAACAAATTTGAAGGCTTAATACGAAAGAAAATTTGTATCAAATCCATAAGAAAAGCTGGTCTTTGCAAAGTAGGTATTCCATTAAAAGCAACTAGTGTGCATACTTTTATTGGGAAAGAGACATATTGATTTAACGAATTTAATATTTATAAGTACAAGATGTCCTTTGGCATGAATGCCATAAAGAATAACAGGACTAACACTATTTTTAGGCGAGAAAATACTACATTTATTCATCAAATTAATGATATCACAAGAAACGGTGTACCTAAGAGAGGTGAAACCCAATGTGGGTTTAGCCATTTAAAAGGATTTAGAAAATATGTTGAATAAACGAGCTTTTAGTTCTCACATAATAATACGTTTAACAAATCTTTAAATGTTTATTTTGATTCATAAAGAGCAAACCTATGAATGAGTTGAAAATTTACATATACGTTCAAATTTACAGGAACTCGCTTTTTGACAGTTTACTTCAATAATAAACAGAAGAACAAACAACAACAATCAGTTTTTATGGATTCGTATGATTTTCTATAGACTGAGTAAATTTTGAAAATTAAGAATGATCTCTATATATTTAAGCAATAATACATTTGAAAAATCATATATCCTGTTTTTATGGAGCAGTGAAGGAAAAGTTATTAGAAAACAAGATGATTCAAGCGTAATTTAATAATAAATGTACAAATAGAATGCGAAATGTTTGAGTACGCGGATGTGCCTGCATTAAATTGCTGTCGTCTATGTTATGCATTTAAAGAAGTCTGCAAGACACTTGTGTCTTAGAAAGCTGCATCGCTAAGCGCTTGCCAAAGGCTTAACTACTTATCACTGCACAAAATTGCACCTTTGTTGGGGCAGGGTTAAGGCAAGTTAAAAGCTCTTCTCAAATTGCCAAAGGACAATGTTAATTATGCATCAAAGCATAGGGCATAGCACACACGCATGCTTGCATACACCCACACGACACACACACGAGCACACATGCTTACGCGCTATGGTATATAGGCAAAGCGATGGTAGTTAAGCAGGCAAATACTGAAAACAAACAATGCACTTTGTTGGCTTGGTAAGCCGCTAGAGGGACAAGGATGCAGGCGCGCACCGAGGACGCGCCTGCGACTTCAGTTGAAGCCACGTCAGCAGCAGACACGCAGACAGCGAGGCAGCGAGACAGATAGACAGACGTTGCACGTTGCACAAGTATGAACAGCCGCGTTACTTACCGCCTTGCAGCGAGGGATAGATGTAGATAGCGGGTTCATGAACCCACGAGACCACTCGTACCAATTCCTTGACAAACGTGGGCACCACACAACGCAAAATGGCTGTGCAGCCGCGCGACGCGGATAATACCTCCACATCCACTTTGTAGGCCTGGGCCACGACTGCCGCAAAAGTACGAAAAATGTGAAAATACAAAAAATATGCACAACCCACACACACATATACATGTATATGATGCATTTTGGCTGACTCGAAACTTACCCGCCCGCACTTGGACGTCGCGCGACACAATGCGGCCCACAGAGTTGCTGGCAATGCAGCGATATATCGTATTATGGATATCCTGATGATAGGCAGCCGCAGCAAAGGGCATTAGCACGAGCGTGCCGTTGCGGAGCACACGACGCACGCCATGAATCTCCGTAACCGCCGTGCCATCCGCGTGCACCCAATCGATCGTTGGCTGGGGACTGCCCGAGGCGGAGCAATCCAGCCAGCCGCCGGACGAATTGGAGAACTCAACGCGCCCCGGAGGCTCCATGACAAAGCCGGGGCCACGCAAATGTGTTTCAAAGGGCTCGCTAATCGTGGCATCTGTAACAAAAAATTTAAAAATAAATTAGCTCTCTATTAATATATGTGCTTATGTAAATTGTAAATTCCGAATTGGGCACTTGGATATTTAAGATGAACTCAAGCAAATATAAATCGCAAATATCTTAAAAGGCAATTAAGTGTGGAGCCATTCAAATATTCATAGCGCGATTCTCATTTCTCAAAGTTCTATTAGCCTGCATTCAACTGAACTCCTTCAAGGAGGAGGGGTGCTCAAAATCTTTTATATTTCATCTGGCAAGCTTTCCATTTAAGTCCGTTCCAATGTACTTGTCCGCCTGCATGCCGCTTGGCAAACAGATTGCGCCTTATCTTAAATAAGAATAACATTTTTGTCTATGGCTTCGCCATGCTTTGCTCTCTCTTTCATGCATACACACACGCATGCACACATGCACATACATACTTTTGTTGTTGTATATCTATGTAGCTATGTGTGTACTTCTCAAATTGACATTTCGCTTCAAATTCCACATGAATACGCCTCGGCTGTCAGTGCCACCCAAACGGCTCTCCCTGCGGCGCTCTGCAAATCCTTGCAACTCGTTCAAGTCTGGCACTAGGAGCCTCTCACTGCTCTCCCCGCCAGCTGCCCCGCTCGCTTGGCTGTTCCGCCTCGCCAAGTCATTGTGTCTGCAATTAGAGTTGTTTTTGTTCTTTTTGCTTTTGTATATTTTTTTGTTGCCGTTGCCTTTGCTGTTGTTGTTGTTGTTGTTGCTGTGCCTGGCCAGTCGCTTTTTGTTTTATGCTTGGCATCATGGATTTTTATGTTACTTCTTTCTGGTTTCATTTTTCTGCTCGTCTCTCCGGCCCGTGTTCGTTTCGTTTCATTTAGCTTTCCCCGCTGATTTCATGGCTCCCGCTGTACGGGAGCGAGCAGGACGAGCCTCTGCCAGGCCATAAAATTATTGCAAGTATGTCTTGAGTACGCCCGGCACTCGGTATATTTTTTGTTTCGGCCAGAAAGGGTATATTTTACGAGCATGTGCCGCAAAGCGCACACACATGGGTGTCCGGGTTTGCTGATGTGTATATGTATGAAAGCGTGTGTGTGCGAGTGTGTGTGTATACATCCACTTGTAGGTTTTTTATTCTTTCCTGGGAAAACAAAGGGTCTACGCCGCGAGCGCTACTGTGCGTCTGTTCTGCTTCTGCTCTTCCTGTCCTTGCATGGCGTGTACCGAGCCAAGTATGTCTTCCTCTTCCCCAACTTCTGCTTCTGCTGCAGCTTCGTCTTATTCTTTTAGCACCTCAACTTGGGCTTATTGCTGCGGCTTAACTGACGAATTCGACATTCACGCGAATATTTTCGATTTGGGCTGTGCGGACTTAGTGCCAAAGCCATGAAACAATTTAAGACAGCAGGGATTGAGTGTGACACACAAAGAATGTGATGCGACTCAGTTCCCATAGAACAACAAAACTCGCTCTTGAAATATAAAAACATCGAATGTACATAAGTATTCCACTGTCTTCGAGATTATTTCATTTACTATGCTCACATATTTTGATAATTTCGATATATTTATATATATCATTCGTCGAGCTATCCGCAGAGCTATCTCAATTTATTCATAATGCTATTAAAGCTACTGCTATTTTACAACTTGTCAACTGGCTGACAGTTCGTTGCACTCCCATAGCTGCAACTGCAACTGCAGCTGCAGCCGCGGTTGCCTTTTGCATCCTTCAAAGCTTTTCTTCGAATTTCCGCTCGGCTTTTTCGTCTCGCTTTTCCGCTGACTTTCATTTGGAATATGAGTGTGTTTCGCATCTACTTGGCGACTCGAGGGGTTGGTTTTGCCTTTGCGAGGCGACTCAGACTGTGTGTTTCCTTTCTGGATTATGCCCTTTTGGCACTTTTTGAAATTATTTCTTTCTCCTGTGAGCTTTGCGTGTGTGCAAGTAGTGTAGTTCTGTTGTTTATGATACTGCAGACATACTATATAAAGGCCTAGCCGTAAAACAGCCTGAGGCATTCCCACACAGCCTCGAAACTGACAGTTTCCAATGCGCATTAAAGCTCTGCGGCGAGTACTGCGGGAATGCTCAGTAGAAGTGCTGCCAGTTGTACCAGCACCGGAAATGATGGGCTGTGCCCTCTGCGTATTCAACCCAGAAAACAGGAAATTCAATTTTTATGCGCTAAAACAAGCAAAGGAAACGTCAACACACAGACACACAGGCGCACACATACAAACACTCAAAGCGGGGCGTATTTCCAATTCAATACTGTTTTTGACCTAAAGTTGAAAGAACTTAAAACGTTTACAGACCAACGCGCATTCAGACAGGCACACTAATAACAACGGCAGCAGTAATAATAATTGTAAATAACTTTTTATGTTGGAGCGACGGGAAACCAAAGAGATGGCCTTAAGCCCCCTCAAAGCCGACTTGCACACGAACCAAAGGCAGAGTAACGCAAAGAAGAAAATCCGTAACAAAAAGGCAGCTGAATGAGAAATTTTAAATGTTTATAGCGCAAATTGATTTTCGAGAAAAACCAAAGCGAATTCGCAACTCATAAAAAAGTTGACATCGTTATTTACACCGCTTAAAATTGAATAAAATTTTAGCAGCAAATAAAATTAATTTTGAAATTAATAATATTTTGAAACTTGACATGAAAAGCGACAGCAGTGCATATAGGATGAGACCTCTGCCCCGGAGACCATTTGACAGGAAGCCGAGGCGTGCATCATTAATCGCACACGAAATGAAAGCGTTTGTCACAAAGGATTTAAAATACAATCAATCTGGGAGAGCAACAGCCCGTGTGAGGCCAATACAAATATTTCATAATTTTGTTGTTACAGTTTTGCGGGCCAACCACTTTGTGGGTTAAGTTCGCTTGGCTTAGGCCCCATCGAATTTTTAGCATAATCGAATTCCTGTTGTTTTCGGTGCTGAATTTGTGTAGCGCATTAGATTTTATGTTTATTTTTATCCCCATGAAAATGAAATAACAACGGAAAATAAAAGAAGTATGCCCTTCAGATATTGAGCAACAATTTCATTTGCATATTTTTCATTTGCTCGCATCTCGGCTAGAGTGCGAAATCATACTACATTTATATATTCATGGTATATCTATAGGTATGTCAGTTGCTATTGCCAGAGCCATCATAAATATGAAAACAGTCGGGCAATGAAAATTGGAAAATATCAAATTTCCAAAAGCTTCTTTATGTGTGTGTGTACGACACACACACTCTCTCTCTCTCTCTCTCTCTCTCTCTCTCTCTCTCTCTCTCTTTCTCTCTCTGTGTGTGTGTGTGAACAATTTGATGGGTCTAGTGTGGTTCGATCATGTGCTCTGACTCTGTTTCTGACACATTTCATTAGTCCACTCACACACACACAGAAACACACTGGCACACTGACACACACACACACACACACACACACTCGCCCACTTAAGTTGCTTGGCATAAATTGACGCCTGGGTTTTTATCATAAGGCAATTTCATATTATGTATACGCAGTTTGCGCGTTGGCTGGTTTAGTTTTTGTTGTTATGACCGTCATTTTATGGGCTTGGCGTAACATAAACGGTCCAAATCATTTGCACTTAGTTCGTAGAGTAAATGCTGGCTCATAAATTATGCTAACACCTCTCTCCCTCTCTCTCTCTCGCACTATCTGAGAAGCTCTGTATTCATACGAGCTCTTATGATTTATGTAGCTGCGAGGCTCAAGACTCAGCATAAGATTTTACAAATTTGGGAAAGTCTTGAAATTGCAGTACATATATTTAACGGAATAAACTATGGCTGGAATAATGGGGATTAATTAGGCATTACTTGAATTTGATATATTTTTAAAGCATATTAAATATCGTAAGGGCTTAAAAGGGTGCACGCTTTTGCCGTTTGCCCAAAACCCGTTAAATCCCCGAAAAGCCTTATGAGCTTGGGCGCTTTTTAGAATAATAAGTTTTGGAGCGCGTAAAAGGAAAATATTTGCCGACAGCTGTTGATAAGTATTCGAAGCACACACTCAAGCACAAATCTAAGCATACTTTGCGGCGCATTCCGAGCGGTGCGGCAAAGTAATCCGGGTAGACTGGGCTAAGACAGAGGGGAAGGGTAAAAAGCATGACGAGTTGCACCTACCAAACCTGAGCAGCAAACAAATCACAAAAAGGCGGCTACTAATCCACATGCTTTCCTCTTCGGCTTCCTGTTTTGATTTTAGTTTCACTATTCGTTTCTCTTTCCGGTTCGTGTGTTTTTGTTTTGTTTTCGTTTGGTTTGGTTTACTTTGGCTTTCGTATTATTGAATTGGCAAAGATTGAATTTCGGCTCACGCAATTTTGATTCGAATTGAGTTGCACTGTCACACGAATTTACATTTTAGACACTCTCTCTTTGTCGTTTGGCACCAATGTTGTGTAGCGATAGCTAGAACTAAGTGCTGATGATTTGTTGATTTTATGATGCTGGCGATTTTCTTTGATAGCCGGCACACTCCGAGCACAAGCGCGCACTCACAACCTCACTCAACAATCCTGTCCAGGCAACTGCACGCGTGCAAAGATTCGCATTGACTGCGATGCCTTTGCCACCACACAGCGAGTCAAGCTCTTCGTTGCGTTTCTCAGATACTCGGATTCTGTACTCTCTTTGGCGCGCTCTTCGACTATGCGAATTCACCACACATGCCACTTGAACTCGCACTCGCACTCGCACTCGCACTCGCACTCGTACTCGAACCGCTCGCACTCAAAGCCCAGCACAGCACTCACTTACAGCACTCAGTGTACACTCAGTTTCCGCATTTTATGAACCGCCAGAGCCGTGCGTATCCTACGAGCCTCGAAAAGCAACTGACTTGAGCGAAGCGCTGCTCCGGCCTCTGCCATGGTGCTTCCGCCTTGCAGTGCAGTTGGCAGCACTGCAAACTCGGCGGCTCGGCGCATGCGCCCCTCCGCCTTGTTGTCTGTGGTTAGGCACGAATGCGACTCGGACAGAAGGCAGCCGTGAGTGGGGGCATCAAAACAGCTGTGTTTACACTGGGTGGTCAACCGGGCTGCTAGAAGTATCGGTCAAACACCGAACCCCCTGCCAGAGCAATGGAAATTCTTTAATTACTGTAAGAAACCTCTCATGTTTGATCTCGCATAATCATTGGCGTGAATAAAATGTCACTTGGTGCAACACAGCTATAAATAAGGTAAAATAAAAAACATTAAGTAAAATGATATAAATTAAAACAAAAAGAATTTTTTTTTTTTAAACTAAAATAAAATAAAAAAATAGAAAATAAAAAATAAAATTTAAATATAATAAAATATCTATAATGCAATAGCATTTGATTAAATCAGAGCAACTCCCAAATCGGAGCCTTTAAATTGTTTGCACAATTTACTTGGCATTACGAACAAACAATTTAACACTTACAGCGTCAGGGCCTGCGCATAAATATGGCCTGATTTAGCACGGGATGCGGCTAATGAGCATCGAGGGAAACGCCGTGTAGTGAGGAGCAGCAGAAAAAACCATAGCAAATGTCTGCCAAATGTTGTTGGCTGCCAAAAAATGATAATTACTTTAGCCTAAAAGCATGTAAGCAAGGCACATAATTTGTTTGTGTATTCAACACATTCTGCTGGCCAATTTGGGCGCGTGAATGCGTAAAAAGCTTCACAATAAGAGTCCGCATCACAATCAGAAATGAGAAAAAAAGCAGAAACCAAAAAAACGAAAGCCGCAGCACAACAGCCTCGCCTGCCGTTGACACACATTAGGTACGCCAAGGACAGCAGCAAAACATCAGCCGCAACGACAACAACAGCAACAGCAACACGAACACCAATAAAACATAAGCCAAAACGTGTTTGTTTGCCAAATTTATTGTCGGACCCGCTCGCATTTCCCACAGCGACCAACCCAGAATGTACAGCAGCCCTAGCCAAGAACTGAACGTGTATAGGTAGCTGAACATGTGTCTGTACACGTGTATGTGTGTATGTGTGAACGTGTGCGTGTGTGTACCTGTCAGAGAGTGCGTGTCGGTGTTGTTACTAATGACAACGAAGCCGCGACGCGCATCAGCGAACGACACCAGAAAGTCATTGACTCATTGAGTTTTCCCTGTGTGCGATAGCAGCCGCCAATGCCACACCCCCACGCCACAACGCCAACACGCTCTGACGCTACGACGGCTCCACACTCAGCACTGCAGCACTGGGTTTCTCTTGGAATGTTAGATTGTTTGTTAGCCAGGAGGTTGGTTCCCAGGTGGTTGGTTGACTGGCTCCATCTAGCCAACGGCACCACCAACAGCACCCACAACAACAGCAGCCACAGAACGGGCACTGCGTCTGCTGCCGTAGCGTTATGGCAATGAATATGTAGTGGCTGCTGCACTTACTCCATCATCATTAAACATTGTCAGGTGGCATTACAGACATTACAGAGCCTTGGCACTTTGGGCCACTCGCCGCTGCCAAAAACCGAGCGACCTCTTGAAGGGACATATTCAAACTCATAGAGTTCACTCTAACAAATTTTGGCAAAGGCAAAGGACCCGAAAATAAATTGAACCCACTTTAAGCTTTAGCTCCGACATTCGATCAAATAACACTTTTAGTTCTCGCCCCCAATTATAATCCTATTTTAGGAGAACACTTGTTTAGTCAATAAACAGGCTAATCGCATTCATTTATCAATAATAGCTTTTTTATTTGAAGCTGTACAGTGCGTCCCAATTATATTATTTTATGCTGTTGTTTCTTTTCGGAATGCTGTAGGCATAAAAATATTTGTTACTCACACAACCATATGAAACGACAATCACTTGTGGTCGGCAGCTAATGGTCCATAACGACATTTATCTCTTTATTACTCTATAAACAGTTTAGTTATTTACACGTTCATTCAGGGCAGCCATTGAGGCCTGGCCAATATTTAAACAGTTTTAATTGTCACAGCAAGCTCTTCAGTTAGCACTTTGCTTACGATGCGTCCGATTCTAGTGTTTTTTCTAACGATAGGCGTGACCCTTGCAGTAGATATAAAAAACGTGGTAAGCTTTGCCAAAGTAGCGCCAGTATGTTATTTCTGAATTATCATTTATCATCAGGTGCCAGCGCCAGTCAATCGAAAGTTTGTCATACAATCAGTACAAACCAGTTCTGATCATGACTTTGTGGAATATTTTAGAAAAGTGCCCAATGAAAAATTCCTTTATACCTTCCGTGTAGTCAAACCGGCTACGTCCTTCACAATCAGTATTACCCTCAGTACCGTAAAGTCCAAACGGATTATGTACAAAATTGACAAATTAAACGGCTGTCAATTCTTGCAAAACCAGATGATGAGCCAATTTCTATCCCAGGTCTATCGAGCTTTAGTCGCGAACAACACATTATTTGAGTGCCCGATCAGAGCGAACGTTTACTTTCTGAGGAACGTGATCAATCCCAAGATTATGCCCCACTTTCACCCGTTGGGCTACTATCAACTAAGCATACGGATTGAAATGCCGGAGAATCGAAAGCCGTTGATTATGGAGATTATCTCAAAATATTTTGTGGTAGCCATTAAATGAACTTTAAGGTAGACTTTGTCGAAAATAAAAAATATATACAATAAAATATGGGTCTCAGAATCACCTCCTGACCCGGAGATGTCCCTAATCCAGCACTCATTAACAACTTTAGCTTCCTTCAACACAAACATACAAAGCTAGCACGCATTAAGAGCTACGGAAGCATTGAAGCCCAAATGCTGTAAGATGATAACGAAGATGAAGATGTCAAGGCTGAACAACCAGGCTATGAAAATGAAAAAAGTGTTTCAAGACTTTAGATTTCACATTAAAAAAAAAAACGTTAAATTAACGATCGAGAAACTTGAATTTATTTAATAGTCATAAGAAACATATTTACTATATAATATTAATATTACATTAGTACATAATATTATATAGTAAGCGTTTTATTATCAGAATTAGTACTAGGTCTAACTTTTTTGTAGCGCGCAATTTACCGTAACTATTTCGCAAATTAAATCAAATATATTCTATACACATATAGAGTATTTTGTTGACATTTCTAATCAAGAAAGCTTTTATTATCGTAATTAAGAAATTAAAACTATTGCATCTATATTAAGTCTTTTGTTCATTAAATAGCACACATTCATCCAAGTTAATGATCCATAAAATTAGCTTTTTATGGTCATATTAATATGGTAAACATTCATCTAAAGCGATTAATGATTATTGGAATAAATATGGGCTTACAAATAATAATCAGTCACCTTATGAACGCCCGTTTGAAATTTACAATGTCTCCAAATCGAGTCTATTTTTTGTGGATTTTTCTACTGCTTTCAGTTGAGCAAGTAAGGCTGAAATTGTGCCCTTGGCATTCGATTTTCCATATATATATCTTAAGTCTACAATTTAACGTAGATATGTATGAAACGGCTGGTTGTTGTGCAATCAGTGCAGACAAATTGCGATCATGACTTTGTTGAATATTTCAAGAAAGTACCTAACCAAAATGGTCTCTATGCCTTTCGCCTGGTAAAGCCGGCCGCAACGTTCACCATCAGCATTGTGATGCGCGCTGTAAAATCGCAACGCATATTGTACCAGCTAAAAAAGATAGATGGCTGCCAGTTTTTGGAAAATCAGTTTTTAAAGAAGATATTGGCCGACAGCTACGCATCCTTAATTGTGAACAACTCATTCTTTAAGTGTCCGATTGCCCCGAAGGTGTACTACCTCAAGAATATAAGCAACGCCTTGGTCTCGCCGACGTTTCATCCAACCGGACATTATCAGCTTAGCACACGGATGCAAGTCCCAGAAACTTCAGCCCCGTTCGTTTTGGAAATCGTCTGGAAGTACAATGTGTACTACAAATAAGGATTTGAGAATATGTTTAGACATGTCTCTTTACTTGATTTTCCAATAATATGAATAATGCATTATATACATATAGTCACTGAAACATTGCAAAAAAATTAATATAAAGTTAATCCAGACTGATTAAATTGAATGTGAGTTAAAATATATATATATATATATATATATATATATATATATATATATATATATATATATATATATATATATATATATTCAAACATTGTGAAGTCAATAAATAAATCAAAAATGTGTTGCTGAAAACCATTTCGATATACATACTGTGGTGTGGAGAGTTTACTTACATCTGATATAACAGAAAAGAAATTTTTTAAACTCCAACATATTAAGATTTTCAAAATATTTTCTCCCATGAATGAACCATGAATATAAAAGCTACTGTTATTATTAAAAAAATCGATATCTTTAAAAAATCCTATAGTTGAGGCATCATGTAATGAATATGAATATGTGACAGACGCTTTGGGGCGCCTACTCATTTTGTGTGGCAATATCCTAGCCATGTAATTGAAATTATGGAATGACAGTTTAGAGAATGATTTGAATGGCCGTCAAGTTTAGAGATTTTCTAGATTTAATCTATCTGTAAAATGAACATTCAGAATAACATACTGTGACTGATGGACATGACACAAGTTCAATGCGATTCACTTCATGAACCAATATAAATGTTAATTTGACAACGCTTTGACAACGTATACAGGTTCCCAGTCCCGTTATATAATTTAATGATCCATCACATTTTATCTTGATGGCCCTATGAATGTGTAAGTCAATCATCTAATGAAGATCGGTATAAAAATTGTTCAGTCGCTTAGCGATCGCCAGATTGAAGTTCACAATGACTCTACACCGGACGAATTTTTTGTGGATACTTGTGCTGTTATTAGTTGAACAAGTGAGTTCATCTTCAAGATCGAATATTCAATATATCCCAGATGTATTTATGCATTTTCACATAGGTACATATGAATGGGATACCTGTTATAGAATCGGTGGAGATAAATTGCGATCACGACTACGTGGAATATTTCAAGAAAGTGCCTAATCAAGATGAGCTCTATACGTTTCGTGTGGTAAAGAAGGCTGCATCGTTCACCATCAGCATTGAGCTTCGCTCTGTGAAATCTCAACGGGTGTTGTACGAGCTAAAAAGGATAGATGGCTGCCAGTTTTTGGAAAATCAGTTCTATAAGAAGATGTTTGTCGAGAGCTACAATACGTTGGTTGTGAACAACTCATTCTTTAAGTGCCCGATTGTCCCGAAGGTTTACTACCTCAAGAATTTAACCAACGCCTTGATTTCGCCGACTTTCCATCCAACTGGATATTATCAGGCAATTGTTCAAATTAAAATGGCTGAAAGTCCGTCTCCATTCATTATGGAAATTCTCTGGAAGTACAAAGTGCGTGCGACATAAATAATTAATACTTGTCTTCTGTTTGATTCTCCATTAATGCGACCAATATATTAACTATGGTAGTCATTGTGAGTGGACAAAAAATGAGAAAATTAAAAATGCTTACGTCATACCGAATTTATAATAAAGCTAATTGCAGTTATTATAAATATTAAAAGTATGTTTTGGCCAAAAGGGGTTTCTCCTAATTGCTAATTTAATATCTATCAGAATATATAAAATATAAAGAAGAAAAATACCAATATACCATTGAAATATCTGTTATTTTCTATATATGAATAAATTATATAATATTGTCATTAGCAAGTGAGCAACTATGTGCGGTTAATGTGGATGAATTTAGCGAAAATCGGAATGAAAAGCGACGTTTATTCAGCAGTCAAACTTGGGCATTTTGAAGTGACTCGTTTTAAGTGCACATCTGCCGCTGGCCACTGGCGCCAGAGCTGTTGTCTGCTGCCTGCAGCTTGTCCACTCCAAATTGATAAATCTACATAACAATTACGATGCTGGTTAGTATTAAAAACAATAACGGGGCGAACTTGCACAACGGCAATGGCCATAGGGATGGCTATGGCAGTGTCCGTCATATTTCTAACAATGCGTTGCCATCTGCACAAAAACGACTTATCTGCACGCAGAGCTCGTTGTTGTTGTTGATTTTGCTGCAGTTGTTGTTGTTTGGCGTAGCATTTATGCGCCTGTTTGCATGGCGTTTTGTATGTAGGTCAACATTTGCACGCTGTATGACTGACGTCAACATGGATGGGCCAGCACAGTCCGTTTCCGCTTCCCGTGTTTATGCCATGTTGCTGTTGTTGTTGTTGTTACGCCTACACCTCGTCTACCAGGGATGCTATTGTTGTTGCCGCTGTAGGCTTGTCGCTCTGATTATTGCAGCCGTTATGACAAATGCCCACACTACACGGCGAACAGCAGCTGACCAGGCAGCCTATATGCCAAGCCATACAGCTATATATATGTATATACAGTGCTGCATAGATGTATATGCATACATAGTGCATGTGTAATATGCATATAGGAACTGTGTGTGTGCGGCGCAGCATCATCGATTTTTATTTTTGCGTGTTTTTCAAGCGCTTTGTTGCACTTATTTGCGCTGTCATTGACAGCAGTTGCCACACATATATTTTTGTAGCATACTTTTTGGGGCGTTGTCCGTTGCATTAAATTGGTATACATGCTTCTCCGCACGTCAACGCAATGACCATGTGCATGTGTGTGTGTGTGTGTGTGTGTATGTGTATGTGTCGGTGTGCATGTTTGCGTGTGTCGCAGACTCTTTAAAATTGTAAGCAATGCCACAACCACCCTTCGTACGGCTGTGCTGTGCACTTCAAAAACGCAATCGTCAACGCGCTTCACATGTTGTTTATATATTTTTTCTGGCCTAGCCAGAACTCCTTTGACAACTTTGAGAACAGCACATACATATAATTGCAGCCTTGAGGCTGGCTCTCAGCCTCTCAGCGCACCGTTTTACCTTTTTTATACATTGCTGATTGTTTATTGATTTTTGCATGCCACTGTGTATATATTTTGCATGTTTTTAATGACTTTTTGCCAGGCTGTTACTTCATTAAAATGAATGCCATAAAAATGTTGCATTTCCCATTTGCCTTTCTTTTTTTTTCGAATTGCGCTCAAGTGGGTCGGCCCTTGAGCCGAGTTGTCGCTTAGCTAAAGGGATTTCAATAAACTGATAGGCAGGAACATCTTTTGTGTAGTCTGGCATAAAAGAAATCATATACATCATTACAATATTTATTTGCGCTCACTCTTAACCTCCGCCAACAACATGTGGGGCTGTGCTTCGAAAGACAAAGAAACGCAGCAGCAGGAGCAGTATTAACAGCAGCAGAGGCAGCAGCAGAGGCAGCAGCAGGAGCAGCAGCAACGTCAAGTTGTGAGTTGTAAGTCTTCTGTTCTGGGCAGGAAGCACATTTGCATGTAACACGTGAGTTCACAAAGGCAAGTGACATTGTTTGGGGGCTCGTGGGTCGCTGCCTGGCACACAAATTAAAGTGAGAGTGCAAGTGCGTGGTAGGGCTGGCTTTTGGCTCAGCATACAGACAGGCGCAACCCCTCAGCTCGTCAGCCCCTCAGCCCGCCAACTCCTCTACGTGTCAACCCGAGTGCAAGGGGCAGCAAGGAGTCATGCGCCGCACACATGACAGCATACAAATAGCCCGGACGAAGCAGAGCTACATGCGGATGACGCGCTGTTGATGCCGCTGCACGCCTCAGCGCACACAGCAAATTATGCGAAAAGCATTTGCAACTTGCTAAAATTTCTGTAATTCCACATTAAATGATTGAACAATCTTAAATACACAATACATGCATCCATAATCCATGTCATTTACATATGAGACAATTTCCAATGACACAGACCTACAGCTGATCAAATAGAGAACGATCCATAAAGAGATATTCTCTTTACTGCCTATCTGTCTATCTATCTAACTTTATTTACTATCTTATAATCAATAGCTACTCTTTCATAGACTGAACATAAAGACCTGCTGAAATGATTGTTTTCTATGCTTTTTACTCAACACCAAAATAAAAAATTCCTTTCAATGCAACATATATATTATAATGTGTTAAATGTATTAGAAATTATTCTCGCAAAAACTGTTCTAGTAACTAAATGCCAACAAAGAATTCATTAAGATTCAAACATTGATGAACAGTACTGTAAGCCATCTATTTTAAGATATGAACAACAACATTCCACTGCAAGAAGCACTCCCAGTCTATGGTAGTAGGATTGCGCCACAAAAGAAGGCTCAAGAGACTTAACTTGAGATATCCATCACCCTGGCCGATTCGCATTATTTAATCTAGAAATAAATAAATGTGCGTTCATGTTTTCAAATGATTTCTTACAAAAACAAACAGCAGCAAACTAGAAAAGAACTTATAATAATTTAAGGTATTATATTTCGATTTGCCATGTCAGTGTTCGACTTTAGGAAAAGTTTGCTAAAGTTTTCTGCGTTTTAAAAAATAAGAATCACTGTGAGATTTGAAATCTGTAATCTGTTGACGGCCATCTTTGCGTACAATCATTTGGCCAACATTCTGATCAGCACAAAAGCCGCTTAACACGCACTTTCCATTCACACACATGTAAACACATATAATATACACAACACAGCGCACATACGCACACAATAAAGTGCGGTTGGGTAATAAAGAATGGAGTGTTGCTTTTTCGCCCTATCATGCTATTTGCAGGCTTCAGGGAATATCATAATCACGCATTAAGTAACATTTTCAATTACTGTCCTGCTGCTGCATCTTGCGGCGTCCTGTCCGACATTGTCCTGCCCTGCCCTGCCCTGCCCTGCCCGGCCCCTCCACGCCCAGCTCTGTCGTTCTGGCTGCCACTCAAAATGTCTCTCAGCTCTAACCACATAAAAAACTAATCAACTTATTTATGAACATTTGCGGCGTACAAAAGAAGCGTGCAGAATTGCGTATTCCGGCCAGCCAGAGAGTAAATAATGTTAAGGACGCAGGAGCACAGTCCGTGCCAGTAAATATACTTAAGGAAGCAGCCGCGAAAAAGGAGCGTCGCCTTACCAGCAACAGAGTCGAGAGTGGAGAAATGTCATGGAGCAGTTTATAATTTTTCAGCTAACTGAAATTATATTTTATGCGAGCCACAGACGTGAACAGTCGTAGTTTGCACACGCCCATAAAATATCGAAAGATTGCTGATCAGCTACATGCAAACACTCGCAGAAAGTTTCGGGTTGGCCCTGCCTCTTGACCACAATTTAGGCCACTTACATTACGTATTGCGTCCCAGTGACCATGTGCGACCATAAATGCCCGATGCTGTTCAGTTTATCAGCTACGGCGCGTGTGGGGCATATCAAAATGGCATTGGGACTGCGAGTGACGACGTTTTTATGGCTGGACAAAAGCCTTTTATGTTAGCCGGAGGCAAGTTTTATGATTTCTTTCCTTTTTTAAGGCAACTCAACTCAAAAGGCGACTCTGGTGGGCGGTGGACGGTGGCCGTGTGGCTATTGGCAAAGGAGGCCGTGCTATTCGGCACGTTAATTAGTCATAATTACCCGTTCAGCTTTTGAGCTTTGTCAGCTGCCTTTTGTGCGGCGTCACGCCTCTGATTTATGACCAGCAGCGCGCTTAAAGCCCCACAGCTTTAACTCAAGCGAAATTGCCACATACTTACGAACACACTCACACATACAAGCACTCCCTAGCCCACTGACAGTTGTAATGCGTGTGCTTAATGATTTGGAATTGATTAGAAGTAGCCCGAAAGCAAAACAGAACGCAAAAGCCATGAAATAATATATTAAGCCGATTGCTGAATGCCCTTGTGGACATGTATTACAAAAGGAGTAAATAGGTATATATATATAGTACATTTATATTGAAATTCGTAAATATATATACATATATATATTAAAGGCTGAGAAAGCAGTCGAATTTCCGATCTCAGTAACATATCTATATACTAAATATATACAGACTTTACTTTTATAGCTCTAGCGACACCAATTGAGAGTATCAGCTCAGAAGACATGAAAAGGGCTCAAAGAACTCTTAGCGCTCGCTTATTCGAATACATAATTCAAATCATGATAATACGTCAGAAGTCTTAATATCTCTTATATATTCTTCAAATGCTACAAATTTCGTTTCACATTTGATGATGAAATTATAAAAGCCTTTAAAAGGGTATTTAAGCGTTGTGGGAAAATAAAAATAAATAATTTATCAAAGCAAGTTGAGATGAAATTTTCATGCCAAGGCGACGGCAAACTTCATTGAAAGTTCTGGGCAGCCGCAGGAGGCGTGTCTGGTTATGGAAAAGGCTTCTTGAGCTACTGCTCCTGATGGGGTTTCATGGTCCGCCTGGCTGCTGAAGATAATAAGCTTCACCAACAGCAGATAAACAAGAGCGGCCAAGCCCGAGCAACGGCTGATGGCGCTAAAATGTTGGCACATCTTGGCGGGCTTCACATCTACTCTTTATCCGGCTGCCAAATAAACTTCCAAATGTTTGCACTTCATCGCCTCGTTTCAATTGTGCTGAGCTGCTGACAGTTACAGATACGTAGAATATATATGACACGATACGAAAATTAGCACAGGCAATTGCCGGTTTATTTATGTTAGGTTCAAGAGGGCAAGTTAAGACCAGCTTATAGTTTCGCCTGCTCAAAGAAATTGAACTTTTTCTGTCAACAGCTGTAAATAAGATGATTGTGAAGCAGATTTTGATATTTCATGGCGATGGAGAAGTACGGTGCGGAGAGATTGAGAATCCTCTTCTGGACATAAAGTGGGCAGTAAATAAATAAATAAAAAATAAACAAGTAAGAAGGCTCTAGTCGAGACTGCTCGACTAGGAGATACCCTGAACCCTACAAGCTGATATTCTTATCATTCAGCACTTCTTTTATGCACGCACACATACATACATATGCACCCACCCTCACGCGCCCGCGCTCTGCTAACTGCGCAGTAAGCAGCGACTGCGCTTGGGCTGCGCTGCAGTGTGGGGAATAGTATGAGAATTTACTTGGTGAATAACTTCTTTTGTAAACATACGATCTTAATGAAATGAAGGGCGTAATTATATGGTCAAAATGTATGTACATTCCAAAGCACAAGTCTCTAGTACTTGAAATACGTTTTTTACTAATTGGGGGCGAAGGGGGCGTGGTATCCAAAAACTGTTGATTACAAAATAATTGTATTCATCAGATGTATATACACAGTAAATCTGAAGACTCCACGTCTAATAGTACTCCGATGAGGCTCAAAAAACAAAATCAATTTTTCGATTATTCTCGATAAAAAAGTTTTCGGATGAGTTATCGAAAAAATAAAGCAAACTCGTACTGCGTATGGTATACACGAGTATGCACACAAAATTTCAGCTCTCTAGCTCTTATATCTTCTGAGATCTCGGCGTTCATACGGACAGACGGACGGACGGACGGACGGACAGACGGACAGGGCTATATCGACTCAGCTCGTCGTGCTGATCAAGAATATATATACTTTATGGGGTCTGCGATGATTCCTTCCGCCTGTTACATACTTTTTCACAAAAACATTATACCCTGATTTCCCATTTTCAATGGGTTCAGGGTATAAAAACAGAAGTAAATTAAAATAATAATAATATTAAATAAAAATAAAAATTAAATATTATTCCTTGATTTTCTTGATTTTTCAATTGGTTAAAGGTATACGAATAACTATTAAAGTATAAGTGCAGTTCAAACACTATTCAAATAGAATTCTATCGCCTCTTTCGCAAATACGTACTTATTGATTAAATTTTTTATTGAAAAAATCATTTACAACTTAACGAATTTCAATGAAATCAGCATATAGTCTGCATATTCTATGAAATATACTTCAATTTAGTACAGATTAAATTTCTAAATTGAAATATAAATAGTGTTATAGACATTTAATATTATTATTTTTTATTAACAATATTAATAATAATAAAAATAAACAAAAAGACAGACTGACAGATAATTGGAACTATATATATATATATAATATACATACATACATTACATATATATGTATATGACTTACCATTTTCAAGGGATCAAGGTATGATAAAGAAAATGAATATTAATTTTTCTACGCTAAATTCTAAATTGTCCGTCCGTTTGTATGTCTATTTATACGTAAATTCATCTCAGTTGCTTGGGCGAAATAGATTTTTTGCGTAAGTCGTTTTTTACAGAATTTGTTGATTACGCTCGCTTATTGGAGCCCGTTACGACGATTCTCCCCTGTTATTTGTTTACAACAACATAACACTTGTCGCCCCATTGCGAGACCCTCCGCCAATCTCTATTAGTTTTATGGCCGCATTTTCGGGCGGCATTCGCAGCCATTTTGTTAACATGATGTTTTCATTGATATGATATTGTTGTTGCTGCTGATGAGTTTGTTTGCTGTTATTGCTGATGAAAATATATTCAATTTATTATATTCCTTATAGAGGCGCTTATTCTGCGCACCCATAATGCCACGCATAAAGCTGAGGCATCCCTCCAATTTCGTGGGAAAAACGCTTGGCCATATATTTTGCTATCCATGGTGACAGGCGACGCGTCGCCCGAGGAGCATATGTGTCTGAGTGTCGGCGCGTGGGGACTGCTAATATTATGTCTGTGTGGGTAATGAATCTATTATTAAATTGTGTTGCTTATGCCAGCAGCAGCAACAGCAACAACAACTACAATGACAACCGCAACAACAACGATAACACTGGCAACCCAAACAAACAACAGCAACGTCGCATCGACTCCAATATCAACTTCAGCGCTTCCTCTGCACATTTTGGCGACGCAGTCGACGCCGCTGCCGCCGTCAAGTATCAATCAAAAATAGACGCCGCTGAGCGCTTTTCTGCTACACTCTCAGAAATTTATGAAGGTTCTTAATGGCCATGGCTATGAATGTGTTGCCTTGGGTCGAGAAATATCAACACCGGCAACAGCGATAACAACAGCAGCAGCAACAGAAAATATTTTTCGCTCTAGCTATTATAGATGTGCTTGCAACTTAGCTCTCTCGCTCTCCCTCTCTCTCTTTCTCTCTCTCTCTCTCTCTCTTTCTCTCTCTCCCTATCCATCTCTAAACTTAGTTAATGATTTGCGGAATGCAACTGGAAGAGAATTTCAAACTGTGTTTTCGCTTTAGACGGATAAACTTTAAGCCCAAACCTGATAATCACGGTCGCCTTTCAAAGCTCTCATTAGCAAAGCGTTCAGAACTCTTTGGCCAACTTTTGACTTCATTATGTCGGGTTCTCTTCTCTCGCTCTGTCCTCAGCCCTCTCTCTCTTTTTCGCTGTCAGGCTCTCTCAGTTGTTGTGCCCGCGTCGCTTTGTCGCCGCAAAATTGTGCAACGTTTCCGCTGCTGCTTTTGGCGCACATCCGTTGCCGCCGTCCTGGTCCTGGTCCTGCTCGTCGTGCTGTTGCCCCCTCTCTGTGGTTATTCGCCATTTCATTTTATTTTGCACATTTTATTATGACTGCCGCTTGCGAGGCAGCTCATACATTTTTTATTATTATGTCTGCTTATCAGCATGTGGCAAATATACTCCAGGACCCCCGCCTGAGCTAGCGCCAAAGGCCCCCCGCGTGCCCCCTATCTCCGGGCCCTAGGCCGGGATCCGAGCCGAGCCGAGCCAAGCCAAGCCAAGCCATGCGTTGAAATGCGCGTTTAGAGCCGCTCGTTTGGGCGCGTCGCTTTACAGTTCGCTGATTGTTTGAATGATGGCGACGTCAGCAGCGTGCAAAGCCCATAAAGCTGCGCTTTGATGCTAACTGGCATTGAATTGTCACGCCCAGTTAAATACTGCTTTGCATTATTCCAGCCAAGCCATGTGCACTTCATACGTTTCAAATACATTTTTCCAAAGCTCTTGTATTTTTACAAAATATTATTTACAATAATATTCACCAATTTATAAGACAACATATTACATTCACTTCCTATACTCACTATTTTATTATATTCCAACTCTCCATGTGGCAATAGAAATGCTAATATTTGTAGAACAAATTATAGAAAAACTTCAAGCCATGCAAATTTGTAATGTATTAGTTAAAAAGCTGAAACGCAATTTCATGTTGGCACAGACGGAAATACGAACAGCTAAAGAGGCGACACATATATGTAACGACATTCTTAAAAGCCGGGAAGAACGACAGCAAAAAAAAAATTATGTTTAGATACTTCAGTTAAGACCTAAACTGTTCAATATTTATATATTTGTGAATCACAATAATCACAGCAACATAATGTCGAAATCGGAGTGTGATGATGATTGCTCACTTTGAATTACGCTGAATATTAGGTTCCCACAAATAGGTTGTCTGATCTTTTGAGAGGGAGTGATATGTTTATAGTGGATAATAGAAAAGGAGCGTGACTTTTATGTTCTGTTCAAGTGCTGGTGTATGAACTGCTGGAGGATATATAACTATATATATATTCGGATATATTACTATATATATAGGGTTTAACTTGATCTGTATACACTCCACAGGTAAACTCGCTGCCAACGGTCTCCGAAGTGATCCAATTGCTGAATAATTAGAGGCATAATATAATAGACCCTTTTCACTATCGAGGGCAGCTCCTACTATAACAGGAAATAGATGAACGTACATATTACCACTATATTGCTCCTCACAATATATACTCTTCATTCGATAAGTGTACATAATTTAGTATTTATTCATTCCAATACTTTTTAAAGCTTTTTTCAATTAATTTATGAACTTAATTGCCTACAAGTATATGCCTCGTCCATGCAACCTCTCCTGATAACTAAGAACAAATCTATTTTTTTTTAATTCACAAATTATAGCGAGAATAGGATTAGCTTATCGCTAGTGATAGATAAAGATCCTGGGAAATCAGGGTATTGTGGTTTTGTTAAAAGTATGTAACAGGCAGAAGGAGGCGTGGCAGACCCCACAAAGTATATATATTCTTGATCAGGGCGACGACCTGAGTCGATTTAGACCTGTCCGTCCGTCCATATGCATGAGCGCGTCGATCTCAGAAGATATAGAGCTAGAGACTTGAATTTTTTTCCTAGGTCCGTGTATATCATGTGCATATCGAGTTTTTCTTTAAAAATCGATAGCTCCCATAATTTTATCATCGATAACCTCATCATCATATATATGCTTGATTAAGTTGTCGGATCAGACTCGTTTAAGATCGCGCCGTCTGTGATCACAAAAATCACAATACAAACAAGCAAATCGGAGTGTATGTGAAAATATCCCTCTCGAGCAGGATATATATAATAAAATAAATTGAAAATTCTAAATCGAAGCATATCCTTTAAGACTGCAGCGATGTCTTGCCATCTCTTCATTCTAAACTGTAAATTGAATAAGATATTTTAGTCGATTAAACAACG
Organism: Drosophila navojoa; assembly: GCF_054131105.1. Taxonomy (NCBI): domain Eukaryota; kingdom Metazoa; phylum Arthropoda; class Insecta; order Diptera; family Drosophilidae; genus Drosophila; species Drosophila navojoa. Next base: position 23,203,453 of record NC_142892.1, read on the forward strand.
TTAAAATTTGTATATGGAATATACGTAACATATTGGTGTCTGTAACATATTTGGTGGGAGCATTTATTTTATTTTGTATAAAAAAAATAAAATAAAAAACACTGAAACGATATACAAGCCTCGTATACGAATATATAGTTTACATACCAAAGCATACTGAAACAAATAAAATAAATTAATGTATTCTATTATCATTATCATGATTTCCAAAACTTATGTACGGGCGTAGCATGTCAAAGCAATAAAACACCAGATTTAAGGATTCCTAAGTAATAGAGGAACAGACAAAAGAGCAAGCACAGTGATTATACTTGAGCTGATGGTTCTAACAATTAAATGGAAAATATTATATTTATATATTATTATAGATTTGTATTTATGTATTACATATCCTTATACGTGCATAATTCTATTCGATTCTGATTGATAATTCATATGAATGAATAAGAGCTTTAATTTGGGTGCGCATCGTATGCCTCCTCTTCCCTATATACAATATAATATAAACAAGCAATACATCTCGATTTATTATGTGCACACAAAACGGAGCTGATAAATAGGAGTCACCCCTTTTCTTTGCTGCAGTCTCAACCCAACGACAGTTTAACTATCTGCTAAAAAGAAGGATAAATAATGCAAAGCAACGATAAAAACAGAAACTAAAGGTGAATTCCAGTTTTTATTGGCTGTCAAGCATGAAAACGTTGAATTTCTATTAAATATCTGGCGCTCACATCGTATACGTAATATCAGATTACGGCGCCGGCTTAAAGGCAAACAAACAAAAGCACAGCAAAAAATAAAAATAAAGGAAAATAACAAAACAACAAAGGTAAATAGCAAAAGAATAAAAAAAGGAGTGCAGCAAACAAAAACGCGCACATAAAATAAAATGGAAATTACATGGAGAGAGAAAGCGGGAGAGAGATATAGAAAAAGCCTGGACGTGGGCGATGGGAAGAAGGGTCATATAAGGTATGGGATCTGGGAATCGGCGCTGTTGGCTGGGAATGAAGGTGCTTACGCTTTTTTAATTACCTCGTTTAAGCCAACGGGGCCTTGAGCTTCTATGTGCGAGCGTTGTATGTTGGTATTTGTGAGCTCTGCTGTAGTTGTATTTAAGTATGTCTGTGTGAGTGTGTATGTGAGTGTTTGTGCGCGCTTTTATCAACTCGTTTCGCCGTGTTTTACTCACTCGCAGACGTTGCCATAAGTTTTAATTAAAATTACTTTGCTCGCTGTTGGCTGACGGCTGCTGCTGCCTGATTCTCTCCCGTTTTCTCCCGTTGTTGTTGTTGTTGTTGTTGCTGTTGGCATGGATGTTGGTTGAGTGTTTTGCCGTGTGCTTTTTGTTATTTGCTGTTTGGCCGCTCACACTCGCCAGCTGTGTGCATGTATGTATGTGTGATTGCGAGTGTTTTTTGTGGTTTTGTTGTGGTTGTTGTTGTTGCTGGTACCGGCAGTTTGTTTTTGCGGCCTACGTCTCTGACATTGCCCTAGCAAATGACAATGGCGGTCGCGGCCACGCTCGCGTCGCAGTCAATGGCCGCTGGCTTTGCACTGCATTTGTTGTTGTTGTTGCCACTGCATACTTTTGGGCCGACCGGATATTAAAAGCCCTGAGAGTTGCTAAATATATTTATCAGCTATTCAGCAAAACGCGTGCAAAGAATGCAGAGAAATCAACTGAGAACGGTGAATTCGTTAAAAAACAGTTAAATATCCATATAAAGGATGGATGGAACATATTATTTAGATGTCTATGTGTGGAGAGTGTTTTCTATAATCAGTGACGTTAAATGAAAGGCTTTATAAGAGTCTGTTTTTTCAGACATGCAACGTAAGAGGCATAGAAATGACTGTTGACTTATATAAATGCAAAACTCTTACTAAGTCTCAACTTTATATAAAGCTATGGAATAAGTTTATATACAAATAATGTATTACTCTGTTAATATCTCGATTTGTAAAGCTATAAAACAATGACTCAGTAGGCTTTGGTGTACAAACCATATATTCGTACACCTGACTTTTATATAATACTTTTAGTTTCGACTCTGTAGCTCCCAAAGTGACATCGTTTCTGTTTCATTTTATAAAACAAAATTGTCTTCTATATTATGCCCCTAAAGATTCAGCAATGGGCTCACATTGGAGACGGTTGGCAGCGAGCAAAATCAGTAACCGGCGCCCGCTTCCAGTTTCTCTGAACCAATTCCATGTATACATGAATCTGAGTAAATCTCAATATGATGTCAACAGCAGCTAACAGGTCAAGGTCGGAATTTGAGTTCAAAATCCATAGAAGAAAGTTTATTTTCAGTATTCGGATGCCTCAGAAGGCGTTATGTATGAACAATATATATTTCACGTTTCTATTTCACGTACGTATAATTTTTAAGGCTTGATTACTGCCTTCCACTGTTCATAATCAAGTGCAAAGACATATTCCTTGGTTTAACTATATTTAAGCGACTGTAATAATTAATGATATTTCCAGTTTATACCAGTTTTGAGTACCCGATTTTAATATGAATTTAATACTTTTAGTAAATAGCAATGGCCATTAGCGCAGGATATATGATAGTCTTACTTGCAAATTAATCTGTTACTGTAAAATCGATTCTAGGCATTCTGCTGTCGTACATTCTCTTCTCTGCTTATTAAGCTTGTAATATGCGTTTAGCTCTATATATATATATGTACATATATGTAGATATATTTCTTTACATTTTCGAAATGGGAGTTACTGGCCTCTTTCCACTCGAACAAGTGCAGCTGCAAAGTGCAAAGTGAAGCCAAAAACAGTTCAGGCGGTTGCTTGATTAACCATTCATTGCTTTGCTGCTGTATACTGCCTCAATAACCGAAGCCGGACTCCTCTGCAACTCCTCTAGTTTCAGCGGTAGTTGCAGGTGCAGTTGCAGCTGGTCACTGGCTTTTGGTCGATGTTTGCTGCCAACTGCTTACTTGCCTGACTGACTTGGCTTTTGCTTCCCTGTGAGCTACCCTCAGTCCATACTTTAGCCGCCTGAGTGGTCGGCTTTGTGTGCTTCGGACCTCCACTCCGGCTCCGACTCCGGCTCCGGCTCCAATTCTGATTCTGATTCTCATTCCCATTCTGTTTCTGATTCTCACTCTTGTGCCAGAGCCATGCAATTTACGCTTAAGGAGCAAGCAGTCCGTATTTGTGCCGTAGCTACTATAAGCTGTATTCTCTGATTATCGCTGCCAGCTTTGCCAGCTGTAAAGTGGCAATCCGTGCAGAAATTGTATTTAACTTTATTTTCAAAGCGAGTTTCAGTGGTAAAAAACAGTAGTTTGTGAGGGAGAGAGAGAAAGTGACAGAAAGAGACAGAGTGGGGGAGCGCCAAGTTGAAATGCTCGACTGTGCGAAACCCCTGTAATCCTCACTCTTAGTCCTCCCAACAGAATCCGGAGGCCAGACGTTACTCAGTTATATTAAGCTGGGATTTTAAGCAGGAATTTCGGTATATATCTAAAGCGTTTATTCTGTATTTAATGAGTAAATAAGTAGAGAATACTTTTCTGATTGGCAATTTTTCAAAGGGGTATGATGAGCGAATTCTAACGGTTGTTGTACAACGGGCAAGTGGCCTTTGCATGTCCTGTTTAAAATTTAATTAACATTTAATTTGGCCAAACTTGCGCCTTGCCATATGGCTTAAAGGACCCTAGGCCAGGGCCTCATCCACATGCTCGGCCCTGGAAAGTTGTGCAGAGCACAAGCTTTTTACTGGTGACAATCACAACATGGGCTGCTGTTGCCGTACCATATGCATTATAGCATTACACTGCAGTTGGCCAAAAAAGCAGCAGCCGCTTATGTATGCAGCACAGCACAGCAGTGGCCAGGACTATGAAATCTGTGCCAAGCAACTGCATCCTCAGCCTCGGCTGCAGCCCCAGTGAATCCTTACACGTAGCGGAAGCAATGATCTGGCAAATTTTAGTTTTACTTGTAGTAGCTGCAAGAAGTTTCGCTTGCTCTTACACTAAATAGCGTTAGCAACAGCAGCAACAGGAGGCAGCAGCATCGGGCAGCAAGGGGTACCTGGGGACTGCCAGAGTTGTTGACGTGCTTAGGTGTTGGCTTATGATTGCGCTTGCGGCAGCACTGCCAGCTGCTCCAGCTGCTGCTTCTTCTGCTCCTACTCCTGCTCCTGCTGTTGCTGTTGCTGCGTGAACTTTCTGCGTCTCGTTTTGCCGTTGGATGCAGCGACAAAAACTGCAAGTAAGTTGCTTAAATTGCAGCGAATTTGAGATGCTACACTGAGCTTAGCTAGCCCGAGGCCAGCGACTATTTATGTGAGCCTTTGAAATGCTCTCAGTTTGTAGCGCACTTTAGCGTTGCACAACGACGAAAAGCTAACAAGTTCAGTCAATCTGAACAACATGCCCTACGCTTACTAAGTAGAAGAATTGTTTGTGCTCACTGTAGAAAGTTGATAAGATTATTACATATAAAGTATTTATCAAAATTTAATTAAATCAAAATCAAAATATTGAATCATTGAAAATCTAGTAAGTGCATAGTTTTGTATGATTCTTTCCCAGCATCACCCCCATATGCAGTTCAAACTAAATATGATTAAATCATACTTAATTCTAGTAATTTCTGTTGGATTGAACTATATAAAATGGATAAGTGGAAGTTTCGTATATTGTGATCGATTGATGTTTGATAGCATTGGGTGCCTGGGGTTTTTATCTCAGCTTGTTTGGAAAATTCTCCAAATGGAATGCTGTGCTGTAGATGAGCGATATAAAGCACTCTGGTTAGCGAAAATTAAAAAAATGTTTGGTGCTCTTATATTTAATTTGTAACTTTCCTTTTTAACTGACAGTCAAATTCTATAAACATTTCATATAGGAATACATCTTAGAATAAGGCCAAAACAAATGAAATATGCATATATGAAACTAAGCTCCGATTTCAATTCAATTCAATTTAATATAAACCTAATTTCCAATTTATTGCAGTTTGCTTAAAGCTAGCTTTATACAGAGCTTAGACTTATTTTATGCCTGTGCAGCTGAGATATCATTTATATATCGAATTTAATTTGAACATTGTTTGATATATTTAGGTGGTAAAAGAAAATTGATGAAAAACCTTTAGTTGCGTCTAAAAAACAACTCAAAACTAGATGGGAAGGCGGAAGCACACCTACTTACAGTTTATTCTTCTAATCACACTAGTTGCCCTTTATCAGTTGAGGTAAAAACGTGTTCCTTGCCAGAAAGACTCGAATTAGTTGCTCTTCTACTTTTAGAGCCACAATAGGTATCTATTTTAGTAATTTGCCTAGTTAGGTGCAATTAAGTTAACTTGCAATTTCTTGCAGTGCACAAAGTTGCCAAACCTACAAATACAAACTCACACGCACACACAACTGAGGAGACAGACAGCCACAGTCATAACCCCTGGCACGACCGCTGGAACATCACGACCACAACTTATAGTTACTTTCTACATGGGGGTATATGTGTAATTTTGCAAGATTTTATATTCATTGAATAATCCTTGGGTATAAAATGGAAAAGTTTTTCGTGCAGCGACGCTGAGCGGGAGGTGGAGGAGGAGGCGCTTAGTTGGCAGGAACCCTTGCCAGCTCACGCAGGATGCAATTTTCAATTTGTTGGTAATTTTATTTTATATTCCACAATCTAAGTCAAGTCAAGTTTACCGAAAAACGTTTTACCGTGCAAATGATTTTCATTCCGCCCTGGCCGGGACGAGCAACTTGTCGCTGCACGAACAAGTTGTAACTGCAGGCAATGAGGCAGCGGGTAATCGGATGTGGGATGCGGGAGAAGTGGGAGATGCGAGGCGAAGCTAGCCGGCTAGCTAAGGCAAAGGACAACATTTTCATCTTCGCTTCTGCGGCATTCGCCTCATTGTCATTTGCCCTGCCCCAAGCCAGGCAGCTAGTCAGCCAGTCAACCAGGCAGGTAAAGTTGGAGCTGCAATGCGAGTCGAAATCTGAATGCGAGCAGCTGAATGTGTTCATGGAACAGGCAAAACCAGGCGACATACTTGAGGTGTGCAACTGGGTACTGTTGCCATCCGCGCAACGGACAGTCAAATGACTTTTTGTCTAGGAGAAAGTTTTTACAGCAGCGGAGGGGGCTTCCAGCAACTAACAGCACAATTATGCCAGCGACGTGGCTGGAGTCTTTCTTTAATGCTGAAAGCGTTTTCAGCGCATCTGCAGGAGGAGCAGTAATTACCAAACATGCCAAACGTGTGTCTTCTGGCCCGACAATTAAACAAACACGCAAACCGAAAATTCGCATTCATATATTTGTGGCATTTCACGCGCGCCGCCTTTTTGACTTGCCCCGCAGCCGTTCGGTAGGATCCACAGCTGGCGTTCGACGCTGGTTTATTAAATCAGTTGTAAGATTTTTGTTTCATGCGGAAATATTTAATTTGGATTTTAAATGCGTGCTGCCGCGCCGTAATCCAAGACCAGCGAAGCGACCCTTGACGCGAAGCAACTTTACCTCTTGTCGCAGCTGTGGCACGATGCCTGCTCCATGAAAAACGAGAGAAGTGCGGCACGAATGCCAAGTGAAATTTTTTACGGTCGTGTGCCTGCGGCAGGCAACTCCCATTCTAGGTCGCAGTTCTCCATCCAACGGCCTGGCGTCTCAGCTTCAGGTGTGACTGACTTCCGAGTTAACAAAGTTAGAGCGCTACCTCAGATTTCGCTTCGTATTGGCTTCCACAATGTTAGTCATGCTTCCAGCCAACATCTAATTGATTATGTTAACTATAGCCAATAGCTAAGACTTGTAGACATTGTGCTCCAGTCGCACATGCTATGTTCATATATTTTCCTTCACTCGGGCGAATAAAAAATATCATATTTTTAATTTTACTGCAAATTAATGTCTGAACATAATATTACTTTAGTAGCGTTAAACCTCTTCATTTAAGTGAGACAGTTATTTTCGGTAGTTTTTTACCAGAGGTCTGTAAACTTTAGTTTGAGGTTGTGAACAAAGTATCGATGTTAACGTTAGCAGAATTTTATAGGAATCGCTACAACTTTTCAAAGGCAATCATTATGATGCTCGTCAAATACGTTCGACTGGATGACAATGATATTTTTGACAAGTATACAAACTGCCTCAAGTAGTTGTAGATAAGTCTGGTTTGTATTTCTCTCTGTTATAAATTCATAAAACCTTCCATTAAATCTTAAGAATCACTGTCTCGATATCCGTAATAATAAACACACATTGAAGACATAGGATTACACTGCAATTATTATACCCTGAACCTATTGAAAATGGGAAATGTAAGTCAGGGTATAATAGTTTTGTTAAAAGGCAGGCAGAAGGAGGCGTGGCAGACCCCACATCATCAGGACGACGAGCTGAGTCGACTTAGCCCTGTCCGTGCGTCCAACTATCCGTCCGTCCGTCAGTCCGTATGTATGAACGCGTCTACTTCAGAATGTATAAGAGCTAGATACTTTTTTCCTAGGTCTGTGTATATCACGCGCGTATCGAGCTTTTCTCTACAAATCGATAACTACTAACGATATCTTAAAATTGATTAAAAAGCTAATCGAAAGCTTGTTATTCAATTATCTGTCCTAAACCTTTAGATCTATAACTTCAAAATTTTAACTGTAGACTTAATATAATCTCGATTTTTTGTTGTAATTTACCCCCTACCCGTATAAATTTACCGGACCAATGTATTTATGTATGCATAAAAAAAGTTATAATTAGTTAGCTGGGTAAGTAGATCGACCCCTAAATATAAGCTTTGAGTTAAGCTCTGCAGCTGTTTTTTAAATACTTTCAAACTTTGCTTTATCAGCTTCTTTTCTACTGACCGAGTGCTCATCATAAGCTCTCGAGTATCCAGCAGTACATGTAAGGCCCTAACGCAATTCCTTCATCAACTGTACCACTTCATATTACCCTTTGAGCAAACTAACCTATTTGGTTGTATACACGTTGGGGCAGACACTTTGAGTAGCTTAAATCCAAGTCAGCTCTATGTGTTCTGCTCCATATAACACGAGAGATACTTCGCTTACACTACAAACATTTAATTTGCTACATAATTACGTAATTAATAAAACACGGTGCCATCAAACACACACACAGACACACAGACCAGGCGCCCATCTGATGCTTGTGGCTGGAACTATATAGGTAAACAGGGCCTCACATAGCCTGAGTGATGGCGGCGTATACGCAATATTGACAGCGCAAGATTTACAGAGGCAAGTTGAACTTTAGCATGTAGACACGCACACGCTACGGGAGCAACCTGAATAATAATAATAATAATAACAACAACAATCATGAAACGCTCGAAGGCAATGCTTACATTTGATTACAATGTCATTGAGTAATTAATGTGTCCTTGTCAATAAAAATGCCAGCAGGCATACGCATTGCTGCCTGTCAGGATACAAAAGCTACAGCAGCAGCAGCAGCAACTACAATGGCAACAACAACAACAAAAATACCAAGTGTGTATACATGAAACTAAAATCCTTTTGTTTGCTCTGCCTTAATTAATCTCATCAGTTAGCCCAGCTGGTCGTCCTTTGACCGGATGTAACCGACTCTTGTTGTTCAGGTGTCAGCCAAAGCCCCAGAGCATTGTTCGTTTCCTGCTGCTGTCGTTACTCCTGCTGTCGCTGCTGCCGGCGCTGCTTTTGTTTGCCTGGGGAAATTGTATTTCTAATTAATGAGCATAAAAAGCAATTTTCGACAATTTATTACGTATACGATTTCGTAGTTTTTAACATTCCCAACATACATTAACGAAAGTCTTAACAGCGCCCAGCTTCATAGCGAAATGTTAAAGCCCCGAGCAAAGCAATCAAAATAATTGCTGTAGTTTTGCGGGCAGTCGTAAAAGCAATTCAAATTCAAATTATAATTAAGACTCAACCGCCCCCAGCAAAAGCAATTAAAAATCACAACAATTCTGATACGTACGTTGAAAATAGTTTTGTCAGTGCGACGACAGGATATTAGCCAAAAGTTCGAGGTAAATTGACTTTGTCTGCCAGCGGTTCCGGTGTGAGTAAGTGTGCTTGTGTGTGTGTCTGTGTGTGTGCGTGTCTGAGCATAAACGTATATTTTGAGGGGCATTCGAGCCGGAATAACATTGATATTGACCAGCTAATTTATTCGCTTGACAAACTGAGCCTGACCAATTGATGAACACGCTCGAGATATGACAAAGAGACAGCAAAGTGTTGTTGCAGGTGCTGCTAAGCACACAATTAGCAATTTACATCAAACAAACTCTGCTTGAGCTATTCGATAACAATAATTCGAATGCATTGCACTTAATTAAGCTTTCACAACTCATAGAGAAAATAACTTGATAACTCTCGCCAAATATTTTACGAACAGCAAGCACAAAATGAATTTAATTCCATTTCCATTAAAGATTTAACATAGAATCGAGGTTATTCTATTTGCTAATGCTGCCAGTCGAAAGCAGATGATCATAGCCAGTTGTTGAGGTCCACTCCAAATCCGACAATTCCGCGGAATAGATATAGAAAAAAGCACGGAGAATTTATGAACTGAGAGTAACTGAATGCTAATTTAAATTTATTATATATATGTTTGAGAATTTATCAAGTAGGAATAACTGAATGCAAAATATACTTTAATAATAGTAGTAAAATTTATCAATTTATTAGATTTGATATTAAGAATTATACATTCAAATGTTCTTAAAGGAACATTTACTTTTTTTAATTTTTATTTTTATTTTTTTTATTTTCTTTTTTTGCATTTAAATCTAGTTGTCCTCAAATGTGTGTAGAAATATGTTCTATATATTCTTGAGCTCTTATTTATTTTCGTTTATCCAGTTTTGAAATCGGACAAATGGTCAGTCAACAAAACGAATATATTTTTATTTGCACTTCGTGGACGAGCATAATAATGGCATCCGTTTTGCGGTTTGTTCGTTTGATATTTCAAAGCGAATGTCAATTACACGCAATTAAACCGCATTTCTATGTATTCGAAGTTCCATTTCCGCTACGGGCGCTATTAGATATGCGATGTCGGTAGCAAAACGAAATCGTAGGCTTTGGCGCAGACGAAACGGAAATTAATTTCATTTTTATTTGTTGTTATAGAATATGAGATAGATTTGGATAACGATTTTTATGCGATGGCTCAATTTACTGCGCACAGGGTTCAATGGCCGGGCCGAGTCGATAAGCATGTTATTATTATACAGCAGCTATAATGAACAGGCGTCCAAAGCCGAAGACCACACAGAAGCAAGCCAGCCATCGGAGTAAAAGAGTATGGCCAAAGTTTGTGATATGTTCGGCAAACAAAATGCCGATGGCCAATTGACAGCAGCAGCAGCAGGAACAGAAGGAGTAGGAGGAGTAGGCAGGGCCTGGACATTGCCGACAGATTGAAGTGCAAACAAAGTGTGAGCCAAGCTAAGCGAGCGGCTCTCTGTCGTGCAGCAACATGTCAATCTGCACACACACACACACATACATACATACACATAAGTACATACACACACTTTTAGAAGCAGATGCCACTTGTACTGTCTGTGAGCTTAAGCTCTGGGGAGACTCTCGTTCAAAAACAAAAACTAATACAATAATATGCAGCACACTGCTCTCTTCATGTCCCTTCTCTGTACCTATGGCTGTCTCTGTCTGCCACGCCGCTCCACTACACCAACTATCGCCATCTCATTCCGTCTGACTGTACAACTTTCACTGAGGAGCATGCATTAAGGCGTGTTGAAGCGCATTGAATTGTGTATTGGGGTTTGTTTACAATGCAGCAGAAAGTTTTTACGTTCGCTTAGCCAAAGGCAAAGCAACTCCCAACTTTCTTAAGCAATTGTCCACGACCAGCAGCAACAGGACGACCAGCAACAACATCGGCAACAGCAGCAGCAGCAGCAGCAGCAGCAAAAGCCTCTGAGATAGTTGGGTAAAGCTTTTGGCATTTATTAGATGCAGAGCTCGTTGCAATCCAGTTGTCGGTTTGTAGCTTCCCCTCTGCTTCCGCTGCGCCCTGTGCGCAAATGACATAAGTTCGCCCTCGGTTTTTGGCTTTGAGGCTTGGGAGCAAGTTTCATAAATTTATTTAAAGCATCTTGGAAACAGAAAAGACTAAACTAAATTCAAATATTACTTATAGTTTTTAGTTACTATCGAAGCACCTTCAAGCCAGCAGCTATATTTAGAGAACATTAAATTCAATTCATTTTGTTTTCGATAACTATTATAATTGACTAGCTAATTTTAAATACTTTTTCATCATTAATCTATAATCTATAAACTTTCTGTCTATTCTTTATCACTGCCTGGATGCATACGATATTTTTAATCCCCTTTACATACGCTAAAAATCAATTAAAACCCCCTTAAAACATGAAAATAAAATCACCGCAAATGCACCACAAAAAATATGCCACAATAAAAAGTTGGCTTTCCGTTGCCAGGCAACTTTATATGCAAATACGACTGGATACTGCAAGTGTATACATATGTATATGCATAGTACATGTGTGTGAGACAGTGTGTGTGCGTGTGTATGTATGTAGGTGAGCACGTTACATTTTAAATGAATTGTTCGCGCTTTTGTTTGCACAGAACGCGAAGGCAAACAGCAAATTAAATAAATAAAATTTATTTGCTAAAAAAAGGGGAATTAAAGTGATATATATATGACGTTATCTATATACATATATATTTCCAAGTATATAGGACTTATGTAAAAGTCTCGTTACTATGCAACGAAATGCGACAAAAATCTAACAAAATTGGTTGAATGAGTTTTAGGGAGATTAAGAAATTTATACAAATATACATATGCATAAGCTTCTACATATATTCTATATATAATTCTCATATGCCAGTTATCATATGTAAGCCCACTCCAGAATTAAATTAAGTTTTCATAGAATTCTCATATACAATTCTCAGCCAACAATCAGGCTTCAATGATAATACATTGAGAAGCCTCGCCTATTGCAGGGTATTTTCGATTCGAAGCTCTTTGCTCAGCCTTTCTGTTTTAATTTTATTTTTATTTCTACATTGGGTGGGTGGCTTTTTGGGGTTGTGGGTGGGTAAATAAAAATGTCAACGCCAGCATAAAATTCGCCGCTTTAAATTAAAAATAAGCCCGTATACGTAATATTTTCAATGCGTGTGCTTTTAATTTGGTTTTTACCAAACGGCAATTTAAATATTTTATTACTCTTATATAATGCGCAAACTGTATATATTTGAAATTTTAATTTAATTTTTTTCTGGCGTCCCATCTTTTTTCATAACAATAATGGGGCACCCCGACCAAAACAGAGGAAAACTAACGCTTTACATCCACTTTTTATATCGCACACTTAGCTTTGGCTTTAATTATGCTGGCAACCCTTGACTGGAGCGCTCGTCAGCTGCAACCGAAGAGGCCCCCACAAAAATGTAGCTCATGAACTGTGGTTCATTGTTTAAACTTTCAAGTTGGCGACAATAAACGTTGAAACTTTTAGTTTTATTGCCAAAGTTTCGACGAGATTTTCTGTCGAAACAACATACAGCCAAAAAAGAAGAAAAAATTCGTCTATGTATAATAATAGCCACAAGGCAGAAGTTTCGGGGCTCGGCCACAAAGCGCTCCCAAAACTTGTCTCAACAACACTTTCGCTTTGCAGTTAGTTTGAGTTCCACTCACAAATCGACGACTAAGTGACTGACTGACTGCCTAGCTTGACTGTATGTAGCCTGCCGGCTGACAAAATGCCCGGACGCTGTTTGCCCATAAAACTGTTGAGCAGCCAAACAAAAATGCAAAGCGGCTCTAATCAAGCGCTGCCTCCCTGCCATAAGCAGTTACAGTTGCCGGAGACCCAATAAGCTCCAATACGCCGTCTGCCCTCAGCCACGCCTCCTAAAGCCGAAGGAAGCCCCACTAAAGACGCGGCTCACGTTAAACGGCGCCCGAGTCAAACTGTCCAAACCTGCACGTACCTGCACTTGATCTATGCGGATATTAAGATATTGAATTACCTTTCAGTTCGTGCAGCTCAGACCGAGCCAAGCCGGTTCAGCTGGCGCCCATCCCCCGCTGAGCTGTAACGTGAATGGAACATTCCAGCGCGCACAGCTCTGAGATATGGAAAAATGCGAAATAAATCCTGGTGGCAATTGAACGTTAATAGTTAAATAATGCAGTGCCAAATATGCGCTCAATTATGCTTAAAATTCCAGGCATAGCCTATAAGTGGGTAACCCCGAGACCCGGCCAGCCCTGTTAGACACAGACGTGTCCATGCGGCCGTCTAACTCCATTAAGTATGCAGCATGCGTGCAGAGGCCGAGACAAAGGGACATTGATATGGATAGAGCCTGGCTGGCGGAAGATATAGACTACCACGATGCTGACGAGCTTACAAATCTGTCTCGGTTTCGCTTAGCTTAGAAGAGAAACATCTGTTGATCTTAGCGAAATCAAAATGTTCATATTAAAGGCTTCTTCAACGCTACAGATACAGACAGAAATGTATACTGATAAAATATAAATAAATAAATAAAAAATATATAACTTTTTTTTAATTATAATATGATATAATATATATAATAATATGTTATTGAAAATACTTGAGAAGTCTACCTAAAGAGCTGTATGATATGACGAGGACTGTAACGAACTAGGTAGAAAAAATACATTTCATAGTCTTTAAAGAATTTTAAAAAAATATATTGTTTTTTACAATTTGCTAAATAATAAATATAAGAGTTAAGACGATGACAGACTACAATTTGGTGTCAACAAGGCAATAACTTGTCTAAATAGTCTAATAACACAATATACATATAATAAAATATTGTTGACGAAAGCTCTATATCCAGAGGCTTCATAAAACCAAATTGAAAGATATAAGAACAGACAATAGTGGATCAAAAGTAGTCCCACACACTGCTCACTGTACGTTTTATATTAAGTTTATAATTTATTATAAACTGTATAGCTTATCAAGATTCTTATATATGTACATTCTTTAGAATTTCTTCGATCAAGTCGTGAAAACTATGGACTAGTCTTATCCCATTACTTTTCCCAGAACATTTAAAGTCGAAATATCAACTTCAACTTTATTGCTCATTTTACATAGTGAGTTTAGAGAGCTTTCTTATCATTAGAGCGACTGGCCTAACGCCAATTGTTCATCTTACTTAAAGTTCAAATTAGTCGAAATCCTAGCCGCAGCTGCGTCGTACTTTAACATGATTGGATTGCCAAAGACGATAGCTGGAAATTTATGTCTCTGAGCGTAATTTAATAAAGGCGTAGGAAGGCGCAAGCAAACACAATAACAATGGCGCAGCGGGCCACGAATGTTGTTTATGGCTGAAAATATTTATAATTGGCGCAAATGGCGTGCCGTCGCAGCTGCTAGCCGCCTTTCGGCTGCTGGGGCTAGATGTGGCGGCGCGAGTGTGATTCAGTCGCCAGTTGCCGAACATTTCGATGGCTTTCGCCTCCACTTCATAATTTTCCAGGCGACCAAACTGTCCACAGAAGCGCGTGACCGAAAGTAGTCGTTTCTTTTTACGGCCCGGACTGCGCTGGCCTGGGCCACTTCAGTGCAATTGCAATGCGGACCTAATTGCAATGAGCACCAGCCCACAGCGAACCCATAGTGTCGCCAGCTCCGAGTTGATGAGGCAAGTGCATTTCGTTGCAGGCAGGGAGCAGGGAGCTGCAGTTGATGGCATACTTTCTGACAGAGATATTTAGAGCTGCGGAGCGAGAGATATTCGCAGCTTAATTTGGTTGTTTCAATTAGCTTAAGCAATCCGCAGCGCGGTTTCTGGTATAAATTTCAATTTAGTTCGCCATTTACATAATTCGCATAAAAGGGAAAAGAAAAACAAAAATAACTAAATCGGAACGACCAAAAGCCCCAAAAATGCAAATGTTACACAGGCAGGAAGCAGCAGTCTGAATATGCGGCTAAGACTAAGACGGTGGAGACGACGCAGCCGACGGAGCTGGAGACGCTGACTTACGTCTTGCTGAGCATTTGGTGAGCACTTGTTGCTTAAGCTGCATCACCTCCCTCTTCGTCTCTTGCTCCCCTTCTGCCAACCCTCTCCAGCAACTACCCTTTTCAAAGTTTTCGACATCAAATTCACTTAGACTGTCGTGGCTGTCGTGGCTGTCCTGGCTGTCGTATGCGTTGCTTTGCTGTCTTGTATCTGTTGCCTGGCATCTGCATATTTGTAGCAACCGGATGCAAGAACATTGCAGGCATGTTGCCGTTGCTGCTGCGACTTGCATGCAAATACAATTTGACTGCCTTGTTAGAGCGCCCGACTACGGTATTGCTCACAAGACAATAAGACGCTCAGCCACGACTGGGACACAGGCCAAAGTCAATCCCTGGCCCTGGTCTTCGCCCTCGCTCTGCCCTGCCCTGCACGGCCCCAGCTGTCACATGGACAGCCATTTGGCATGAGCTTAAGCCACGCTGTGGGCTGCCGCTGTGGCTGTCGTGTGGCATCTCAAATAAATGCCGCAGCAGCTCAGCTGACAGACACTTACCTCCGCGCCCTCTCCGCTCCAATCCACTCCACTCCCCTCCGCTCCGCGCTCCATTCAGCCATCGGCGACTAATGTTATTTGCGTGCGGTACTTTTTACGAGTCGCTTGGGTGCCATAAGTGTGCAAAATTCATACGCTTAATGCACAACATTTGACATATATGTATGTGGTCCAACACTCAACATTATCAATTCTGAAGGCCGAAGCATTAAAATTGCTATCACAATGTCATATGTAATATGCGAACAATATAGAATTGCATAAAGTATAATCAGACTGATAAAAGAGATTAATAATTTAAAAAATTATTATTAAATTATAATATACCTAATATGCTAAGGTACCCTAGCTTATGAAATTATTAATCTGAACGGAGAGCATCATTTCCATTTATTAATTTCATTTCATTTCAGCTATATTTAATTTGAAAAATAAATAAGTAAATAAATGATAATTGAATTTGAATGCATATGAGAAATTCGTGTAATAAATTACCTATCTAGTAAAAGACAATATATGAGATGGCTTATGGGATTGTCATTGGGAGCTGTAAGGCTAAAGAAAAGGATAGTTCTTAATACAGATCGATTGAGGTGGAAAACTCTTCTAGGGATAAATTTATATATCTAGATGAACTTAGTTTTCAGTTTTAATAACGAAATGCCTGATTGGTGCAGTCGATATTGTTCATTCAAGAGTGCATGTATGAATGAATGTTCACCATATAAAGTAAAAAAAAAAAAAAAACGTTTCTATCTATTCGGATTTGAAATCGGGAATAAGTTATTATATTTGCAATTCTTGACGCTGTTGGTAACTCGTGGGTCTAATTAAAAGATTATCTGAATCCTTAAAATAAATATATTAATACATAAATTGCTTTATCCCACGCTAATCAATAATATTGTTTGAGCTCTGTTTGTACTGATTGTTTGTCCTTTGTTGAGAATTGATATCATTATATCTTAATATGTTTCCATAACTTCTGATTGCATGTAATTTAACACAGCCGATTTCTTGTGCTCCTATATTTGATGGACAAGAAGAAATATCAATTTAAATGATTCATTCATTATTTCATTTTATACATTTTTAATTTTCACCTACTGCATTATTGCTGAATTCAAATGAGAGCTGAACTGATATATTTAGCACCCAAAATAATATTCATTATTTCATTGTTTTCCACGCGTATTTTCTTGTTAGCTTTCATTCCAATTTTATTATTGAGACAAAGTGATATATAGATTTATTCAAAACTCTAAAAAATAAGTCTTTAATGTCAAATACATTCCCTGCTCGAATGCTGGATGTAAATTAAAATTCAGCTGTCGCAGTACAATTTAAAAGTACCAAATCCATTAACAGCGCAGACAGCGCTCAGATGCACAAAGTACGTGATGTGCGGTCGTATGCTTAGGATTGGCAGGGTAATTCAATCATGAGATGAGGCTTCTGCTCCGGCTAACGATGTTGCTGAGGCTGGGGATGTTGATGAAAGCAAATTCTGGTGAAGTGTAATGCTTTGTTAAAAGTTGACCTCGTCAATGAAAATTGGGCGCCAGTCAGGCAGTCGAGCAGTCAGGCAGTCAGGCAGTCAAGCAGGATCGGCAAACACAGAGAAGCCGACATGAAGGTGCATGCAGTAAACCAAGTGTGCAGATTTTGACACACATTTGGAAATCGCTGCGGTTGGTGTGTGTGTGAGTGTGTGGGTGTGTGTATGTGTGTGGATGCAAGCGAGGGTCGTTGTGCGGTTGTTGAAGTGAGACATGCCAAAGCAAAAGTCGTAACCACTTTGTAAGTGTCAAAAACATAGCAGCTCTGAAAATTGGATTGCTGCAGCAGCAGCAGGATACGGAAGCGGTAACGTAAGCCTCGCCTGACCCACACTCAGAAGTCGAGCCTACGTTATGAGCAATGGCTTGTCTGCCTGTGGTTTTTGTTGCTGTTGCTGCTGCTCATGCTGCTCCTGCTGCTGCTGCTGCTGCTCCTGCTGCTGCTGCTATTGGGGCCATTATGTTGGCTAATACAATACATACAAATAAGCAGATGGGTGACTGTGACTGACCCAGCGTCAGAGTCAGACAGTGCGAGGGAGAAACGACCACAAGGGAGAGAGAATACGAGCGAGAGCGAAAGAAAGCGAGAGAGAGAGAGAGAGAGAGATGGAGAGACACACGACAAACAACGTGAACACGAGCAGAAAGCCCTCATTCGCAATGTGGTCTCTGGTCATTCATACGCAGCGTCGACCCCACCCATGTACAATTGCATGCAATCAGCGCCTGCTAGGTTGAGGGTGAGATGGGCTGATGGGGCGTTGGCTGCAGCAACAGCAACAGCAACAGCAGCAGCGGCAGCAATGGCAGCAACGGCAGCAGCAGCCCTGTGAACTGACCTGCCCTCGACTGGATCGTCGTAGCCCGGACTGGCCAGAGCCTGGACACCATTGCAATGAAACTGAACCGAGCCTGTGCTTTGAAAAGCTCGATTTATATTTGCTGTATTTGGTCATCGATTTTATGCGGTGCCTGGACAGCGGGGGTGCTCCGGGGCTGCTGGCCTCGCATATAAATTGCTTTTAATTTGCTCATACAAATTATTGCATAATTGCCATTGCATTTGTAAACAATTGGCGCACTAAACCGAAGCCATGAAAGGTTGATTGAACTGCAGCGCGGAAACGCTTCCATTCAACTTTACTTTATGTATTTGTATGCATTGTGTGTGTGTGTGTTTGTGTGGGTGTGTGTTGGCGTGGCTGTGGATGTTTGTGCGACATTTTTCATGCGCTACTTTCATATATGAGAAATATTTTATGGCCAATATAAATGTTCCGCACGCACTTGGGGGAACAATAACTAGGCCAAGCTGTTGTTGACGTTGGCAAATGCCAGCGGAGACTTCAACTTGAGCTCCCCGAAGTCGCGACGGTTGCTGTTTAGACTGGCAAAAGCCCCCAAAGTGTGGCAACAATGCGGAAAAACAGAAGCCAAAGCAAGGCACACTAAAAAGAACTGCGTAAAAATGCTTCAGAGTCTAGAAACAGAAAGAAACAACTTTTTTCAGAAATTATTTTTTTTTTTTTTTTTGGCAATTACCAGCGAGGCCAGTGGACGACACACAGATCAATGCGGCCCAATTCGGCTTGCTTGTTCAGCTGTGGCAACCCAAAAAAAACCCCTTTGACACTTGCAATCCACTCAAAGTTTCGCCTCACTCTATTCCATCAACAGGCCGTCCTTCGAAGAGCCACTCCACATCATCATCTTCATCCGCTGAAAGGCTGCCCACATTCATGCGCTTGGCTGCTTTCAAGCATTGCTTCGACCATGTCAAGCACAGTCTCGAACGCCAAGATGAACTGTTTGAGAACACGAAACCTGCTACTTGCACAAAGACATGCTAACATACATGCATGTGTGTGGGTGTGTGTATGTATGTGTGTGTGTGTGTGTGTGTGTGTGTGTGTGTGTGTATGTGTGTGTGGTAATGGAGTCAATGCAACTCTCGTATGCATTACAAAGCAAACATAAACAGCTTAAAGCAAAATCTAACAAACATTTGTTATGGCAAAATAAAATTATGTTGATAGTTTTGTAGAACGTAAGCTGGCAAATTGATTTTTATAAAATGATTGCAATCCTTAAACCATTTCCATAAATACTGTAATATTGTTGACAATAGAACCCTTTATCCTGGGATATAAAAAGTTTTTTTCGGCCATTTGAAACATTTTCAATATTAATTCAATCTACTCAGATCCCCGCTGTCAAAGTTTCGTTTTCGACCATAAGCCAGCTGCTTCAACCTGTCAGTCATCCAACAAGGAACAACTTTATGCTACATTTTTCAACTTTATAACTAAGCAGCCAAACAGGCACTTTGAGTTTTTAATTATTTTCCCTTTTATATAATAGTCAAAAAGACAACAACAAAAACTATTAAAAAGTTGCTCAAAAAGAGTCGTGGTTGCTTGTTGGAGCACTTGAAAAAAAAGGGAAGAAAACATTTTACGAGCCGCACCGCAAAAACTAATAACACTTTGGCGCGGCCCCTCGACATCCACTAAATGCAGCCCTGATTCCGCGGCCCTAGTCTCTGTCTTGCGCTTGAAACTTGAGCCAAGAGTTGAAGCTGACCCAAACTGCAATTGCTAAGCCTTTGCTTTTTGTTAGTTTTCGCCCAACTTTTACTATGCATTTTTTCTCATGGTATAAAAACAAAGCAAACTCTTAAATAACTGTGAAATTAAAGGACAATTAAAACACTTTACATATAGTAAAAATTTCATCTATTTACAATCCGAAAGAAATTTCGGATTCAAAATATAATTCTTAGTATTAATAATATATAATAAATACTAATTGATTAATAATAATAAAAATTCTATGCTCATGACAAAATTTAGTTTTTGATAATTCTCGCAAATTTTGAATTTTTGTATAAATCCAAAACACGGATCCCCTTTCATTTAATTACCGAGATACCGACTGTATTTGTAAAGACTATCTTAGTGAAGAGTATATCTTCGTCGATTACATTCCATTGCAAATTCTTTACTTGTCAAGCTTGAACCACAGAAAAATTCTCTCAAAGAACGATAAAACAACAAGTAAGAAGACTCTAGTCGAGACTGCTCGACTAGGAGATACCCTGAACCCTCCAAGCTGATATTCTTATCAATCTGCACTTCTTTTATGCACGCACACATACATTTACATGCATCCACCCTCACGCGCCCGCGCTCTGCTAACTGCGCAGTAAGCAGCGACTGCGCTTGAGCTGCGCTGCAGTGTGGGCAATAGTATGAGAATTTACTTGGTGAATAACTTCTTTTGTAAACATACGATCTTAATGAAACTTTCAGAGCGTAATTATACGGTCAAAATGTGTGTACATTTCAAAGCACAAGTCTCTAGTACTTGAAATACGTTTTTTACAAATTGGTGGTGAAGGAGGCGTGGTATCCAAAATCTGTTGATTACAAAATGTTTGTATTCATCATATATATATACACAGTAAATCTGAAGTCTCTACATCTAATAGTACTCCGGTGAGGCTCAAAAAACAAAATGAATTTTTCGATTATTTTCGATAAAAAAGTTATCGGATGAGTTATCGAAAAAATAAAGCAAACTCGTACTGCGTATGGTATACACGAGTATGCACACAAAATTTCAGCTCTCTAGCTTTTATATCTTCTGAGATCTCGGCGTTCATACGGACAGACGGACGGACGGACGGACGGACGGACGGACGGACGGACGGACAGACGGACGGACGGACGGACGGACAGACGGACAGGGCTATATCGACTCAGCTCATCGTGCTGATCAAGAATATATATACTTTGTGGGGTCTGCGATGATTCCTTCTGCCTGTTACATACTTTTACACAAAAACATTATACCCTGATTTCCCATTTTCAATGGGTTCAGGGTATAAAAAGTGAGCACCACAACTGTAAAAAGTCTCTGTGAAGTTCTTTCGAATTTAGTAAAGGATATTTTTATTAAAATATTAGACAGGGTAGCTTAAAGGCTGTTGAAAGGTTGTAAAAACAATAAATACAACAGCTGAAAATGTATCTTAAGTAATGAATAATAATAAAAATACTAATGATAATGAATAACTATGTAAACTATAAATCGTAAATGAAACTGTGAATATCCGATCTGTATCGCTTTCAGCAAAATCTGCTGATACTCCGTGTCTGATGGATGGCTAATTCAATTTCTAAATATTTGCGCAAATGTCATGTAGTCGCATGTATGTGCTCAGCCTGCGTCGTTCTGTTGCTGACTGCCTGTCTGACTGTCTGCCGGCCTCGCTGTCTGTCGTTGCGTTTCCATTTCCTGTGCACGCTGAAATTGCAAAACTGCATTCGCTCGTATTAGCATTTGCATTTGGTATGCATGCAACATACTCTCTCCATAGGTGTTTGTGTGTGAGTGCGAGTGTGTGTGTGTGTGTATGTGTCTGCGTGTGTTTGCGTATTTGATTGCTGCTGATTGTGACATTACACTTGACATTTACGGCGGTAACTGCTGCTGCTGCTGCTGCCGCTGATGTTTCAGTTGCAACAGCAGCATAGGCATCAGCAGCAGCAGCAGCCACCAAGCCTATCTCTCACTCTCCTGCCGCTCTTGCTCTTGCCTGACTTTCAAATTTCAACTCGCTCTCGTCTCGTCCAATACAGTCCGCCATTTTGACTGTTCGCCGCATTGCGCATGCTCACCATGACAAGAGAGAAGTAACAAAAGCAGCATTTCATTTGCATGGCCTTGTTGTGTGTGTCGCACACACACACACACACACACGCACACACACCGCAATGTGCGTAGCCAACGTAGCCAACATTCGCCTCCTGGCCACCCAGCTCATTGCGTCCATTGCTGCTAAGTGGCACATTTTTATGAGTCTCGACGGGTTTTTGCTCCGAGTTGATAATTTTCACTGCTGATGCTGCTGCGGCTTCTGCTTGATTTTGTTGCTGCTGTTGTTGTTGCTGTTGTTGCTGGCTGCTGGTTGCTGGTTGCCGTAGCCATTGCTGTTATCATGTTGCATGTGCTGCGCATTTAATCAATTTAATGCAAAAATCTCCCTAGTGATTCGCTTTAGCCGCCAAGCGTCGCTGCTGAAAGATTGTTATTTATCACGTTGGCTTTTATTTAATTATGCACTGCCGCGACACGAGAGCCTCCCGCCCACCCACTACCCCCCACTGGCCTCCCACTAGCCGCCCAATGTCCCAGCTGCTGCTGCTGCTGCCGTTGCTGATGGCAATTTGCTGATTTATGCCTTGCTGGCTGATTATTATTGTGTTCTGCTTAATTGTCATTCCCCAAGCAGAGGCCGGCCCGCAAAGAGAAAAAGAAGTAAGCAAAGTGCAGAAAGAGCACGAGAGAAAGATGATTATTAATAATAAGCAGTCAGAAGTCACCGGCCCAAGTGTAGCCTAGCCAATTTGCTGATTTAGTCAACGGGGACCGTAAAAACCTAGCTGTTGACACACTTATCAACACATACGCACCCGCACAGCCCCACACATATAAACACTCACATACACACACACACATAGCTGGCATACTCGCATGCATAAAGCACATGAAGCATCATTGCTTGGAACGTGTTCACTTGCAAATTTATTTGTGTGTCGGTAAGTGGCAGTTTGATGCGCAATGTGCTCTTCAAATGCCGCCCCATGCGCATGAAGGGGACTTAATAGAGATGCCAATGTGTGTGTATATGTGTATGTGTGTGTGTGTGTGTGTGTTGGCCAACTGGCGTTGTTGTTAATATTAAAGCACATCAACGACGCCACCAAGAAGTCATTGACTCGTTGAGTTATGCTCACAACGAGCCCCACAACGGTATCATTGTAGTTGTAGACTACCATACACCGCATACACAGTCACATCCAGACACACACACATACACACTAACACATGAAAAACATCAGCGCAGCGCTGCGCATTCGTGCCTAAAATTATGCTAACATTTTGTCCGTGCGGCGGTTTGAGTTACACGTGTGTATGCACACGTATGCACGGCTGTGTGTGTGTGTGTAAATGTGCAGAGTACTGTGTGTTGTCGCATAGCGGAAAGTCACTTTCCCTAAGTAGCAGCATATGTGCAAATACACAGCGCAAAAACTTAAAGAGTTTAATGAGAATGCAAATCAAGAAAATCTGGCATGAAGCGAGAAGCAGGAAATGCGATGAGGCGATTCATGCTCATCTGCAGCCGAAAGAAAACTGAGATCTGAAATACAGAAAGAAGCGCAAAGTGAGCATTATTGTTTTTGTGTTAAAGGTTGAGGAAAATTGTGTTTGAATAAATCTGATGTCAGAGTGAACGCGATAAGCGATGCGATGCTATAAGCGATAAAATTTGCAGCTTTCTTCAAAGCGATGACATGAAAGAGTGAAAGAGAGACACATTGCTTGAATTGTCAAAACGGTGATTTAAGCTCAGCTCGCAACAATAATACACGTATCAGAAAAGCTTTATCATGCGATTAAGCGAGAACGATTCAGAAATGCTTTCTCGCAACTCTCTTAACTTTTCGCTTTGGCTCTCTTCTCTCTTAAGCGATTACATGTGAATCTGCATGTAGAGCTTTCACGCACATTATCGCTCAATATTATCGCAATGCTTATCGCGGCCACTCTGACATCAGCCTAAGAGTTTTTGTGTAAAAATATTTGTATAAACATTTTGATATAGGCATATGTCGATAGAGTATTGGCATAAAAATTATGTATAAGAACTTTTCTGTAAGCATTTTCGCATGGGCTTATGTAGAAGAGTATTTGTATATGAGTTGTTCTATAAGAACTGTGTATAAGAATTATGTACAAGAATATTTGCATGGGCACTTTCAATTTTGTATAAATGAGTTTTCATATGAGCTTTTACATACGAGTTTTATTACATAAGAGTTTTTCTGATCTACGGATAAAATCATTGAACATAATAAATAAACTGTATTTTTGCAAAATATAACTTTACAAGGCATTCACCGAAGGTTTTCAAATGTCACAGAGTTGTTAAATCGACCTAACCCTTTCGTTGTATACAGTCTGTCCTACAGAGTGACGAACCATTTAGTGGTAATTAATGCATGGAACAATAAATGTATTTATAGGGTATTCCTTAATTGGCTTTACAATTATGTAAAATTAGTACAAACTTTTAAATGATAATTAGCCCATTAATTACAATAAAATGTGGAAACGAATTTAGCTCGTCTTCTTGAAACGCCTAAGTATGCCGATTAGATTATAATATTTAACCAAAGCTTTCACAGCTGATCCATTTATAGCACTGGCGCCCTGACTGTCTAACTGCCTGACTGCCACACTGCCACACAGGGAGTGGGAGTAAAGCTGGAAACGTAACTGGTGACCGCTTTAGCGACTTGGTACACCACGCACGTTGTTGTTGCTGTTGCTTAATGCGGCATTTTGCGACAAGTGTTGCTGAAACGTTTCTGGCATCGTCATCAGCACGCACACACGCTGTACACACACACACGCACACACACACACGCACTCACACAGTGGCGCTGGCAATTGTACGTAAATTGTGTTGGTGGGCAGCGGTGGGGCGAGAGCATGAGGTGGCCGCGTGGTGTCGCTGCGAATCTCTCATTCACTCATGTAAAAACCACACACACACTTCACGTCAAAAGGAAGCTGCAGATGCCCCGAGAGGAGGGCCGAAGCGAAAGCGTTACATACGCCTCGTCACAAAATTAGGCAGTAATCAAAATACACACAAACGCACGCCCACACTTACGCAGGACACACACACACATACATATAAGTATATAGAGGCAACGCTTGCGTGTGCTTATGAGGGTTTCTTTGAGAGTTTTACCCAGCCCACTTTCAACTCAAATTTGAAACAGTTTTTCGTTTGCCGTTTCAGTTGCCGCCTTTTTTTATGTCCTTTGGGCTCAGCACACTAACCTGTTGACCTTAATATTTTCTAATCTTGCTGCGTGCCGTCGTCCTTTCCCAATGGATGTTTCTCTGTCTCTCTGTGTGTGTGTGTGTGCGTGTGTGTAGCAATTTTTGATAAGCTCAAAACGAAACGAAATGAAACGAAAGCAAAGCGATGGAATAGAAATAGAAATAAAGAAGATGCAGAGAATTGGCAGGACAGAAATGCTTTTGATGCCCATGCCAGAGACTTGAGACCCTCTCAATGGATCCCACCATGTAGGGACGTCCATATATGTGTGGCAACTCAACTGATAAGCACTTGGTCTCATTTTGCGAGTGGTTGGGGTACTGCTCGTGCAGCTCCTTAATTAACAGCCCGGCAATTCGTTTCGCGCAATTTAAAACAATTTAATTATTTGTGCGTGCATAATTGAAAATGCATTGCCATCAGCCAGAAACCCACACTCTCTCTTAAACACCGATCGATACAGCGGCCAACGCCCAATAAAAAATGGCGGAAAACAACAATAACAACAACAACAGCGACTTCAATTTGTTGAAAGTTCTACTATATACGACATAAACAAATATACATGCAATAAATAAATTGGAGCAGGCGTAAATACAAACGCACACCGACACAGACACACACACACACATACACAGGAACAGGCTGAGGTGAACAGCATGCAGATGCAGCGTACAATAAATAAAATGCAGCGAACGCATTGCAGAGCAGCAGGAGAAAGAGTGCACAAGCTGACAACGATGTTTGGGCGGAGAGTGTGGGCTAGAGAGGGACGGCGAGAGGTGGGGAGCCAAGGGCTGGACAAAAAAGAGATTTGTGATGCGGTCAGCCGAGCTGGTCGCACGCACATAAAGAAGCCCTACATTAAAGGATTAAGCAAAGGGTTCAAGTACATAAGACCATCAATAGGTATATAATTCAAGGCGAGATCCAAATCAAATACAAATACTTTGTATAGAAATGAGCTCCTTGCCCCAAATGTATTTCTATATAGAATTATAATTTACATACAATTTATATTAAATCTACCATTTATATTCTTTTCTAAAAGGTGAACAAAAATGGGATTTTCATTTAATAAATATTTTATAATTCTTTTAGATATTCAATACCTCGGTTTAGTTTGCGATGCTGAGAAATGAAAAATTCATGTATTTGTATAAGGTTCTTTTTTTAATTATCTCACATGCAAATAAGAATTTTATATTTTAGTGAAAAAATTGACTCTATTCAAATTATGTTTGTACAGAATAAAAAAAGATACTATTTAAATTTTAAAAACTAAATAACCAAGTATTTAAATGTGAATATAATATGCTTATAATATGCTTATAATGAAAAATTCCTATATCAAATAAAAATATTTTAATTTCGCACGCAGAAGTTTGTAAATTAATTTAATTTATTTTCAATATTAAATTCAGATAATCCAAACATCTTATGTAGGCTCTATTCATTATTTGGCAGCCCTCGTCTGCAGCATAAATGAATAAATATTTTGCAATTTTTTATTTGTGTATATATTTCATATTTTTTCTTTTACTGCTGCTGCTGTTGCTGTTGCTGTTGTTGTTGTTGTTGTTTCGCATCGTATATGAGTAATGCAAATGGACAGACAACGAGGCAGGAGGCAGCGGCGAATCGAGGTGCGGCTCACAATGGGCGACGCGGCGTATACGCAGTACATACGCACTGGCGCAAACCATGAACGAGACATGTATATAAATGTAGCGTTCAGTCATATGTATATAGATATATATATATATGTGTATATGTATGTATGTGTGTGTGTGTTTGTGTGTGTGTGTGTGTAAAGCGGATTTCGAAAGCATAAAAACGACCAAACGACGAAACGACAACGAGAACGGGAATGACCCACAATGAAAACGGACAGTGTGTACAAATAGGAGCAGCAGCTGCAGCAGCAGCAATGGATACACACATTCGACCACATGCACAAGCACATGCACATGCACATGTCCCATAAATATAGCACACATACACAAAGAGAGGAAGAGAGGCAGAACCATATACACATGGGCCTATTTATTGAGGCTCTGTTGTGTATGTAGAGTCGTAGTAAAACGCTTGGCGCAGGTAAGAGGCTGGGTCAGCTTCACGGCACTTTACAAATTTGCAGCTGAAAACTGCGCTTTGAACAATCAAGCGTGCTGTACACAGACACACGCACACTCACAGAGCGCAGGCAAGCAGAGACAATGAAAGCAAAAGAGTAAACGCAACGCAGCTGTCGAAAGCGTAAATGAAAATGAAAAATTGTGTAGACGGCATGCAGTAGTAGCAGCAGCGGCTGCAGCATCAGAAGCAGCAACAACGAATTGAAACACAACAACAGCACAGCTGCCACAATGCAGAGTAGGCTGGCAATGCTGCACGTTGCATATTTCGGGGCGGGTTGCAGGTCCAGTTAATCGGCTGCAACGTACGTATTCAGGTCATCATTATTGATTCGCACTCGCCGCCGCTGTGCGTATAGAGACATGAATTTTACGTACGCACTTGCACATAAACTCGTATATGCATGCCCACACATGCACACATGAACGCACACGCATGCAGGCATGTACATACATATTTTTGGCATTATGTAGCTGGCAGCTGCATATGGCACTGGTCCGGTTATGTATTTTGAGCCCTACTTAGTTGCGGGCGCTATTAACTCTGGTCAGGCTCATTACTAGCGCACCACCCCATCACCCCATCACCCCACCGCCCCAGAGCCTTGTCGCCCTGCCAGGCATATTCTACTAATCAGCAGCCATTATGTAAAGTCAGTCAAGCAAGCAGCAGCAGGAGCAGCAGGCAGTCGCATGTACATTGCGGCGTATGCGCAACGTGCCCCAGCGCAGCCAATTTAAGGCGTTGCAAATTGCTCTTGCCGCAATTCACCTGACGAGCCAGCGCGCGCACAGTTAACGAACCACCCACGCCTCATCTTCTGCGGCTGTAATTTAACATAGGGAAGTGGAAGAAGAAGCAGTCGAAAAGTACAAAAAATACAAAATAGAAAAAATTAAAACGATATCCATTTTGGCTCAGCAATTTCGTCTCGGTGTCGTCGTGCAGCGCAAGACTTTCATATCTCGTATTTTAGCGCCCTGAATACGCAGTGCGTTGGCAATTTGCTGACAGCAGACAGGACACGGCTGGGGGACGCCAAGGGCGACAAGGACGACTGCCTGCCAGAACGCCAGCCTGCCTAGGCGGGCAAAAACTCGTTTAGTTTTCATTTCATTTTCCAAGCAACACTGCAAATGCGCTCGCTTGCCACTTTTTGCTATATTCACAGCTGCCGTGGCATAACCTCATACAATTTCTTTAACATTTATTAGAATTTGTGCGAAGACTTTTAGCTTGGCGTTTGCAGCCTGCCCGTCTTGGCTTCCCGACTCTAAATTGCTTGCAGCCTCCAATGTACACTGTGTACATACATACACAAACATGGACAGTTCTTTCCCTTCCTTGCTCAATTCGCTGTCTGCATTCATCCGAAAGGCACCCGGACCCAGACCCGGCCTTGCCAGCTGCCGTGTGCTCTGTGCCGTGTGCCGGCTGCCGGCTGCCGGTTGCCGGGCAGCGAACGTGAAGCAACGCGCTCTGCTGGGTGTGTGGGGCGTGTCGTATGCCTCGGTGTTGGCGTGTCATAAAAACGTCGACGCTGCCAACACGCAAAATGACAGCTGCACAATGGGCAAGGTACTACAAATTCCTTCCCTATATTACTTATATAAAAAACAACCTAGGGGGAAGGCAATGGCAAGCTATAAAACTTAGCTATAAAACAATCCCAATTATATAGTTTAGATCAATAACAGAGCCCAAACCAAAAACTATTTATCTGATCATTAAGAACTTTTAGTATTTTGTATACCAATTAACATCGCAGTCATAATAAATGGTGGTCGAAAATAGACTTGATAACTGTTTAGCAGTTGTGAAAGTATATGTCTGCTAATTAAGACTCATTAATATTCCGATCTCTCAATTAACATCTGTAATATTCCATCGGAGTGAAGTGAGTTGGTCTTTTTCTTGGCATTCTCTCAATACGCATCTAATTAATTCTAGATAAACAACAGCAATTCTATTGGGTGCTCGTGGTGTTCAGAGAATGATTGATTCAATCACTGAGTTCTAGATATATTGATATTGATATGATTTGATATTGATATATGCCTGTTAACTGTGTCTGAATTCATTTAATTATTTAATATTTTCACTGATTCACTAACAATCATTTTCTGATCTAAAATTTGGTCACTTATTCACTTATTTAAGCATATACATATTTATTACTGGCTGTTAAATTCAAAAGGCCTAATGAAAATGTGCTAAAAATAAAATATCTTTATATATCGATTTTTTATTTTTTGGAATAATAATAACATACTACAAAAGTTCCACATTTCAATATTTTATTCAAGTTCTCAATTTGTTTGTATTTTGTTCCGCGGACATATCGATTTGATACCATTGTACACGATTTAACATTCGCCCGTTGGCAGCTTGTTTATTTTTGTCCTCTGCATGCTGTGGAATTATTTTGTACACATTTATTTTTCTTATTTTTTTCCGTGTTGTTG
Source organism: Drosophila navojoa (assembly GCF_054131105.1). Classification (NCBI taxonomy): domain Eukaryota; kingdom Metazoa; phylum Arthropoda; class Insecta; order Diptera; family Drosophilidae; genus Drosophila; species Drosophila navojoa. The sequence continues at coordinate 23,233,161 of NC_142892.1, forward strand.
TTTTGCACCCATTCGCTGCCTGTTGTTGTTGCCTTCCGCCTGTCGGCCAGACAACTATGCGCTATTGCCCTGATTAGAGGTGTTGATAAGCCAAGTCGTCCTATTTCAAGCAGCCCATTAAAATTATGCATCCATCTATCCGTCTGCGTCTTTTGCGGTGCGTTTTGCATTAGCCGTGATTATCGCAGTGGTGCAGTGGCACAGTGGCTCAATGGCGCAGTCAGGCAACAAGAACCGACATGATTTCCAGCGTGTTCGAGCAGTTGCTCCTCCAGTGGCCGCGGGCCGACGGTGCTAACAACAATGCGTAGATTTCTACATTTATTTGTGTGTACAACAACTTGAAACGCCGTCATGTGCAGCATGTGCGGCATTGTTTCGCTGAAAAGCAGAGTGCTCCAACAATGGCAGCAGCAACTGCTACAGCCGCTGCGTCATGCACTTGAAATACCAGTCAAGAGCAGCGGCAGCAACAGCGCAGTCGCCCCAAAATATGCTGCTGGAAAATGGTTTTTGAGGCCAATGCCTTTTATTTTTGTTTTTTTAGTGCTGAAAACCGAACAATGCGAATACAAATACAACAACAAGAAACAAAAACAATTACGATGTTGGCAAATGTAATTACACACATGTTTACCAAGAGTTGAAGCACCTTGGTGGGCGGGCTCATGTCTAGTGCCGACAAATGTTAGCTCCCAGCCTTTGACTTTAAGCTGCATAGCTTTCATTTGAGATCGCATTATTGTTGCAGCCCAACAGAGCTTTGCTTATTAAGAAACTTCGATAATCGACGATAGTTAATACAGAACGATCCTGAGTAGGGAGAGAGCAAGAATTTTTATTATGTATGCAAATAATTGCAGATCTATAATTCTCTTGAAAATCATTAATTTTACATACACTAGAGTATGAATTTAAAACAAGTAAGAAAACTCTAGTCGAGACTGCTCGACTACCAAAACCACTGAACCCTTCGAATTGATATTTTACAATAAATGAAATTTGAAATAAATACATTGGTTTGTGATAATAATATATTTTTATTACACTCAATAAATTATTATTATTTTATAAATTAGCATACCAAATAATGAAAGCTATCTCACTTAACTCTCACAGCCAATGCCAATTGCTTGCGCAACGTGTTGGTATGGGAGCGAGAGCGCGATCGCCCATGGGACCGCCCCCTGGAATGCCCACGGGATCGGCCGCGAGAGCGACAGCGATCGCGTTTGCGATCTCGTCGAGCTGAAGAGCTTTTTCTAGCGACTGCGAGCTCTTGAATGGAGCTGTCTGAGTCGGAATAATCGCGACAAGGACACGAGCTACGCCCCCTCCTTGAGCGCGGCTCCACCAAGAGTTGGCTCCTCTCCAACTCTTTTAAGACATCCACAAGCAAGGACTGTGCTTGATTCGCTTGTAGAATTAGGCGAGTAATCAACTCTTTGTTGTCCCCAGTCGACATGATAATATTTTTTGTATTGTATTTATTTCTGTAACTCTTAGCACTCACACTTTAAATGGGCGCCGACCTTTTCAATGCTCGCACTTGCAGCTCTCGTTATCAACTGATAAAAAGCTAAATGCCTCCACAGCTTTTATAGGAAAGCGAGCGGCGTTTGGTAAACGTTTACAAACGTTAGATAAGCAGCGAAACGTTTTCTCGCTGCCGACAAACGTACGGTAAACGTTTACCCAAACGCTGAGTCATATCAGACCGTTAAATTATAAATACAATGTTTCAAAAATCATGCCAAAATATAGGAATCGCAGAGCTGAATTTTCAATCGGATTCGCACTAGAAAATCAAAATACGTTCTCAGCTAGCCAACTTAAAGTTGAGCGCTGGAGTAATCAATCATCGAATACCCTGTCAGTTGAGAGCTCTAAAGAAATATTTGTATGTGGAGATAAATTAAATTTAATTTAATTTAATTATAGTCGTTTAGTACGGCGTAAATTGGTATTTGCGAACTTAAGCTTATATTGCTTATCAAAAGATTTTTAGCATGTCCTTGCTTATCAAAAGATTGTCTATTTCGAATTAAGCTTTGTAAATAATTACAATTCAGAGAAAGAATAATAATTATCTCTTATACTAATGCGTATTGAGCACTCAACTATAGTCTATTCATTTTACGAATTTCAGTCAATACAAATTGATCTGGCTAGATCAACAACTAATATACCCCATGACAATATATCTGTTATTGGGTGTGTGAAGGCATCGCGACTATCGTGCACACAAATAGAATAAGAATGAATCGCAGCAGGGAACGCGGGAGAATGCGCTTGAAGTAAGTTTTGCCATGAAATCCCTGGGAACTTCAATTGTCGACAGTCGACTCAGTGAGCTGAGCACATTTTGCGCAGTGTAGGAATACGTGAGATGGTTGAGACCACGTTCATCCTGTGCTTGGCTCCTCAAGTAGCTTCAAGTTAGGAATTCATTGTTAGTTATGCGATTTCATTGCTTGTTTTCTTTGCGAATTTCTTCCGACGACAACGGCCATGGAGCTGAGGACACCAAGGCAAACTAAACGTCTTTCATTGGATTTTGGCATGCCAGGCATCAGGTTTGGAATCACGACTCCCAGCAGCCGACAGCAAAACAACACCAATACCAACAAAAGCAACAGCCACAACAACAATGGAGCTGATGGCGAGTGCCAGTAAGCCACCCTCACTCAATCGCATTGCATTGCATGGCAGCAAGTCAAAGTCAAAGTGTTCGACATTATTTGAAATTCATGAGTGGCATTCCGGCTCTCGCTGGAAGCCCCACGTTCTGTCTGGCAAATAAATTCAAGGAGCAGCAGCTGATAATGGCATACTTAGCCCCTCTATTCACATACATACATATAACTCCGCCCTCAGCAACCTCTGCAACAGCAGCCGCAGCAGCAGCCACGCTTTTAATTGAACACGCACGCTAATTAAGACACCAATAGTTCTGGCTTTACTTTCAGTTTTAGTTTTAGTTTTAGTTTCAGTTCAGTTGTTGTTCGTGATGTCGATTGTGCGCTGCTTGGGTTCCATTTGGTATTTGGCTGTGTAGCGCTTTGGTTCACAATCCAATTTTCGTTTCGCCTCGCTTCCTGTGGATGCTCATGTAACGCAATTATTACGCTAATTAACTGTTTAAGTTTATGCTAATTACACGCGCCCAAGTCACCCGAAACACTTCCTGGCAAGCGTTCAATTAAAAGGTCGCCCGATGCCAAGTACAAGCGAAATGAAATGTCTTCAGAGCTTGCAACATATACATACATCCGTCGGATGAACAAGCCATTATCGGATTTCACTCAGCTCATAGAATATTCAATCCCAACAAAACAGTCACTCTAATATATTCAAAGCAATTCAATTAGATTTTCGCAGTGGGCTTAGGATTTAGGGTTGCTCAACATCTTTATAGACTTTTTGACCGTCTGCTGCCTTATTTTTTAATTAACGCATTTGTTGCTATCTGTTGGCTTACCTTGCCCTACCTACTTACACCTCTACATCTGATGGAAAACAAAAAGAAAGGAAAAATAAGTAACGTGTTTTAGTTGCTTAAAGTATTTTCACATTCTTAGGTTTCTTTCCTTCTGCCTTCACATTTCAACTTTTTATTTCTTTACTTCACATTTTACGTTTTTGTCAGCTGCAGCCAAGTGGTGAGATTTTATTATTGCTTAGATTTATGATTGTGAGATAAGGCAATACCTTTCGGATTTCTTTTGCTTTTGTCATTGATGATCATGATGATGTGGCTTATAGTATTAATATTTCTAATGCCATGATTCATTAAAATATACTCAATAATATAAACGTTATATATTAAAAATATGTTAGCTTTTTGCCCTATATATTCAATTTATGCTTGAGCATAGACATTGTTTATTCCCGAAGACAATATTTATTTATAATTACTAAACTATATCTATATATATTCTCTTATTTTAAAAATGTGATGCATTTTAAATAGATTCCGCGTATATTTCCTTATTCAACGCTTCAAATGTTTTATCTCTCGCAATTGATATGAATTTAAAGTGTAACTCTGCAGTCGGACGTAACCAACTGCCTAATACTCGCTCATGTTGTAATTTAAATTAAATTTTTTGGACTTGTTTCTAGCTACAGACGTATATAAATATACAGACCGGCAGATGGAGGAAACCAATATACTCTACTGACTTTGTGAACGAGTAAAAGAATGCATTTCATATTAAAACATGAGCTCATTGTAAGCGCCAGCTCTTTATTCGAAACTTAGACAGCATCTTAAACTAATGCACTTACTAACTCATCACGAAAACCCAGAACCCCAAGCCCTCGCAGCCATTTCAGGCGCTGACACTGGACTGGAGTCCATGGCAAGTAATGCTTCATTCCTAGCATTCGCACGTCAGCGAAAAGCGGAAACAGTTAGCAGCCATCATGGCTGCTCGCCCGCGTTCCCCTCACCCACTTCTTGTGACTGTATGTGTGCGCATGCATTTCTTAAAGCCTGCCAGTGTGTGTTTGTGTGTGCACTGTGTGTCGGTGTGTGTGTGTGTATGTAATTATTGTAGGTCCAACGTCATCGTCGTGTTTGTGTCGACAACGCCGCCAACTTGTTTGCATACAAATTAAACTCGTCATTTATGTGCGCTCTCTCTCTCTCTCTCTCTCTCTCCTTCTATCTCCTACTCTCTCTGTCATTTTCTCTCTTCATGCCTCTTCATCTCTCGCTCTCTCGCTTCCATTCTCCCTCTCTTTTTATAGCCATCTCATTCTCTTTCTCTCCCCTCTGCGCTCTCTTAGCGCGCCCACTCAATAGCTCGCTCCGCTGCACACTGTAGATTAATTTATCATCTCGCTTTACAAGCATTCTATGAGTGTAATGAACTTTTAACAAGCAACTGCCACGCCCACAAAGCACACTGCCCAATGCCCAACCATATACAGCCCGGCGTCGACGCGTTAGTTTTTGCGCATCCAATTAGTTTTTGCAATTTTTTCCATTGCTTTTATTAGCGCAATGCAAATATTGTTCAACTGCTCCACTACACATCCATCAACCGAAAAGGAAATAAAAATAACACCAGGCAGATTATATCTATATGTGTATGTATATATAGAGACGTATACAGTTATGGTGATAGAGATTTAATACTCTATTGGAGGTATGCTCTTAGGCTCATAAGTGTTAAACTTTCACTTTGTTAATCCTCATGTTAGCTCAGATCTCTTGTCGTATTATCAAATACTCAATACTAATTTATTTAAGATCGAAATCAATTACAAAATAAAATCAAATTGAATATAATACTATGTAATGGAATCAAATACTTTTCGCAACACTCTGATGATATATAGAAGCTGACAATACATAGTACATATAACAGGGCTTGTATAGGGTGTTATTATGTATACAAAACTAATATTGTGTGAGGGATGGAAGGGACCTGGAGGGAGGCTGCTCTGCCGACTTAACAAAGTTGAAAAACATAATTAAAGTTTTGCATGGTGCCGATCCTTTGGGACAAATGCCTGAAACCAGGACTAAAAGTTGACTAATGCGCGCAGCTTTCACGCGCCGAAAGGTAATTAAAATGCTAATAAACACTCGTTAAGTACATAATAACCCAGCAGGAGCCACAACAGCAGCAGCAGCCTCCTGATACAGAGGGCCCAACTAATACGACTTATCTGCAAATTTACACCAGGCACGAGGCGGCAACACGTCGCACACTTTGCTCTCTACCAAAAATTTACTAAATTTATGTCTCAAATATACACAACCACACACACACTCACACAGAGCCTTGAGTGCTTGAAGGTCGTTTTTTGGCAGCTCCCAACAGCGTTGACTCTGGCGCACTACTCGACTCTTTCCGACTCGACTCGACTACTCATGCTAAAATCATTTAACAGGATCGCATTACTTGTTATGCATCCGACGTCGCCTCTAAAATATGAATTACAAGTGAGATTTAAATAAATTAGCTCACGCCCACGCACACTGGCGCACTCGATACACACACATGCACACACAAATAGCCACACCTACAGCTTGTCAGGCAAATGCACATTGTCAATCCTTTCAGCTCGTCCTTGTTGCAGGCCTTGTACAATTCCCTGGGATGTATTAAACAAGCTCGGCTAACTAATGGGAATATGTACAGCTATAATTATAGCTAAAGGGTGTCATATTCGCACTTCTATGTGGTTCTCATGCAAATAGCTTAAAAGGTGTACTGCGTTGCACAGGACCTATACATTTATTAAATAATATACAATTATTTCTTAAATTTAATATCCAATATTTTGTACATCTCCACTCTTTCTTTTTTGCAGTTCGACTGCAACGCTTTTTGCAGTTCGACTCTGTTTATGTATTCTGCATGGAACACCCTATATACGAATAAATCGCACCTTTTAGCCAGTTTTATCCCCAAACACTAAACTCAAATTTTAATTAAGTTTTTTTCAAGTATTTTCTGTGCTTATGAAGCTGCCCAGGCACACGGTACGGTTCTCTGACCCTTTGCCCCACAAATTGCTAGCAATTTCTCATGCCCTTGTTGTTGTTGTTGTTGTTGTTGTTGTTAATGTTGTGCTGTTGTGGCTTCTAGTGTTTTGGTCAGAAGCAGGCGACTGGGAGCGTTACTATATTATATAATATGTCGGATATGTTGGCCTTGCCCGGTTATTGGACACCAAGACCCAGGCACATTATAAATTATGACATAAAAATGTAATCAGCCCCAGGATCGACCCTTGGATAGAGAGTGTCAAATATTGAGTCCACAAACTGAGATGCTGGTTGAATGTCTGTGTGTGTGTGTGTGTGTGTGTGTGTGTAAGAGTTTGCCTTGGCCAGAAACGGTTAGTCAAGTGTTAAAGCTGGGCAAAATGCTTACATTATTCAAACTATTGTCGTGCATAAAATATGTGGAAGCATTGGGTGGATAGAAGAATGTCAAGTCAAAGTTTGCAACTTTGTTAGACTAGTTGTAGTTGTTATTGCTGTTGTTGTGGAAAATGAGCAAGAAAATGCGTCCATTACGATATTTGCATAAAATGAGCGAATAAATGCAGCAGACGGCCAAAGGCTGAGAGAAAAGTGCGCGACTGCTGGCACATAAACAAGCCGGCGATGAGCAAAAGCGTCTCAAATGCCAACAGGTTAGCACCCGACACGCCCACTTATTATAGACCCACAAACGCCCCACCACACATCCATCCGCTGGCAGTTGGCTCTGTGCTGTGGCATTTTGACAATACAACGAAGCCAACGCTCACCTCGCTGGGGCAACAAAAACGAATTTGCATAAATAACAAAAACATATTTAAGCCGCCCTCCAGCCCCCGCCTTGCTGCATAACGGGATGCCAAAGGGGCAGGTTCAGAGATCGGGCTAGGCCAGGTCATGCTGGCCCGCAAGCTGGGGCAAACTTCCTTGGCAGCACTCGGGCTGCTTGTTTCCTTGAGGTCTCTTCTCACCTCGCCCTGTTTCTCTCTCCCTCTCACTATCTATCTCTGTTCGCCCCTGCCCTTATCTAGCTTCTTCCTTTCTTTTTTCACGTTGTTTGCGCTGTGCATAATTTAGAGACACGCATCGAGCCGAGGAAGCTGCGTTGTCGCCTTGCGGACATCTTGTCTGCCTTGGTTAGTTGATTTCTTGTAGCCCATAAAAATCAGAAAAAAGTCGTTCGCTTTGCGTCCTCCTTCAGCTTGTGTTTTTCTACTCCTCCTGCTTTTATTTCTCATTTTTTGCATTTTTCGATTCGGTTTTCAGTCTTTGGTAAATATGCATGCAAATATTGTTTGCAGAATGTGGCGCCAAATATTTGAAATAAGCGCAAAGCGTCAAATAAACGACAGCTAGCAACCGGATCAGCAACAGGATAAGCAAAAACGCGTTAAGGAATTTGCTTGCTTTCAAGTTCTCATAGATTAAATATATACGTACATACGTAAAAGCCATGACTACGAGATGCTACATAAACTGAAACTGTCTTGGCCTGACTCGTGGCAAAGCGCCACAGAATCTGGCTACACAGAGAGAAATATGTAGTTAAATGTAGATATGTAGGAAAATATGTATTTAAATTGAATCACTCAACTTACGTACTAAGTGACTCAACTGTATTTTCAATTCAATTTATTTATTACAATTTATTACAATGTAATTTACCATGCAATTAAATAAAAGTATAGATTAGTAACTTTAACATTTCTACTTAGATAAAGCACTATATAAATAGTAAATAGTAATTTATATTAAATAATTTTTATATTTATTTTTTTGCTTGCAAATGGAATTCAAATATTACTAGGTGGATCGGCCAGCTAATAGATAATTAGTATTAATTTTTGATAATATATACTTGGATAGTTGGGCATAATCTAGTCTTTATCTATCATTTCAATGATAACTCGACAATATAGATCTATCTATTTTAATATGTCTTTCTATGTATATTATTTTTTTCTGAGCAATGATATCTGTCATAAAATTATTTTAGTAAAAATAAAAATTGTAGTATCAATAATTCCGTTCTGCCCAGTATCATTAACGTTTGTATAAACTGTTTGTATTGATCCATTGAATTTAATAACACGCTAAAGATTTGAATTTGTATATTCTTATGCTAGAAATTCATTTGCTTAAGATGTTTCGAGATATAACTGACTGTCTAAATAAAAAACAAGTAAGAACGTTGCAGTCGGGCGCTACCGACTGCGAAATACTCATTCACAGTCCCTTTGAAAATTTAATTTAATTTGGCTTTAAAAAAAATTAGTACAAAACAATTATGCTTTTTGATTATATTGTAGCATTTGGTAATTTTTATCGAGTAATCGATAATTATTATATTGATCGTGCACTTTTTGAGTACAAATGTATGGTAATTTTCGTTGATAGCTTTCGGTCACACCTATTGCAGATTCTTTAGCGTTTGCTTACATTACAAAAGCGCGCTTTTTAGCATTCTAAGAATTGCGATGATTTCTGGATTTTCTAGCTGTTGTTGTAGTTTTGTCAGATGACGCTCTGTTATTAGCTTATTGTATTTTAGCTACCAGTTTGTAAAGCAAAGTGATAGCGTGGGCGCTAAAGGCGTCGCAAGTTATGTTACAGCGGCGGAGGTTCAAGTCCCCATCAAGGCTAAGTTTTTTTTTTTTTCATAAATATTTCGTTTTTTATAAAATAGATATTTTATTCTTCTTAAAAAGCCCTCAAATATGTATGTACGCATATACATATGCATGTATATGTATGTACATACATAAGACTGCACGCATATGTAGCATCAAGCATTCCAGCCTTTCTTATGCACGCGCTCATTTGTATGTGTGTATGTATGTACACATAAATGCATACTCTAGCGTTGACATGAGACTGATTTGTTTTTGCTTTGTTCTTGAATTTACCATCCGCTACTCTCATAACAAGAATCTTATTTTTGGATTTGACAGTAGGCGATAGCGTTGTCGGCAAAGGCGCCGGCTATATTTGTTTTTGTTATTTTGACAAACATGGCTTGGGTGCGAGTTCAAATCCCGCGGAAAACTCTTTTTTGTAAATTGCAAATTTTGTTATTTTAGCTTCTTTTATATTTTTTAAATATTTAAATTTTATTTTTAAATTTTATAAAAATGTTTCCTTCCGTGTTATCAATGCCTATTAAGCCTATTTGTATATACATGTACATACATAGATAGCTCAAGCATATAAATGTCGCAATTTGATACTACAAATGCCGATTGCCACGCCCCTAGTGGCCGTAGACACCTCATTTTTGGCCAGTTCTTAGAAAGAGCTAACGGTAACGTAAATGCGAAATTTGAATGCTTACGCTCAAAAAATGTGAAAATTACAGGGTATTTTTCGATATGCCACGCCCCCAAAAAGGCGTGACAATTATTTTTGAGGCATCGATAGAGGACGTTACCAGTAACTCAACTATCCAAATTTGAAGCTTCTAGCTCTTAAACTGTAGGAGATATAAAGTTTTGCGGTTTGCCACGCCCCCTTTGGGCGGACATATACCCACTATAGCTTGTTGGACTTGGGAGGTCAACTCGCGTATATATACCAAATTTCAAGTCTCTAGCATCAATAGTGCCTAGAATATAGCCAAATTTGAAAAATCACTATATCTTCAGGTCCGATTTGCCACGCCCCTAGTAGGCGTAGACATAAAATTTGTCATCAGTCATTATAGAATTATAGCATTAGCTCACATGCGAAATTTCAACGTTCTAGCTTTAGAACTTTAGGAGATACAGTTTTATCTGATTTGCCACGCCCCCAATGGGCGTAGATATATCCACCATAGCTTTTTGGACTTGGGGGGTCAACGCGGATCTACATACCAAATTTCAACTTTCTAGCTCTTCAACTAACATGATTTCTGGTATATCGGAAAATGCATTTTCCGATTTGCCACGCCCCTAGTGGGTGGATCGGGAAAATTTTAACACTTTATAAATCGGAGTTATACACGAGTATGTGTTCAAAATTTCAAGTCTCTAGCTTCAATAGCGGCGAAATGAACTGCGTTCATACGGACAGACGGACAGACGGACAGACGGACGGACGGACAGACGGACGGACAGCAAGACGGACATTGCACAAAACCAATATACTAATTCACTTCGTGAATGAGTATAATAAGTTCTTTCTTATAATTAAATTGATAAGATGGAAAACTGAACATCTTCATCTTCTCTAATATTTACGCGTGTAAAGATTATGTCTACATACAGTATTTCATATAAGTTGATACCTTAGCCAATTCAAATTAGCTTTCCATGCGCATGCCAATCTCACTGCATGGCTGGCTATAGCTTCTCGGCTAACTAATTTTCGAGCTTACGCCTCTCCATGTTGGCGAAAGCGACGCGCCTGTGGGACCCAATCAATATGCTCCGCAGACCGCAGTGCAGAGCTCCGAATAGCTCGGAGGCAAAGCCAGCGATAATGTTGCTGGTGCGCAAAAACAAGAGCTGCAACGACAACTGGCAACAGCTAGAAAAACCGCAACAGCAGCTGGGGCAGCCAGGACAGGCAAGACAGTTGGGACGCAGCCAGGACAGCCAGAATGTGTCGCAAAGAAGAGGGGGGAGCGCGGTGAGGGGAGTGTTAGAGGAAGCAATAATTTAATTCTGCATTGCAAATGCAAACAAATTTCGCTGAGCCGCAGAGAAAACTTAAACCGCAACGCGCGACAAAAACGCAGCGGAAGACAACACGAAATCGCACAGCCCGCGGCGGGGCTGGAGAGCGCGACGAACAGGATGCCACGTTGCAAGGAGCTGTGGCAAAAGTGAGCGAGTGTTTATTTTATAGTCGCCACGGAGTTGGCTTCGCCTGCCTGTGCCTGAGCCCGTTCCCGGATCCCGGCAACAAACCACCAAACGCGTTGCTCCTGCTGCTTTGCCCGCATCCATCCGACCACCGACCCCCGACTACCGACCCCGCCATCGGGCGGTTATTATTGAAGAATTATTACGCGGAGTGGCAACAGAAGTTGCCAATGCAGACGATGCCCCATCCCCCCAGCCCATCGCCGCCTCCGAGGAACGACTAATAGCGCGAGGCCCCCGCACAATACTCTTGTCGATGCATTTCTGTTTTTTAGATTTATATATTTGCGCATAAAAAGCGAGTGCAAAACTTTTGCATATTCATGGCGCTTTAAATGTCGTCTCCAGTGTCGACAGCAGCGACGTCTGAAGTGCAACAGCCGCCGCAGTAGCCACAAAGGCAACTAACAATAACAGCAGAGCTGCAATGCAGACTGCAATCATACTCTGCCAAAGGAGAGTAACCTGCCCGCAACAAGTGAGTATACTTAATCTGGGAATGCTATTATGGATCGGTCAAAACACAAGTTCTATCTTAAAATACAGACTCTTTCATTTGACTAGGGTCAACTTGGCAATTCCTTAATTCAACGTATCATGACCAGGAAGTAATAAACGAAGCACTGGCTGGCTCTGTTAAAACACCATCAATATAGTGATATATGGATCGACCTTTTTTATACCCTGAACCCATTGAAAATGGGAAATCAGGGTATAATGGTTTTGTTAAAAGTATGTAACAGGCAGAAGGAGGCGTGGCAGACCCCACAAAGTATATATATTCTTGATCAGGGCGACAAGCTAAGTCGATTTGGCCCTGTCCGTCTGTCTGTCCGTCCGTCCGTCCGTCCGTCCGTCCGTCCGTCCGTATGTATGAACGCGTCGATTTCAGAAGATATAAGAGCTAGAGACTTCAACTTTTTTTTAAAATGTCCGTATATATCACGCGCATATCGAGTTTATCACTAAAAAACGATAACTCATTCCGATACTTTTTTATCGATAAAAAACCTTATCGAAGATCACTTAAATAATTATATCTCCTACATCTTTCAAGCTAGAGTCTCCAAATTTAAAATGTATATAAAGATGTATTTTATACAATTTCGGTTTTTGTTAAAATTTACCCCCCACCCCTAAATCCACCCCCTTACCCTCATCTTTGTAAAAGTCGTATATCAAATACTAGAGACTTGTGCTTCGGTATACACATACATTTTAACATCATGATTACGTTCTGAAAGTTTCATTATGATCGTACGTCTAGAAATTAAATTATTCAACAAATAAGTTATCATTATATTGCCAACATTGCAATGCAACCCAAGCGCAATCGCCTGTATATGCGAGTGTGTGTGTGTGCGTGTGTGTTTTCTAATTATTATTGAAATATCAGTTGCTTGTAGGGTTCAGGGGATCTCGTAGTCGAGCAGTCTCGACTAGAGCTTTCTTACTTGTTTATATATAGACTCACCGATCTATATCAATAAAAGTATCCACTAATTGTTCAATAGTAAGTATTCCTGAAATTCAATAGAAAAACGAAAAATCCAGATTTTGTTGTTTATTATAAACTGAGCCCATTCAAAACGGAAAATTTTTAGTTAATGCTAATAATTTAGTGAGCTTTTAATCTTCATAATAAGCTTTCTCTTTCAACAATTTTAAAATTCATTTGATTTCTGGCCTCTGATAAGTGTGAAAAAAAATCAACAATCCAAATTAGTTCCATCAATATTTTGTTTTTCGCCACGCTAACCTAATCTAAATCTAATGAGCGTCTAAGCCAGCTATTAAAATTCAATAATCTGAATTTGAGGTAAAATAATAAGTCAACTTGAATTACTTATTTCAAATGAGATTCGTCACTTAACCTCTATTAGATTCAGTTCTGACGTGAATGAAAACTGTATTTGAGGTACAGCAAACCAACGCTAGGAGAACTTTTGAAAACTTTTTGTGCATATGCCGCAGATGCTGAGGCAGAGAGAGAGAGAGAGAGAGGGCAAGACCCAGTTTGTATGAGTGCTTAAAAGGGGAGATAGAGAGAGAGAGGGTAAACGAAAAAATCGTAATAATATCAACAATAACAAGTAAGAAAGCTCTAGTCGAGACTGCTCGACTACGAGATCCCCTGAACCCTTCGAGCAACTGATATTTCAATAATAATTCGCACATACACACGCACACACACACACACACACACACGCATATACAGGCGATTGCGCTTAGGTTGCGCTGCAGTGTTGGCAATATTATGAGAATTTATTTGTGGAATAATTTAATTTCTAGACGTACGATCGTAATGAAACTTTCAGAACGTAATCACGATGTATAAATGTATGTGTATACCGAAGCTCAGGTCTCTAGTATTTGATATACGACTTCTACAAAGATGAGGGTGAGGGGGTGGATATAAAAGCGGGGGGTAAATTTTAACAAAAACCGAAATTGTATAAAATTCATCTTAATATATATTTAAAATTTGGACACTCTAGCTATAAAAATGTAGGAGATATAATTTGTTAACTGACTTTCGATAAGGTTTTTTATCGATAAAAAAATATCGGAATGAGTTATCGTTTTTTAGTGATAAACTCGATATGCGCGCGATATATACCGACATTTAAAAAAAAGTTGAAGTCTCTAGCTCTTATATCTTCTGAGATCGACGCGTTCATACATACGGACAGACGGACGGACGGACGGACGGACGGACGGACAGACAGACAGACGGACAGGGCCAAATCGACTCAGCTCGTCGTGCTGATCAAGAATATATATACTTTGTGGGGTCTGCCACGCCTCCTTCTGCCTGTTACATACATTTCAACAAAACCATTATACCCTGATTTCCCATTTTCAATGGGTTCAGGGTATAAAAGTAGCAACATCAGTTGGCAGCTGTAAGCAAACCTAACGACAGACAGCCAGGCGGACAGACAAATAGACGACCGTCACAGACATATTGTGTCTGCAAAACTTTGTTGACAACAGCAACCACAACAACAGCAGCAACAACAACAACGCCATCGTGGAGATACAACAACAAGGAGAGTGGTTGAGCCGAGGATCTAACGGCTAAAAACCGCGCAATGGAGCGCATGTGGAAACAATGAAATTATTGGTTAAATTTATGTGCTCTCTATGAAGTGGGGCTGATGCTGCAGGATGGGGTGCGCCCCCACGCCCCACGCTAACTCCCAGCCCCCACGCAATTTGCCTTGTAATTGTCGACATGTCAGCACATTAAACGGCCATAAAACGTTGGCAAAATGGCAAATCAAAGCAACTTGTCCCGCGTCGGCCAACTTTTCTAATTTACGACCGTGGAATGCAACAGTTAAGCGCCTGTGGCCTTTTGAACTCTCGACCCCGGCCACATTTACATGCACACGAACCGACCTCAGCCGCCACGCCCCCCAGTTGAGCTGGGCTGGACTGAGCTGGGCTGGGTCTGGCTGCTCTGGTCTACCTGCAAAGTTGCTCTAAAATTTATCATGACACTAATGAGCATGAAATGGGACAAGGTTTATTAAATTTCCTTTTTAAAATGCGCACATGGCAAGTTGCCCAGAGGAAGACGCTCCTCTGCCCCAGCAGCACCAGCACCAGCGCCGCCAGCAGCGAATGGCAACAAGTTTTCCGCAGCTTTTCTCTCTTTCTCTGCTCATCAGCGCAAGCGGGCGGCTGCACTGCATCGAGTCGAGTGTTGGCGACATGGAAGTGGCGCCATTGCGACTTTCGCACTCTCCTTTGCTACCTATCAGCTGCCTAACTTTGGCCCCGCCCCGGTCCCCAGCACACATTCCGCTCTACCCTCGCCACACACATAGACAGACGTCCGAGCAGCTGCTTCCCGGGCAGCAGAATGAAAAATGTCCGCAAGTGCGAAAATGAATCTGCCCCATGTTGCAATTTATTATGCCAACATAATAAATATTATATACAGTTGGCGTGTCAGACACTCACTGACTCCGACGGCCCAATGAAGTGGGGACGGTCTCCTGCGCTTCTTTGTTGCCCCGCCTTTGGGTGGCACGATTCGAGGAAGCGCCGCTTTGTAACAGTTTGAGAAATGTTTAAAGCATTGCCACACTCCTAGCCTAATTGTGGCTGAAAGTAAAGTTGGCTCTCTGCAGCCAATAAGAGAAACGAAAAACTGTTTTTCTGTAGATATTTTGTTAAATTTGTTATAAAAGTAAAGTGACACCTGAATGAAATCTGTAAATCCAAACAGTGAAAGACTAAATATTACTTTACTAAGTAAAGTCATCGGAATGAAATCAAAATATAAGGCAGGACCCTAGGAATGTTCGATTGCTGGTTAAAGAGAATAGAAAATATTGACTGGGACATAGCTGTTCATTTCTCCAAATGCAAACAAAAAATCGCTAGGATTTGCTATTTGGAATATAAACTTCCTCTGCTTGATAGTTACCAAGTATTAAACATCTCAGATCAAACAATCACAATCAAAACTTGAATTTGCAGAATAAATATTGCAACTAGATATAACAATATATTAACATTTTATGTAAAATTTTAGTGAAAGGACTAAACATTCTTACTTGATTACATTTGCCAATAAATACGTATGTATGTACTCTAAATGTTTATTTATAGTTTGGAGCGACAACCAACAAACTCCGGCTTTTATTAAAAAATCGTATTTTTGAATGAACTACTATTATAATTAAGAGTATTAGAGCCCATATATATTTTCTCGCTTGGAATGGATGTACATTCTCTGTGCGACCTCATTTTTTTATTTCATTTCATTTTTTAATCCATTATAATATGGCAGAGGGACATACTGCAAAATTAAATATTCCAGTCCAGACCATCACTAATCAATAATAATATATCTATGCCATACTTAATACATGGAAAAGGCAAGGTAAAGGCTGTCTATACCGAATCGAATATAAGAAGTTATTGAAGCTTAGTTTTCAAACAGAATTAATGATCTTTTTGGGTAATACTTTAAGTACTCGAACCTGTATATCGTAATATTTGCCAGCACGGGACAAGATATCATCCAGCCCGTCAGTCTAAGACTTAACATTTTATATCAACATGGCAAACCACAAATGCAAATAACGGTATATATCTTCGTTAATATAGAGTAATCAGACTAGATTTGAATCATAATTAAGACTATTTACACTCTTCTAGGCCAGTTGAGTCGTGCAGAGAATCTTACCACTTCTAACCGTGCTGTGGTGCTTGTTTATTTTGAACTTAGCCCCCAACCCTTCCGCTCCCTCTTGGGTGTCTGACGATTTTTGGGTACGCACCCATAAATAAATCATTCAAATTGTCAACAGGAATTTATTTGCGTTGCGTTTTCGTTTCATGTAAGTTTCTTGCGGTATTCCAAGCGGAAATGGACCACAGAGTGGGACTCGGAGTGGCAGTAGCAGTGCCAGTGGGAGCGAGCAAGGTGATGATCAAGGGTGTCATAAGGACTCTGTAGAGGGCGAGGGAGCAGCAAAGGCAAGCTACAAGCTACAGCTTCAGTACATTTTGCTTATGTCAGAGCTCAAGTTGCTGGCGACGCAGTCTGTCCCGGTGTCTTTTGTATTTGTGAATTTATGCAACTGTATGGGTAACTGTAAATGTGTGTGTGTGTGTGTGTGAATGTGTGCTAATGTTATAGTTTATGCTGCTATGTTGTCATCTTGGTCGCCTTTGCGGTAGCCAGCTTTATTGTAGTTGAGATACCCTAACTAAAGGTAGCAAAAAACACCTCCAAATAATTATATTTCATATGAGCGTCTACTTTTCAATGATAATATATTTTTGCAAAGTATTTGATATTGGCGATTATTATTTTTCAATTCATTTTCTATGAATTTTTAATAATTATTATACCCTGAACCCATTGAAAATGGGAAATCAGGGTATAATGGTTTTGTTGAAAGTATGTAACAGGCAGAAGGAGGCGTGGCAGACCCCACAAAGTATATATATTCTTGATCAGGGCGACAAGCTGAGTCGATTTGGCCCTGTCCGTCTGTCTGTCCGTCCGTCCGTATGTATGAACGCGTCGATTTCAGAAGATATAAGAGCTAGAGACTTCAACTTTTTTTTAAAATGTCCGTATATATCACGCGGATATCGAGTTTATCACTAAAAAACGATAACTCATTCCGATACTTTTTTATCGATAAAAAACCTTATCGAAGATCACTTTAAAAATTATATCTCCTACATCTTTCAAGCTAGAGTCTCCAAATTGAAAATGTATATTAAGACGCATGTCATACAATTTCGGTTTTTGTTAAAATTTACCCCCCACCCCTAAATCCACCCCCTCACCCTCGTCTTTGTAAAAGTCGTATATCAAATACTAGAGACTTGTGCTTCGGTATACACATACATTTTAACATTATGATTACGTTCTGAAAGTTTCATTACGATCGTACGTCTAGAAATTAAATTATTCAACAAATAAATTCTCATAATATTGCCAACACTGCAGCGCAACCCAAGCGCAATTGGCTGTATATGTATGTGTATGTATGTATGTATGTGAGTGTGTGTGTGCGCGTGTGTTTGTTTGTATGTGTATGTGTGTGCGTGTATTTGTTTGTATGCGTGTGTGTGTGTGCGTGTGCGTGTGCTAACTATTATTGAAATATCAGTTGCTTGTAGGGTTCAGGGGATCTCGTAGTCGAGCAGTCTCGACTAGAGCTTTCTTTCTTGTTATACCCTGAACCCATTGAAAATGGGAAATCAGGGTATAATGTTTTTGTGTAAAAGTATGTAACAGGCAGAAGGAATCATCGCAGACCCCATAAAGTATATATATTCTTGATCAGCACGACGAGCTGAGTCGATATAGCCCTGTCCGTCTGTCCGTCCGTCCGTCCGTCCGTCCGTCCGTCCGTCCGTCCGTCCGTCCGTCCGTCCGTCCGTCCGTCCGTATGAACGCCGAGATCTCAGAAGATATAAGAGCTAGAGAGCTGAAATTTTTTGTGCATACTCGTGTATACCATACGCAGTACGAGTTTGCTTTATTTTTTCGATAACTCATCCGATAACTTTTTTATCGAGAATAATCGAAAAATTGATTTTGTTTTTTGAGCCTCATTGGAGCACTATTAGACATAGAGACTTCAGATTTACTGTGTATATATATATGATGAATACAAACATTTTATCATCAACAGATTTTGGATACCACGCCCCCTTCGCCCCCAATTTGTAAAAAACGTATTTCAAGTACTAGAGACTTGTGCTTTGGAATGTACACACATTTTGACCATATAATTACGTCCTGAAAGTTTCATTAAGATCGTGTGTTTACAAAAGAAGTTATTCACCAAGAAAATTCTCATACTATTGCCCACACTGCAGCGCAGCCCAAGCGCAGTCGCTGCTTACTGCGCAGTTAGCAGAGCGCTGGCAGAATGGAGGGTTCAGGGTATCTCCTAGTCGAGCAGTCTCGACTAGAGTCTTCTTACTTGTTTTCTTTTGTCATATAGTGACTTACAAAGACTATTGAACTTTTTGTATTGAAAGTAATTTATTTTCAATTAAAATATAAAAACATTTATTTAGAAAAGCAATAACAAAGCGAAAAATAATAATAGAAACTAGAAAAATATATTTATTATTATTATAATTTTTTTAGTGAAAATACTTTATCTCCAATTAAAATATAAAATAATAATTTATGCTAAAAATATTTCTGATAGCTGAATAGCAACATTTAATATCTATGTATGTGTTTTGGCAATTCTACTGTTTTAAGTATTTACAGATGACTATCAAAGTATTGTTTTCTACATTTTTATTGGGGCATTGAATCTACATATTCTGGATGAAGATTGCGTAGTGAATTAGATTAAAGTGTGTGCACATGTGTCTTACCTAGTCAGGCCGAGTTGGAGAGACGATATTTCTTGGCTGCTGCTGTTGTTATATAAGCAAATGCTGCTGGCAGTGCTGCTGCTCCTGCTGCTGCTCCTGTTGTTGTTGCTCCTGCTGTTGTTTGCTTTTCATTTCCGGCCACGTCGACAAATCACAACTGTTTCCGTGGCCACACTATCGTCGCTGCGGTGTCCCCATCCTCATCTTTTTTGGGGCATGCTCTGTCATGTTTATTTGGATAAATAATTTGCAAAAGATTTTTCGTTTTCCATTGTGTGCTTTCTTAATGGTCTTTTAAGTGGTCTCCATTCCACATCAACGAGCTGTTGGCCTGTTCATCTTAGCCAGGCTATCAGGCCCTGCCACAGATACCCCTTCGGCCAGCGGAATGTAAATTCTTAGCTCACGTGCGCAAATAGAAACCCAAACTAATTTCGGGGCTTCAATTTCCAGCACAATTCAAATGCTAATTGGCTGGGCAAATGTTTGCGCCTCTGAAATTTCCACTTGTCATCGTTGACGACTCACTTGAGGCGCTGCTGATTAGGCGCGACTGCCGCAGTTAGCTTCGATGCGTGTTGCGGATATGTCTGGAACGGGCAAGAGATTCATTGGCTTCACATTACTGGCCCTCGGCTGTATTTACAGTGCCAGCGCGTCGGCCAACCTGACCGAGTTCCTGGCCCATCGGCAGCGACGCGGACTTATCTTCCAGAACAGCGGCTCCATCAAGTTCAGCATAGGAGCCTCGATGCCTATTCCTTTGGGTGATCCCGTGAAATTCCGCTCTGCGGTCCTTTCGTTCACCCTGCAGGGCGGCACCTACAGCATGCCCACGAGTCCCATTTGGCCCTGGGACAAGTGGGAGACCACCTTTGCCCGATCTCTGCAGCAAATGAGGCGCAACATCGAGAGGCACACGGCCAGCGGAGCTGTGCGATACGCGGACGACGCACGACAGCTGGTGTACACGGCCCTCGAGGAGTACATGGGCAGGCGGAACAGCGATGTGGTTGTGGGCAGACAATGCCTGTTGCGCTCCATATGCGAGAATGCCCAGGTGCATCATCACGTTGGCATCTTCTCCGAAATACTGAACATTGTGCTGAGGTGAGCAAACAATTCGAACGGCTTCCAACCTTTCTTTCTTGCATCATTTACCCCGCCTTACCTCTATTTCTATCTCTCCTCTCTCTGCCTCCCGCCTCACTCTCTCTCTCTCTCTCTGTCTCTCTCTCTCTTATCTGTGCAGTCCGGGCAAAGCCGATATAGATAGCTGCTATCACGATGCCTTTGCGGCTGGACAGGCGGGTGCTAATTGCCTGGCCGTTTTTGAGGCCTGTCCACGTGGCCTCAACTTTCTGGACGAGATGTTGGTTGCGGAGCGCAGTTGAGTTTTGATTAATTGGATTTTCGCTACGGATCGATTGATGCATTGGATTGGACAACAATAAAGTTTTGACACAAATCAAAATGCATGTCTAATGCTTCTTGTTGCAACTGTTGCATAATTTGCGACTCTCCGTCAAAGGCGCACGCAGTGAGCATGTGGTATGTGGCATGCGGCATGCGGAATGCGGCAGGAAACGGCAATAGGGGCGGCTGCACAAGCAAACATATAGCACACACGGGCTAACCAAACATTACAGTTTACACGAAGGTTCCTCCAATGAAATTAGTGGTATTGCGGTATTATGCAAAAAGCTTTTAGTTACTAACTTTATTTTAATCACATCAATTTCTAAGCGCTGAAGAAATCTGTTTAGTTTAATCAGCCTTGACGCAGAGAGACTCGAAAGCGAATTTTTAAATAATTCAGCTCCGTCTACAGAGCAGAGCTCGATTGGGACAGGCATCAAAGCATACTAAGATAAGTAGAATATGTGATTCAACTATGAACTAAGATATTACAATTTAATATTTTCATCCAGAGTAGATGATCAAAACCGAAATCTCCATCAATATTGAGAATCAGAAAGAGGCTGATTTCATATTTCATTTACATCTATACATATATACATGTATGTAAATATTCTAATTCAGCTACTTTAAACTGAATGAAATGATTCTCCAACAAAACATCATATCAGAAATTGATACATTGACATTAGTGGTATAATATTCATCAATATATTCTTTGAACTTTCATTTTAGTTTTCCATTTCACCAATTTGCTGTCCGCATAAACGTCACTGCCGTTGAATTGTTACCTATTCCTATGCGACATCAGAAGTTCAAATACCGCAAACTTGCACAACTGCTGCTGCTCTCTTCTGTCTCTCTCTCTCTCTCTCTCTCTCTCTCTCTCTCTCTCTCTCTCTCTCTGTCTGTCTCTCCCTGGCTATATATCTATGCTTAACTCCCTGTCAACATTGCCCACCCACCGAGGCAGCCGCCCCAACGAGCAGCAGCGTTGTTCGCGTTGTCATAATCGCATTTGAATTAGCTGTGCATACAGAACGGCGAGCGATAGGCGTGCAGGGTGCCCCAACTGCAGCTAGAGGCTGCTGCCTATGCACAGGCTGCTGGTTGAGCTGCGCTGCAGTGGAGCACCCGGTGCATCCGGGCGATGTTGTCGCGGTCTTGTTGCCAGCGCGTTAGCCACCTGGCAAGCCTAATGTGGCACTTAAGACGCATTTATTGTCTGTCTTTCAGCTGTCGTAGTTGCACTCGATGTAGTTGTTGTTGTTGTTGTTCCTGCTGCATTTCCATTTAATTGAAGCCATTGT
Organism: Drosophila navojoa; assembly: GCF_054131105.1. NCBI lineage: Eukaryota > Metazoa > Arthropoda > Insecta > Diptera > Drosophilidae > Drosophila > Drosophila navojoa. The sequence continues at coordinate 23,255,123 of NC_142892.1, forward strand.
TGACAAAATGGCGGTCGCACGCTCGCTGCACAGTATTTGGCTCTCAGGATGCCGCAGCCGCAGCCTCAAGCCGTGCTGTGCGCTGCTCGGGGGCGTGGCAGCGAAGTCAGCTTACACTAGCAACGAAACTGCGAGAAGCATTCCAAATTGTTTTGCATAGTTGCTCTTTTATTCAAGTTCATTTCAGATTGGACCATATTGGAAACTCAGTAATTCACATCCACCGTTAGCGCATCCAAGGCGCTGGCGCCTCTGGGACAGTCGTGGAACTGGTGCAGACAGTCGACGCCGGCCAGGCCCGCAGCGTGGGCCTCCTTGTAGTCCTGCTCGAGTCGCGCTTTGCCGGGACTGCAATGGGGAAAGGAAGTCTTAAGGCAATTGAGATCTTCGATTGCAAGACTTACGTTAGCAGCACATTCAGCAGCTCGGCCATGATGCCCACATGCTGATGCACTTGCGCATTCTCGCACATGGCACGGAGAAGGCACTGGCGGCCCCGTCCCGGAACGCTGCTCGCGTTGTCTATGTAATGCTCCAGAGCGGCGTAGGCAAAGAGGCGTGTGTCATCCTCGTGCGATGCGTCCAGCTGTCGTATCTTTTCCTTGAGCGATCGGGCAAACATGGACTCCCATTTGTCCCATGGGTAGAGGGGTGCCGAGGGCAGCGTGTAGCCCCCAAAGTGCAGCGCCATGAACTGTACAAAGCTACGCCACTTTACCGGATCTTCCAGCTGGACACCAATCACGGGGCCAACCACTAGGCGAATGGTGCTTCCGCTCTGGTAGATCAGCTGATGGCGCTTCTGGCGCGCGAGCAAGTAAGCCGTCAAGTTCTGGGCAGGAGCAATCACATCGTAGGAGCAGTGCAATACAGGCACGAGGCAAATGAGCAACAGCAGGCTGATTGTAAAATGCATTGCGAACGGCTAAGACAGTTGTGTGTGAGGTGCACAAAGCGATGCAAGAATTATCGTCGACAGAAACCGAAAAGATCAGAATTTCGAATGCCGCTATGATGAATGATACAAACAAAATAAATATTTGCGCGCACAATTAGCAGATGAATTGGGTTATAAAGTCATCAGCTTGGCAGCTGCGATTCATCGATTCATACAGCTTGAACAAAAATATGTTTTCTCAAAAATTTACATAATATAATTAATATACATATAATACAAAAACACATATAGTCTAATCACTTATAATAATCAATCCAATAATAGTTATAATATAACAGTTAATCAAAATTTAAAGTATCCACTGCATAAATCGGAACTGCCAACTTGAATACAAAATTATTTGTGTGTTGCGCTTCAAGTGCCGATGAGATTTAATCTATATATTCTAAGCACTGTTGCTTATAAAAATTCATTATTCATAAAAGACAATTTTAATTAGACATCCAAACAACTTGTTGTTGTTTATTTGCCATTTATAATAATTGAGCAAAATTAAAAGTGCGCGCTCCATAATCAGCACTGCCAACCTTGTTTCTAATAAATGGGCAGTGCTGTGGGAACAAAATTAAGATCCACAACATCCTCAAATCAGCGTGACCACGTTCAAATTATGCAAAAATGTGCCTACTTTCATTTTAAAACACCAAATGAAATGAGGTTCGGCCACACCTTATCGAGCTAGCATTCAACTTCATTAGACATCTGTTCAAAAATTAATTGAAAAATGAGCAACGAAGCAGCTAAAGCCCAGATCGCCCAAGAAAAAATTGTCGCCCAGTTCCAACAGCTGCGGAATGAACAAAGAAACCTGGCCAACAGCCTCAATACGCTGGAAATGGATCTGCGCGAACACAAGTGAGTCAGAAGGGGCCGCTAAACATAACCTCCAAAATATCAAATATAAACAAATTGTCGCTCTCTATATATTCCAAAAGAACTGTGATAGAAACACTGAATGCAGTGGACCCTGACCGCAAGTGCTTCCGCCTCATCGGTGGCGTGCTGTGCGAGCGCACCGTTAAAGACGTCCTGCCTCAGCTGATGGAAAACAAGGAATTCATTGCGAAGACCATCGCGACTGTCACAGCTGATCTGAGCAAAAAAGGCGTGGAGCTGAACAAATTCAAGGAGGAGCACAACATAAAAATACGCGGAGAACAAATAGGAACCGACGCCGCCAAGTCGGCGGACACGGAAAACGCCAGCAAATCGGAAAACCGAAACGTGCTGGTCTCCTAATCGAAGCCAAGAAATAAACACCAAACAGCAGACGAGATGTACGAGGAGAACGAAGCGTATTTATTGTGTCCATTGAGGTTCTTTGTGCGGCGGCACTACAATAATGAATGCATTGATTATGATTCTAATGTTATATGTAATTTTAGCTATAAGGCGCCGTTACACACGCAAATGTCAATCATCCATGTCCGAACCTACCCCATCACCCCACTCACACCACCCACTCATAAATTCACACACATTGACATGCATAACTCTCACCAAATCGGCCCACAATTAAAACGAAAAGAGCTAATTTGAAATGGCAAATGGATGCACAAACTGAGTGATTTTATTGACGCTGGTAATCTCGTTTGCCGCCCGACTTGCTCAGCAGGCGTACATTCTGGATGCAGATGTCGTGGGAGACGGCCTTGCACATGTCGTAGACGGTGAGCGCCGCCACAGAGACGGCCGTCAGGGCTTCCATTTCGACGCCAGTCTGTCCGCTGCAGCGCACAGTGGCCACCAGGCGCACGGAGTGCTGCTGCTCTAGCAGCGTGGCCTGCACCCGCACCGAGGACAAGGCGATATTGTGGCACAGCGGTATCAGGAGCGACGTTTGCTTGGCTCCCATGATGCCGGCCAGCTGGGCCACGCTGAGGACGTCGCCCTTGGCCAACTCGTTGGCTGCAATTAGCGCTGTCAGACGCTCGCCCACAAGAACCGTGGCCTCGGCGCTGGCCGTGCGGGTAGTATGAGCTTTGCCGGCGACATCCACCATTTGCGCCTTGCCTTGGGCGTTGATGTGCGTCAATCCACTGCAGTTGCGCAGCTGTACGTGCTGTGGTTGATGAGGATGAAGCATGGTCCTGCTGCCGTTCCTGTAGTTGCCGAAACCTGCAAGCAAACATTTCGTTCTAGGGGAATGGTGTGCGAGCTCTGTGCTAGCCGCCTATGAGTATCATTGGGCGATTTTCCATTTGCGACAGATTCAGCATGCCTGCGTAGGATTAATGCGCCCATTAATACAGACAACTACAAATGGTAATCCCAAACAGTTTGACACCCACCTGCATGCTGTCGCTTCTTACGTTGCACTGCGGCGCCTATGAGCTCCACCAGCTGCTGCTCCGTGCAGCCATCGCTGCGCATGGCGTCGCGCAGCGAGAACTCCTTGTTGCCAAAGAGGCACACCTTGATGTTGCCGTCGGCCGTCAGGCGCAGGCGATTGCAGGTGCCGCAGAAGTGCTCAGTCATGGAGGTGATGAAGCCCAGTTGGCCAGCGAAGCCAGGCACCGCGTACGCCTTGGAGGTGTCGTTCGGCCCGTTGGGCAGCGCCTGGAACTCGGGCCATCGTTGGCGTATCGCCTGCACTGTTTCGCTGTAAGAGATCAGGCGCTCCGTCTGCCACTTGTTGCCCGAGAAGGGCATATATTCTATGAATCGTACGTCGACGGGTCGCTCGCGGGTGAACTCGACAAAGTCGCAAATCTCATCCTCATTGAAGTTGCGCATCAGCACGCAGTTGATCTGGAATGTTGTACGATGAGTCGCTCCATTAGGAATGTTAATTTGTTGTTTATATTATGCTGACCTTTGGTCGGTAGCCGAGCTGAATGGCCAGATCGATGCCCGCGATGACCCGCTCCCAGCCCTTGCGACGCGTTATCTGCTCGAAGCGCTCCTTGCGCAGCGTGTCTAAGCTGATGTTCAGCGAATCCAGGCCAGCGCGCTGCAGCGGCACGAGAAAACGCGTCAGCACCAGCCCATTGGTGGTGATGCCCACGTGCTCGAGCTGGGGCAGGGCCTTCAGCTGTGCCACCACCTCCACTATGTCGCGGCGCACCGTCGGCTCGCCGCCCGTCAGACGTATCTTGCGCACGCCCTGCTCCACGAAGATGCGCGCCAGGCGCAGCACCTCTTCGGTGGTCAGCAGCTGGGACTTGGGCTGCAGCGGCACACCCTCGGCCGGCATGCAATAGTCACCTGTAATTGAAGAATTGGAGTATTTCACCACTGCTTATCAGCGACGAGCACTCAATGTCTAGCACTCGGACAGATAACGTCCATACCCAATCGGGCAGCACTCAAGTGGACTTACAGCGCAGATTGCATCGCTCGGTGAGCGAAATCCTCAGGTATGTGTGATGCCGGCCAAAGCTGTCTGTCAGGGGCGAGGCGGCAGCAGCGCTCTATGTACGAATGTCGTTCACACAGATTAATCAAAGTCTATTTTGTATAAATTATATGGTAATCACCTGCGTGACAGCCGCTTCCAGCGCATTGTTGTCGCTCTTAATATCGAGTTGTGCACCTGTTGCCGCACTCTTTGCCGCCGTCGCCAGTTTGTGGAACTGGGAACCGGTTGCCATGTTTGTCGCCTGCCGCCTGAGCTGTGCCGTGCATTGCCGCAGCCACAGGTTCGAGCGTTTCACCAGCAATCGCATTTGATGGACGTTTCTACGCTGTTGCCCCTAATCAGAGACTATTGACACGGCCGATGGATTACCTAACCTACAATTCGCTGCTGGGGGCTTGCCGCCTGGATTCCGCTGTGCCATCAAAACATTTCAATTAGAATCGGTTCTGATAAGCATGCATTTAGACACAACAATATGCTCACGCTTACCTCACTGGCGAAAGCGTTTGCGATTCCACTCAAGTTGCTCCGCACCGGCGAAAACACGAACAGCAACAGCCGAGTGTTGTTTATAAACTGAACACTCTAATCATATGGCATTTGTACACTGAGAGCTTTGGCGCGAAAGCTCTGCAAATCCATCTAAGCACACGCACACAGTTGAAGCACGTATTGGTGTAATAAGTCCAATTAATGAGCGAGCACTTTGTAATCTTCTACGCTGGCGGGTAGCCCTACTATATGAATGATTTCATCTTATCGAACATTTCATATGAAAATATGAATTAACAATACATAAAGTACATAATACATAAAATATATGAATAAATAAAGCATAAATAATCTCTGGACTGATCTCGTAATAATAAAAACTTTGCCTAATTTCTAATTTAAATAAATTTTGTATCTTTTATTGAAGTTGTTATATGTATGTACATATATATTTGTTCTTACATATTTTAATTGATTCAGCAAAAAAATTGCATTATTTTAAATATATATATTTTTTGCTGAATCAATTAAAAATTTCGCCCGTTAAAACTTCATTATTCCTAAGTATCAATAATTAAAACAGGTTCTCTGTTTCTGTCGCCTTTTATTTTTAGACTATAGCATAAAAATTTATTATAAGGGTTTTAATCAGAACTGAACTGTTCAAATGCATTGCGACAAGTCAATTAATTAACGGTAAACAAAAATAATAATAATATAACAAGATCAATAGAAAAATTTTACAAAATAGTGTAAGTTTAAATGGCTAAATGACAATGAGATAATAATACTACATGCAAATACATACATATATTTCCAAAATTTTGCAAATATAAAAACAACCAACTGATGAGGAGATGCATGTAGGACATCAGTTTTATCACGGCTCTTAAATCTATTTATAGATTTTGACGATATCAGAGGACTTAAATTCCCTGCACTCTTTTTGAGTTGTGTGCCATCCCCTTTGCGCTACGCCACTGGCACAGCCTTTGATCCAGTGAGATATTTACCACTCGCTGGGTAAACTCTTCCACATTTAGTCATCTGCCTGCCTCGCTGCTGTTCGGCTCGGCGCTGGGCTGCTGGAGCATTGTTTATGTGGGCATCGTCTCTGCCTCTGCCTCTGCCTCTGTCTCGATTTGTTTATTGTAATTCTAACAAACACATTCACACATTGCCACCATGCACAGCATGCGTCTATGGAATCTGAAGCGTCTGGCGCTGCTGCTCGGCGCTGTCGTCTTGTTCTACTTATTCGTGTTCTCTGGCGGCTATCACAAGTACCAAATAGACCGCGTTATCGACAATGCCAGACCGGAAGCAGTTTGGGAGTATGTGGCGGACTTCAATAAAATGCGCCTGTTGAATCCCACAATGTGAGTATGCGCCCGCGTCTCGGATAGCAACAACTAATGCGACCTTCACGCACCAGCATCAATTTTAGGATTCTCGCCGATCAAGGCCACGCCCACGACTGGCGTTACACGGTGCGGTATACGGAGCGCCTGTCGCACTGGCCGCACTGGCTGAACGAAGCCACCGCCCACTATGTGGTGACCAAGACTCTGCCGGGCGTCCATCCGCCCGCCTGGTCCATCCAATCGACACACGAGACCTGCTTCCTGGGCGGCCACTACTGCCGTAAGTGCTCGGCCAGTAGAAGCACATGCCTGCACTTTTCTCATGAATTGCGTTTGGTTTTCGTTTCATTTATTTTTTCAGTGCACTCGCGCAGCGAATTCAGTTTCAGCTCAATAGGAGCGGGCACATATGCCAATGAGAAGATCCAATATCAGTGCCCCCCGTTCCTGGGCACCGCCTGCCGCCGCGAGCTGGAGTTCCAGCGCCGCGCTGTAATGCATAATCTGACTCAAATATTCAGGCGAGCTTAGTCCCAGGTCAACGCCAGGCGTATTGAAAGTCTCGTATTCCATTCTATTCATTCTTTTGTTTGTATTTTCACATCTAATAGGTTTTAAAATTACATTGTATTGAATGCTCAACTCAACTAAATTAACAAACAGAAATTGTTGCTAAGTATTTGTTCAATTATAACAAAACAATTAAAATACATAATTCCAATGTAAGCTAAATCGAAAATTCATGCATACTATAGAAAATTCTTTACAAATTGAAATGCTTGCCTCCAGAAAATACACAAATCTATACATATATGTATATATATTTTCTTTTTTTATAAATAATTCATCGATCTGTGGATAGACATCACAATTGAACTTCTTCAGCGAAAGATCTTTGTATTAGATTCTCTAGCTTGAGGTATAGTTAAAAAAAATATTAAAATTTATAAGAAAAAAAAGGTTGAAAAGTGAAGTTTGGTTGGGTTGTTAGACAATGGGACTTAGATTTTGATAAGAGTTTTGGCAAATTTTCTTAGCTCGACTCGCTACATAGTCTTGAGTCTCTCGAGTCTTTTGAATAGATCACGTCGTCAACTTGATATCGATATCGAGTCACTTGTCCAGCACAAGTCGCTTGCGTTTCTTGGATCCCGCGCTGCGTGCCAATCGGGCCCGATCCGCTTTCTCGGTGGGCAGCACAGGTGTGCTAGGCGCGCTCTGGGATCCGCCAGAGATCGCCGTGCCAAACCAGCGCGTCAGCTTTGTGGATTGCGTGGATTTGAGCGGCTTGGGTGACTTTCGCAGCAATTGGCTGGATTGTGTACGCTGGCCCGTATCCTCCGGAGCGCCACTAGAGCTGATCAGATAGTTAGTGATTTTGTTACGCTGTGCCAGCTGCTGTTGCTGCACGGGCGACACGTTGCCCGCGGAGTCAACTCGCAGACGACTGCCGAATTCCCCATTATTGGTTATCTCAAAGATGTCGTCGTCCAACAATGTGAACCGACGCTGTGGCAACTGCTGCTTGGGGCTCGGCAGATCCGGCAGCAATTGAACACCCAGCTCGGTATGCTTAGCCTGATGGGGCTCAAACATTTTCTCCAAAAGTTCCAGGCAGGAGCGTTCGCGCTTCCTTTTAGCCGGCATGGCCGCGCCTGTTTTGTCATGCAGCTGCTGTTGAGGCTGCCCCACCTCCGAGCCGAATATTTTGAAGCCCTCAAATGGCACAGGCTGCGCTAGCGACACTTGCGACGCTTCCGAGCAGTTGCTGAATATGTCTGGGGATTTGTTCACCGAGCCGCGATGCTGTGCCAGCATGAGGCCGAAGCGGGAGGTGGTCGGCTGAGACTGTTTCTCCTTTGTCGGAGCTACAGACTTCCTCTTCAATGCTCGAGTGCGCCGGCTTTGCGATGGCTTAGTCGATGGCTGCGAGCTCTCATCATGCGAACTGTTGATCACCACGACATCTGGCTTTGTGTTTGGACTGGGTACGACAGCCACCTCGGAGCCACTAAGCAGGTTCAGATTCACGGGCAACAACAGTTGACTTGTCGGCGGTGCGTGCGGCACCCGAAACTCGGGCAGATCCAATGCCTCGAGTTCTGCGAGGTTCTCTGGAAATTTTTGCGCGCATTGCAAATACGAGTTATCAGACAAAATGGAACCAGAGCTTAGCAGCTCAGGTGTTGCAGCGGGTGCAGCTGCCACGGGTTTGAAGTTGGTCTTTCCATTTTTTTGGTTGCCCAGAGGAGAATTCGGTAGATCGGCTGTAACTGCTGGTGAAGTCGTTACGACTTTTGGGCTGGCCTTGCTCTTTCTTTCGTTATTCGGAACAGATGCGGGTGGCTTCAACGTGGCAGCGGGCGGAACCTTAACTGTTTTACAACTGGCCTTTTTGACTCTTTTATTGTCAGGCAAAGAGGTCAGCATATTGGAGAAATGTTCCTTATCTGCTCGGCTCCTCGTCGTCCTTTTGGCTTCTGGTTCTTTTTGGCTCATTTTCATTGGCATTGTCTTTGATGTCCTAGGCGTGACTGCAATCTCTTGCTTCACAGTAATCTTCTCCTTTTTCACCTTGCTACTTTTGGGCGTTTGATTAGTGCCGGAATTGCGTTTCCGTCTGGGTGTCCCTTTCTTCTCATAATCCAGCGACTTCAGCTGCGTCATGTACTTACTGTTCGAGCGTGAGTCCGCCGAACGCGTTAATCTTTGCATTCCACGCGTCTGCCTGGGTTCCATGTCAACGTTTTTCTTTCCATCGGAGCGTGCTGACCTTGGCTCAGTTTTAGGCGTAACTGGCAACAACGTGTCACGTTTCGGAGTTTTCGGCTCGGGTTTTATAGGTGACTTCGACTTACGCGGAGAATCGGGTGATCTTTTAGACGAAGCCTTCACAGAGTTCATGGGGTTGCTCTGAATGGACGCTCGTCTTAGCCTCACGTTAAGTACTTTCCTTGTTTTCGTCGACGTATTAGGCGGCTCTTCCGTTTCCGATTCGGTCAGCTCCACTGACTTTGGAGGTTGTACACGTTTCATGTATTTTCGTTTGGCTGGTGAGTTCGATGTCATTGACACCGATTGCGACGACTCAATAATTTCGCAATCATCGCTGGAAAGCAATACCACATTAGTGCTGCACTTCTTCGCATGGTCATCCGTTTCAACCTCAGGTTCTGATTCGGACTCCAAAATCAATGGCTCCATTGCAATCACGTCATCACTGTGCTCAGACAGAGATATTTTATCTGGCTCCTGGCATTCCGCTAAATGTCGCTCCCGTTGAAGGCTTAATATACACTCAAAGATTTCTTCGGTGTCGCCTGTGGAAGGAACGTCTGATGTTTTCGATCCTACAGTTGAGTCACTTATTGTGCTGCTGCTATTGTTCTCGCCCAGCCACAGAGATAGGTTCCTCTTGTATTGCTCGGCCGTGACAAGAGGCAGGTATGAATCAAACTGATGGCGATAGCGACGAAGACGATAATCTCTGCAAGTATAATAAAAAATGTTACTAAAATGATTGAGATGTTAGTAAATGGATTTAGAAACTGTGCTGATATATAAGATATATTAATAGCAACATTAATCGTTTGATTTACTGCTGAGGTTCACCAACTTGATGTATTCGCCAAGGATACCCCGCTGCTTATAGTACTCCTCGATATCGACACGCTTGCTTAGCACCTCCTTAACATCTGGTAGATGAAACTTGCTCTCAAAACTTCTAAAGCACTTGAATTGATGATCCAAACAGCCTCCCAATTGCATCACCTTATACAGCAACTTAACGTCGGACTGGAAGAAGGATCAAGTTCTTATACTTCGATTTTCATATTTTTATATATTTAATGCCCTTACCGTTATGTCCACACTAGAGATCACAATGTTCACTTTGCCTTCGAATTGCTTCAGCAGCATGGAAGTGCAAAAATTATTATTTAATGTGTATCCGCGATGATCTACAATGATGTAGTCAAAATTCAGCTTGCTGAGATCGCCTATGCTGCGTAATATACTCCACTTGCTCAGATAAACGCTATGCGCCGATTCTGTGGTGTCTACAAAATAGACGTGGATCAATTATCTATTATTTATACATGTATAATTATTTATATAATCCATTAATACCATTAACGTTCTTAATAACGCATACGGGCAAATCAGTGAGCACTCCCAGGTGAAACTGCCAGCCAGCCAGCAACTGATCATCGTTCTGCAACACAATTAGCGTATTCTTGACCGTTCCCAGTCCACTTAACAGGGCCACAACAGACGCTGTTTTGCCCAAACCGCTCTCATCGTTAAAAATGCAAAACTCTTTTTTGGACAGCCGTTTATAGAGAAAGCGCACTGCCTCGAGTTGAAAGCTCTTTAAGTACTGCGTCGTCTTGCTGGGAATCAGCACGTTCTCGGAGACGCGTACTTCCGCTGTTCGCTCTGAGACAAAGTGATACATTTGCCCCTTTTTCGACCTATTTATATGTGGACGTGGTGTAGCGCCAAATAGATTGCCACGAGTATGTACAGCAGCTTAAGGTATGAAAATATCAGAAACATTGAAAACGAGCCAATTATCATCCTCTTGGACGTCAGCGGCCCATCCACATATTCACTATTAAAAATATCCACCAAGTTGTTATTGTTATAGTTATTGTAGACGATATGCATGTGTGGAGTAAATGCAGCAGGTAAACGTAGGTAGAAAAAAGGCGCGTAATAAGTGGGTGGGAAAAATGTTTTCTTGGTTGTGCTATGCCTTCTGGTATTTGACATTTACTGGAAATATATAAATAAATTTATATTTAGCTACGACTTTAATATTAAATGCATTTTTTAAATGTTCTTTAATTACATGAAAAATTCATCGCCCTTGTTGTGTACCTTTTTCCGCGCCTTGCAACACTGAACTTTAAACTCGTTAGAGATGAACAATGTGCACTACCAGAGATGGAAACATTTGCATGTATTTGCATGTTCATTTAAAATTGACTTTAAGAACATAATTTATAGCCATAAAAAATGAGACGATCATCAAAATGAGCTTACTTAACCATAATTGTCGGATATACTATCTATATACAGATGCGGGTGGCAACGTGTCACGTTTCGGAGTTTTCGGCTCGGGTTTTATAGGTGACTTCGACTTACGCGGAGAATCGGGTGATCTTTTAGACGAAGCCTTCACAGAGTTCATGGGGTTGCTCTGAATGGACGCTCGTCTTAGCCTCACGTTAAGTACTTTCCTTGTTTTCGTCGACGTATTAGGCGGCTCTTCCGTTTCCGATTCGGTCAGCTCCACTGACTTTGGAGGTTGTACACGTTTCATGTATTTTCGTTTGGCTGGTGAGTTCGATGTCATTGACACCGATTGCGACGACTCAATAATTTCGCAATCATCGCTGGAAAGCAATACCACATTAGTGCTGCACTTCTTCGCATGGTCATCCGTTTCAACCTCAGGTTCTGATTCGGACTCCAAAATCAATGGCTCCATTGCAATCACGTCATCACTGTGCTCAGACAGAGATATTTTATCTGGCTCCTGGCATTCCGCTAAATGTCGCTCCCGTTGAAGGCTTAATATACACTCAAAGATTTCTTCGGTGTCGCCTGTGGAAGGAACGTCTGATGTTTTCGATCCTACAGTTGAGTCACTTATTGTGCTGCTGCTATTGTTCTCGCCCAGCCACAGAGATAGGTTCCTCTTGTATTGCTCGGCCGTGACAAGAGGCAGGTATGAATCAAACTGATGGCGATAGCGACGAAGACGATAATCTCTGCAAGTATAATAAAAAATGTTACTAAAATGATTGAGATGTTAGTAAATGGATTTAGAAACTGTGCTGATATATAAGATATATTAATAGCAACATTAATCGTTTGATTTACTGCTGAGGTTCACCAACTTGATGTATTCGCCAAGGATACCCCGCTGCTTATAGTACTCCTCGATATCGACACGCTTGCTTAGCACCTCCTTAACATCTGGTAGATGAAACTTGCTCTCAAAACTTCTAAAGCACTTGAATTGATGATCCAAACAGCCTCCCAATTGCATCACCTTATACAGCAACTTAACGTCGGACTGGAAGAAGGATCAAGTTCTTATACTTCGATTTTCATATTTTTATATATTTAATGCCCTTACCGTTATGTCCACACTAGAGATCACAATGTTCACTTTGCCTTCGAATTGCTTCAGCAGCATGGAAGTGCAAAAATTATTATTTAATGTGTATCCGCGATGATCTACAATGATGTAGTCAAAATTCAGCTTGCTGAGATCGCCTATGCTGCGTAATATACTCCACTTGCTCAGATAAACGCTATGCGCCGATTCTGTGGTGTCTACAAAATAGACGTGGATCAATTATCTATTATTTATACATGTATAATTATTTATATAATCCATTAATACCATTAACGTTCTTAATAACGCATACGGGCAAATCAGTGAGCACTCCCAGGTGAAACTGCCAGCCAGCCAGCAACTGATCATCGTTCTGCAACACAATTAGCGTATTCTTGACCGTTCCCAGTCCACTTAACAGGGCCACAACAGACGCTGTTTTGCCCAAACCGCTCTCATCGTTAAAAATGCAAAACTCTTTTTTGGACAGCCGTTTATAGAGAAAGCGCACTGCCTCGAGTTGAAAGCTCTTTAAGTACTGCGTCGTCTTGCTGGGAATCAGCACGTTCTCGGAGACGCGTACTTCCGCTGTTCGCTCTGAGACAAAGTGATACATTTGCCCCTTTTTCGACCTATTTATATGTGGACGTGGTGTAGCGCCAAATAGATTGCCACGAGTATGTACAGCAGCTTAAGGTATGAAAATATCAGAAACATTGAAAACGAGCCAATTATCATCCTCTTGGACGTCAGCGGCCCATCCACATATTCACTATTAAAAATATCCACCAAGTTGTTATTGTTATAGTTATTGTAGACGATATGCATGTGTGGAGTAAATGCAGCAGGTAAACGTAGGTAGAAAAAAGGCGCGTAATAAGTGGGTGGGAAAAATGTTTTCTTGGTTGTGCTATGCCTTCTGGTATTTGACATTTACTGGAAATATATAAATAAATTTATATTTAGCTACGACTTTAATATTAAATGCATTTTTTAAATGTTCTTTAATTACATGAAAAATTCATCGCCCTTGTTGTGTACCTTTTTCCGCGCCTTGCAACACTGAACTTTAAACTCGTTAGAGATGAACAATGTGCACTACCAGAGATGGAAACATTTGCATGTATTTGCATGTTCATTTAAAATTGACTTTAAGAACATAATTTATAGCCATAAAAAATGAGACGATCATCAAAATGAGCTTACTTAACCATAATTGTCGGATATACTATCTATATATTGTGAATTAAATGTGTGGTGATGAATAATCACGATATCGATAGTAATATCGATGACTCGTTACATGTGTTTTTGTACTTTACAGTGACAGCCACATTCCACAAGTGCTTGAACGCGCTTCATAACAATTGAATTTATAACTCATCATGGTCGCCGCCAAAGAAAAAGAGCCGAATGCGAAAAGAAAACATACCGAGGATCCTCTGACGGTAACAACAGCACCGCCGCCAGCAAAACAGAGAATGGTTGTCACACCTTGGCGTGACACGTGCGTAAACACATGATTTGCTCTATAGGGTTCCCTAAAAAAAAACGTTCTTAATTTTTAGCACAGAGTTTAGCTCTGTATACGACTGGTTATTTGGAAAGCAGCCGTCACCTGCAAATCTTCGCAAGGCTCTTAGCCACATGAGAATATGGAACTTGCGCCGGGGAAGCTTATGCCCGGCTTCCGTGCTGGCGACTGCCGTGCTGGTCAAGGCGCAGCTGGAGGATAAGGAAGGCAGCAATAACATCCAGTCAATTTATGCCAGTGCCTTCACGCGCTTCTTCAACTATATGTCTTCGATCATGCAGAATTACAACATGTCTAGCATGTACGTTACGGCACAGCAGCTCGGCCTGCAGTCTTTTATCGTAGATTTGAGGCACTTGTGCGCTCATGGACAAGAGCTGCCGCCTGTGCTTGTATTGCGGCACACGGCCGCCCACTGCTTGGACTGGCTACGTACTTATTACTGGCTTCCACAAAAAGAGAACCTGAGTAATCTGAATGCACCGAAATTGCAGCGGAAGGATGTGCTAAAATTTGAAAAGGAGGTGGGGGCTCTTTTTGAGATGTTCGATTTGGCCTTAGAATGCGAACTAAACGGTGCACAAAAGTTGAAGTCGATCAGTAAATTGAAGCCTAGCTCGGAGTTCAATAAAATTCGAGTATATTGTTCCGCGAGAAAGCTGAAAAGTACTAAAGAGGTACTTGATACGGTGGTCACTGAATTGGGCGTAGCTGTGAAAAGACAAAATTCGGCAATGAAAGATTTGCTTGACATTTATATGGCGGGTGTGCTTAAAATGAAATATTTCCTGGGCGCAGGCCTTGGGCACAACGACAACGAAGAACTCGTCATTGAGGCTACCCAGGGCCTCTTCCGACTGCTGGCCATGCAGGGTTACATAGAGAACATGTTTGTGGCATTCGTGCAATTATCAGAGAGTGTAAATGAAAACGATGTAAGACGGCGAGGCGCGAGCTATTGGGCCACAAAGATGCTACAGACTTTTGGAATGCTGTGCCGAATGAAGCGTATGTACAAAGAGGAATTGGATTCGGTAAGCATTTGAAATAGACTGTCGACAGACTGTCTACAACATTATCTTATTTATAGAACTCCAATATAAAGGCTGTGGATTTTACGACACTTAACAAATCGGAGATATCGAAAACCATGCGTCGCCTGCTCATTCACTCGGGTGTGGATCAGAGTCTCACATTGATTTTCGGCGAATGTCAAAGGAAGCCTCGCTCTTGGGTATTTGAGCGAGAATTTTTAATGAATAGACTTGGTCCACTGACTAAATACTCAGTACCCATATTGAAGGGGTAAATAGGATTTGTACTTAGTTGCAAATAGATTTTAAATGTTGTTTTCGTTTCATATATTTCAGTTTGTTGCCTCTCGTGGTTCCGCCTCTAACAGACGAACAGATTGAAGATTTTACTAAGGTTTGTAACGCTAAGATGCAGGATATAGACGCGGAGAAGCCTCTTAACATCGATAATCCCTCTAAGGGGGCTGCCAAAGAAAATAGTTCTTATAAAACCCAAACTGTATTTGGCATTTGGAAACTTGAAGAGGGTAAGCAGCAGTTTTCACTGGAATGTACACTGTTTTAATATACTCTATTACAGATAATACCTGGTCCAAATGTGCACTTGGAGTACTGCCTACCAATGCTAATTAAGTTGATTTCTTTCATTTGCATAAATATGAAATTATTCAAAGCTATAGTTAAATAAAATGGTTAAGCGTGAAACTGCTTCATCTTTTTTACCATTCCCAGCGATTTCCCTGATATCGTTTATCAACACTGGCACTAGTCAAGCCAAAAAAAAATTGTTTACACTTTTACGATTGACAAATTCTTATTCAGAGAAATTAAGTATGGATTTTCAACGAAGCGATGCTATTCTTATGGAAATATTGCAGGAGCGCAAAACAATCACTGGTTTTCTAGACGCAATATTTGGTTTCTTAAGGCGCAAGTAATAAATATTCCTCAGTAATAGAAAGGATAAGGAAAATGAAAATATTTTGTAGCACCGATTTTTATCATACCAAGAAAGATGCATCAGACCAAATTGGGTTTCCTAAAGGAATGAGGGATCAAATCCTTTATGGCGCCATGCAGCGCTATGATCCTGACTGCTGGATACAAACTATGAGCGCTGAAAGCGATATTGGGGATTCTGGGGAGACTGCTCCGCCCGCAGTTGAAGAAATCTGTGTGGAGACTACAGAGGAAACGCCGCCAAAAACCCTTCCGACAAAGGCAAGCGAGAAGATGGACGACCTAAGCCGTCCGTTTGAGGCTGGTGAATTTAAGAATGGAGCCGCGTTTGAGCACCATTGTTGGTCTCAGACCCTAAAGGATTTGGAAGTGCAGGTTCAACTCCCACCCACTCTAAGAACTGCCAAACAACTGTCCATAGATATCAAAGCGCAGCATATCAAAGTGAGCAGTAAGAGCACACCGGAACAGGTGATCATCGAGGGTACGCTCAGCCAGCGTATAAGACAGAATGAAGCCATGTGGTCTATAGAAAATGGCCGGCTGCTGATTTGTTGTGGTAGGTATTTCAATATAATATCGAAGCAAACTTTAATGGATTACTGTTAAAGACAAGGTAAAAGAGCGTTGGTGGGAGCGGCTTTTCGAGGGTGACGATGAGATCGATATAAAAAAACTTGACTGTGAGCGCTATATAGATGAATTGCCCCAAGAGTCACAGACGGCCATTGAGAAACTACGCGTGCAACAGATGGAAGCGGATCAGCAACAAAATTCCTTGCGGACTACAGATCCGGAGCAGGCCAAAACGCTAGAGCGCCTGCGTACAGCGTGGGATGTTGAAGGCTCCCCCTTTAAAGGACAACCCTTTGATCCGTCGGTGGTGCGGATGAGCTAGTAGTTTATTAGGCACATAGATATATATGAGATACTAAAAGTAAAGGTCCCGCTAAAATGCATGTGAATTTCATCCTTAATGCGCTTTTAGTTCTTGTTTCTTGCGCTGCAGCTGTTTCTTTTGGTAGGCGACGTCGGTCTGATCGGAGGACCAGGCCACATACATATACGCGGTCAGCAGCACAGCGAGTAGAAAGCGATCAATGCTCATCACATTGGTGGCAAACAGAATGAGAGTGAATCCTACAAAGGACGGATGACGCACATGAGAGTACAGGTTGCGAAGCTCAAGCGACTTGAATGTGATGGGTTCCGAGTAGTTATGTAGATAATAATAGGTCTGCTTGATGCCCAAAAGCTCTCCCAGGTCCATTATGAAGCTGCCTCCGTAAATGATAGCCCAGCATATACCATGGGTTATAACAAAAGTCCACCAAAGCGGGATGCTCTCGTCCACGTCGATTTGCCAGAGAACAATCGATTGAGCAGGCACCCAGTTCTTCACCAGGTGCTAAACGAATAGGGAGAGTATGTTTATATATACGGGAACTCAAGACTATTTCGGTGAATATGGCGTATACATACATGTAAACAAAGCGATGTCGTCAGAGTATAAATAGTTCGCTCGGCTGGAGCCAAGTGCAATTTGCGCAGCAAATTCTTCACTATTGCTGACTTAAAGAAGCTATGCTGAAATATGAACGTGATTAAATAGAGAGTGTCGAATACAATCGATCCAAATGCGGTTTCCACTCGCGAGTCATTGTCCAATAAATTAAAGACCCAGATGTGCGCTCTTGAAATCGATCGCGGCTTGGAGAGAAACAGCGTCAATTTTCCGACCACATAAAATGTGTAACAGAATGTGACTAAAGAGGTCAGCAATAAAACAACCTTAACAAATGAGGTCATTATGATTTGATTTTTTTCAGAAATAATTCCCAAAAATTCAAAACTATGAGCACTTAAAAATGAGCAAACAATTTGAAGGGTCTATTGAAAAGAATAAATAAAGTAGTGCTGGAAAATAGCCTTAGACTTACAGACTGGTCGTCGCAGTAACACAATCAGCTGTTTGTACGCGTTTCGTAGTGATTGGCAAGTGTCGCTTTGAAACTGACGTCAACAATTATTTAGTTTATCATTTTCCCCGATAAATTGTAAAAATGTTTACACTGTGGACACTGATTGAAGCCTCGCTGCTTTGTCTAAATGCAGTTTGCATTCTGCACGAAGAGCGTTTTCTGGCCAAGTGTAAGTAATTGCAGACCGATATATTTATCTCTGACCAAAAATTTATGTTTATAGTTGGCTGGGGACGACAAGCCGGTCAACAGGATTTCGGAGCGCCCAGCGCCAAGGATCAAGTCCTAAATCTTATTCGATCGATCCGCACAGTTGCCAAGAGTGAGTATTTGTACAACATTTTGCAAATTTGCATAAAACAAAGCGAATATAACTAACACGTGTCCATATTTTCCATTTTACAGTTCCACTGATATTTCTTAACGTAATAGCGATTATATTTAAACTGTTACTTGGGTAAAACTTAAATTATATTGTAATAAATGTACTAATAATGGTTTTTGAAAAACTCGCAATTATTATCCTACATGGTGACTCGACTTGCGCTGCAGCACACACTTGACGCGATTCTCTAGCGCTATGCTATATGCATCCAGCTTGTAAGCAGCCGCCTCCAACTTGTCTACGGTGTCTGATATTTCATCAATTTGCTGCATAAGAGGTGCTAGCTGCTGAAACTTGACGCATAGCTCGTTGGTGGATACGTTGAGGTTCTCGGCTATTTGACGCATGTCTTTGTACTTGGCTATGGTTGCCTTGTTCATTTCCTCGAGCAATTTATAGTCCTCTAATGGCGCATTGAGCTCGTGCGTTATATATTCTTCTGTTTTTTGGAACATCTTCGTGGCTAGTTTGGTGAGATTTGGGTCATGGGCGTGGGCCAAGGCCTCGAAGCTGGATGTTGAAGTCGACAGTGTGGGACCCCGCATCGGTGAGTCGAGTAGCGGATTATTATCCTGATCCTTTGCCTGGGCTGCGTTAGCGCTTGTTGTTGGCTGCTCCTTTTCCATGTTACTTTATGAATTTTCCAAAACAATTACAACAGCTGATGTCTCCGAATCGAAGTGACTGCTAACTGCTTCTGACAGTGCTAATGGCAAGCGCACGCGTCTACTTGTGAATGGTTAATATTGTGGCGCTCATACAGTTCGTGGATTTTCGTTATCGATATGGGATCAGTTCAGTTTTGCCAGCGCTCAAGATAACGCAAAATAATGTCTGATCAGAATAGTGAGCGAAAGCTTAAGCATCTTTTTGATGGTGGGGAATGGAATGTATATGATCCGACTGTATTAAATTTGGGTGTCGGAGCTCCAGGCACAGATCTCTTAGAGCCTTGTTGTGATATTTTTCAAGAGGCTACTGCCCATTGCTTGGTTAGTATTGAACGATTTATATGATTATTAGATTTCGTCATTATTCTTAATAACCTTTGGTTGTCCGTAGCGAAGGGAAAAAGAGGTCAACCAATCTCTGATATTTCAATATGGACCAACTAACGGCACTCATGAAATACGCAACGAAATCGCCAAGTACTTGACCGGGATGTATGATAGCCCCGTGAACTGGTATGTCAGAAGAAACTTTAAGATTTGGCAAGCTATTGATGTTCCCACTTTCAGTGAAGACCTGATAGTCACAACTGGCGCAAGTCAAGGCTTGCATTTCTTGCTTTCTACAATGATAGACTTTAATGGCTATTTATTCGTGGATGAGTACACGTATATGATTGCCTTGGACAGCATGAAACACTTCACGAGTCTTACGATTGTTCCTCTTAAACTGAATGATGATGGCGTCGACCTTAACGATCTGGAAGTAAAAGTAAAAGACCGTCGCTTTAAATCGGAGAACAAAGAGTTTTGGGCCATTTACTATACAATACCCACATATCACAATCCTACTGGCATTTTGTTCTCTCAGAGTAACTATAAAATTATATAAACGTTTGCTTTAATCACTCACCGCTTTATCTTCTTTGACAGCTGTTTGTCGTGGAATTGTGGCGCTCTCACGTAAATATGACTTCTTAGTAGTGTGCGATGATGTCTATAATATTCTTCATTATGGCACCAAACCGCAGCACTCGCGTCTACTGTCTTATGACACACGCACAGATGCGGACTACGGCGGTAATGTCATTTCCAATGGTAGCTTTTCAAAGATTATTGGACCTGGGGTGCGTCTAGGTTGGCTAGAGGTGCCTCCACGTCTTAAACCACAACTTCTTCTCAGTGGGATCATTAACAGCGGTGGTTGCTTCAATAACTACACAGCTGGAATTGTTGGCAGTCTATTTGAACTGCAACTGGCGCAACCGCATATTGCTAGACTCTATGCAGCATACAAAGAGCGGATGTTGGCCGTCAACGCGGTGCTAAAGTCTGAACTACCTAACACCTGTCGATTTGTAGCGCCTTCTGGCGGTTACTTTGTTTGGATACGGTTGCCGAACCAGGTGAATGCCTCCGAGTTTCTGGAATACTGTTTGGAGCATGAGAAGATTACATTTATTGCTGGTTCACGATTTGCTGTTGAGGAGGGCAAGGGACAACAGTTCTTTCGCATATCTATAGCTTTTCACAAGAAAGAAAAACTTGTGGATGGGATCAGCCGTTTGTGTATGGCTCTAAACGCCTTTATAAAGATTGTTAAACACACGTGAACTATTTTGATTTTATAATATGGCAAAAATAATTGTAATTCATAGTTGTTTTGTTATCGTATTTTAAATAATGCTTAAAAATATACGACTTAGAGCTTAACCATCTATACAGTTATAAATTATGAACAATATGTGTATGTAAAAATTTTTGGGCACAATGCTTAAAAATATCACAAATTTGATCAATTTTTTTTTAGATTTTTGTTTTTACAAGTATTGAAGTTTAACTTTACGAATCATTAGTTAACATGCAGTCGCTCGATGCAGCACTCTTCCTTTTTTATTGGCCCATTTGTCATATTGAGTGCGTAGTTCTTTGCTTGTACGACAAATTCGAAGGAATGGAATATACCAAATTATAATATTTGACTTAAAGTAATTTCAAAGTAGCCAACTATTCGGTGAATGTGAGAACAATCTCCTTGAGAGAGGTATACGTTCCAATAACTAGACCCAGAATGCCAACAATAATCAGCACGAAGTTGCCTAAAAACGAAAGATATGTAATCATACGCATAAAAGATGCTCCACATCAAACACTCACTTAACAGCAGCCAGCCCTTGGCCATTCCAGTGGTCTCGTACCAGTGCGTGCAGATCTGAATCAGAGCTGGAAAAGCCAGGCCCAAGGCGGATAAGCACAGGGCGCCAAAAAGCGATATGAAGAGCTCCAGATTGGGTATGGCCACGGCGAGCAGAACTAGAAGATCAATCAGATATTGAATATCTGCACTCTTTATTCGCTTGTGCAGCTACTTACAGGTGATCAGCACAAGGCCGGTACGCACGGCATACTCCCAGAAGAGCTTGTTGCGTTGGGGGCCCAGTTTCTTGCCGACGTAGTCGTTCCACGTGATGTCAATAGCCACATAACAGGCCAGACCGTGTGTGATATAGATGGCGAATGCCAACATGGCTTTCACGCATTGCGCTGGACTGCAAGAGGATGTGAGATAATCGTGAGTTTTCTTCAAGAACATTGTTTTCTGTTTACTTACATTTCATGCTCAGGCAGATTCAGAGTGATGGAGCCCAGTACACTGGCACCGTAATTTAGATATCCGAATAGACCCATGCCCACGTACAAGAAAACGATCCATACCATGGAAATATTCAGAACGCCACAGGAGCCGCCAAACTTGTGTGGCGTTTTCATCTCGTTCTCGAGAGGCAAAATAACGCCAATAGCCTCTAAGGCGAACAAAACTGTTCCAAAGAACAGTGGAAAGTTCTCAATCTTGCCAATGGCATCCTTGCCCTCCAGTGTGACTGGCTCCCGGAAGATATAGTAGCAAATGAAGCCAAAGGATACCATTGTGATGAAATTGGCTAATGTGGAGAAGGGAGCCAGGTACTTCAGTTGTCGCACCCAATTGATGAGTATCAAAGGCACCAATATTATTATCATGCAGAGACGCACGTCGATGTTGGTCTCGTAGACGGTATCGACAATGGATTTTATGTTGGACGCAACGAATACCACGTAGACACAGCAAGTGCCCAGTTGGTAAATTAGCAGGAATACATTCACTACGGTGCCTATGTAGGGGGCACAGTTCTTGAAGAAAGAAGGACCCTCGGCCAGGGCTGCCTCCGCCACAGCTGGGTAGTTCATGCTGGGCACCTGTTTGGAAATTCAGAATGAGCAGACCATCCAATAGAGATAAAACTTGACGTTAACTAACCTTTTTACGGCGACACAGCTCATACTCTGCCTTGACCAGCAGGTGTATGCAGTAGGTGCATATGAAGCCGATCACAATGGTTCCGATGGTCCCCGACACATAGCCCGAGTTGCGAAAGGCATTTGGCATGGCCAGAATACCAGTGCCTAGAGAGCCTTTCAGCAAATGGAATAGGGTCTCCCAGTTGCTGTTGAAGGCATAGAAATGTAAAATGGCCTAGAGTTTGCGTTACTGTTACACTTACGTTGTGGGATGCGGCACATCCCGATGCTCATAGGGATTGTATTCGGGAGTCTTGACAGCACCCTTCTCCGCTAGCTCCAGTGAGTACTTGTTGCTGCTCTGCTGCTTGATGTTGTCCACATGATCACTGACAAACGCCTGATTATTGTGTCCATTTTTACTCATGGCTGGAAAGAAGACAGAGATAAAGAGAGAGAGAGAGAGAGGTAAACACAAGTAAATTTCTGATTTAATTTTAATGATTTTAATGATTCATATAGCTCATTTGATTCTTGCTCAACAGGTTATGCGCAATAGATTGTCGTCTGAGCGTATGTCTGCTTCGCCAATAACCTAGCACTAAAACCTGATTTGGCCAAATTATTATGAGCTTCACAAAATATAAGCGCCTTACCCTTTTTGAGCTTCTATATTAAAAACGACGTACATCCAGTTTAAAAATACACTTGTAGATGTTTGCCCAAGCGATATAAAGTCTTCAACGTATTGTTCTTAAATGGGATTCCCTGGCATAACTGTTTTGTGAAAATCCGTGACAGACTCATAAATACTCATTTAGGACGCTGAACTGAGTCGGTCTCAACGATCTCATAAACCCCAAAAGCCGGACACTTTATGGGCAGTACTGTTATTTTTCGTTTTATCAATATATTCATATGCATCCCAAGCACTTGTTACAATAATAAAGCATTTCATATTGTTTATTAAACGTAAGATATAAATTGCATATTTACTTTGTGGGCAATTCGCACTATACTAAGTATCTCCTAGTCGAGCTCTTCCACACTTGATCACTTTTACTTGTGCTTGCGGCTGTGTATAAAACCATTATTTAATTTCTGACACTCTCCATAGAGATCGCGATCTATCTAAGAGCAGCAAATGCAGCTGGAAATAGCCTGACATACATATATCTAAATTAAAAGCAGACCCACGACAATGTCAAGTTCAGTGTGACGGAATCATTGCCCTCGTCATCAGAGCATCGGGGCACATCGACTCTATTGTGCCTGTGTCAGTGAGTGTGACACTGACAGAGATAGATAGTTAGAGGTAGACAGAGGGAAAGGGAGAGGGAGTGTGTGTATATAATATTGCCAACAACTTGTTGCAAATGAAACGTGCTAACATTTTCTAATTGCAGCCAATTTTACTGTCACTTGTGAGTGGCTTCGGAGCGTACATAAATTGTTGTGATTTCATTTAGCACTTGGAATTGCTGAGCTTTGCTGTTACCCTTCTTGAAAAAAGAAAGAAAAGAAAACTTTGCGTTATCTACACAACTACAAACAAACAATAATTGCCTATTTCTTAATTAGAAAATATTTTCGTGTGACATGCACAATTTGACATTTTATTGCCCGCTATTAGGCACAAGATCTTAGTGGAGATAAAGTCAAAATTCCAGTCGAAAATTCCCGAATGCTAGACACTAAAACTAAGTTTGGTCAATCAAAATATCAGTGGACCTATGGCAATTTTTCCGGTTTCGAGAGCAATTGCTATATTTAATTATACCAGTTGACTTCTCGACTTTCACATGTATACATATACACATAAACTTTTATATACTGTGATTCGGTTGAATGCATGCCTGCATCCATAATGTATGGATATTATTCGAAACATTTCCAACTGCACTGACTTACATAACTGACGAGCGCAGAAGGTCAGTCGAAACTGATTCATCGATCAGCTTGTCTCGGGTTGAATAATTAAGTGATTATACTATATGCTGAGCAACCAATTTTTGACACCCACTTTGGTACGGAAGCTCAGATTATGCATAATTTCAAGTACAGCTAACTAGTTTTTTGTTCTAGCCCGCAGTGTGAGGTACGCCGCAATCAGATCTGAGGTATGCGGAAGTCATAAAAAGCAATGTAGCCAAATGACTATGGCAATGAGCTTTGAGTGCAAATCTAAAACAAAGAACTCGGGCATGTTCTACGGAATAGTAAGAATGGAATTGATGAAGTTAAGAGTAAACTCCGTCTGAAATCACAGCAACATAAAGCTGTAGAAACTATATTCAAATGGATAGATTATGAGAATATATAAAATAAGGGAAATAGTCAAGCAGAGGAAAGGAAAAGAATGGACCTCGTCATCATCTGAACATTAAAAATTAATAACTTTCTAATCTATAGATTACGTATGCCCATAATTTAAACCTTTTTTATTTCAATTTATTTTTGTTTTGTTCACAAAACTCACTTATTCCTAGTGGTTGTACCTAATTTCGCAGAAATACTTCAGATAATTTATTCATCAATTATTTATGCGAAACTTTACTAAAATGAAGCAAAAAAAAAAAACTTCATAGTTTGTTTTATTAATGAACTGCAACCGGTTCAAACTGGATGCGTGCTGTCTTTCGCACCAAACCTTTTGGCCAAAACAGAGAGGCAAGAAAAACTTGTATGCCGCCAGCCAAAGACCCAATACGCTTAATAAATTCCATTTGACAAATCACAAATCAAACGCGATTTTGCCTAAATGCGCAATACCATTCGATGCAAATTTGTTAGCCTTTGATGAATAAAATAATTAGTAGAATAGCAATAATGCGACGTTTTAGCAAATATTAACAGCGTGTTAAATACTATAAAAACTCGAATATGAATTAGATATAGGCGCCGAAGCTCGAATACTCTTTTTCGCTATTATCAATAGGTGAGACAGAATGATGAGTTATGGTTGTTATTCGTAAGGTTGATATAAATTCAAATAAAATAAAAATTAATCAATTATGGATATACAAGACAAAAATTTTGATTCTGCTATCCAAGTTTTGTATGCAAAGCTGGGTTAATAAAGTGTTCAATAGCTGTATATAATGTTTATTTAATTTTAATGATGCCCATAGCTCCCCTAATATAGACTTGCCTGTTACGGTTATTAATCGAAAGTATGTATAGCTTATTTATTGATGTATTCGTTGTCATCTTGTGTGCGTTACACATTTCGTGATAAGCATTGTAATATCCGCTGCGAGTGTATACAGAATAATTGAAATATCTTCAAACTCAATCAGCACGCGACACTTTATATAATGTGTGCTAAGCACTTTACAAGATCGGCCGACGGGCTCGAGTTCAATGAGCCAAGTTTACTGGCCGGCCTTTGTGGAGTTTCTGTTATTGTTATTTGTGTTTGAAATTCAACAGTCATTTGTCAGCGACGTGTTCGCAATATCAATTGGTCATGCTTATGACTGCTGTCGAGAAGTTGTTGGCCTTGCTCTGCATTTGGGCCTTACGTCTTGTTTAAATTTATGAATTGAACGAGTGTGCAATATGTAACAGTACCTTTATTCTAATTGTCATCAATAGTTACGATTTTATTTGATTTTCATTTACATGCTTGCTGAAAGAAACGCCGACACTAGACAGTTGATAATATCCTTTCATTTCCAGCAACTCAAATCAACTATAGCAACCTATCAACACTTTGGCTACTTGCCATGCAACTTCATTGCATGGACATTTGATACGCTCTGAGTGCAGCTTGGTTTTATTTCTCTTGCATATTTCATTTACTTGGCTTGACATTGAGAAAATTTTCCAATTCTTTTATGCAGAAACCTGTATTAACGGAAAATTTACGCATATCAATTATGTGCGATTGAATGACATTTTAATTATAGTCCAACTCAGTATTTAGCCTTAGAGCTCAGAATATTTAACATATTGAAGACTGGTCTACTTATTCAAAGTTTGCCTTCGTAATAGCTCTGTTCTTGTAGCTATCTTATTCAGAGGTCTCAGCATACATCTGGGCTCATGTCATTTTGATCAACGGGTTTCGAATTGAAAAATATTTGCATAGGCCCAAAAGAATCAAGCGAATTAGCTTTATACTACTTTCTTCTGTTACGGTTATCATAATTAACATTTCGACATCTCATTAAATTATAGATAAAATATAAATATAGAAGATTTCCCCGTTTATCACACATGTTTTGAAATCGAGTTCCGATGCAAATAAAACTATTTCGTTGGAACACTTTCAAAAGATGAAATTATAGCCAAATATATTTCAGAAATGCTCCAAAGTCCGAGATCTATGCAATATAATTTAATCTACTACTACATATGTATAATGATCATATGGGAGTCAAAAATAAACTGGAAGCCGACATCAGTTAGATATTAACGAATATATTTTCATCTAGTTCTCGACTGCATATGAGTTTGCATCACGCTCTTTTTGCATGTCGCGAAAACATTGAGATTGATTGTTCTATTTTCGTACACTTGATCAATAATTTGCGTCTATAGTTTCGAAGCTTTGTTGTGCTAATTTTAAGCGCAATTAATTTGGATCTACAAACGAGCTATTCAGCTAGTCTCTCATTCACTCATTCACTCATTCACCACGCTTAATCAGAGTCCAGCCTGAGAGTGTGCGCTCAAGCTTGACTCCGAATTGCTCATTTGATTCATTTGTTTTTTAGAGGTTTGAGTATGTAAGTAATTTGCAAATGCTGTGGCACTTCCGGTGTTAATTAGCCGCAAAAATTTTAAGCATTCGTGCTGAGACACTGCCCACGAATACAACTTACCGATGAGCCCAAGAACAGATTACTTTTTGAATAATTTGCAAATAGAATGTGGAAATACGCGAATGTTAATTGTCGCCAATTCGCACGTGTTGGGCCGCGTGTATTAAAATATTTTTATATTACAGTAAGTAAAAACTGAGAAAGACCGAAGCCGAAACTAATATTTTAAAAATCGACAGTTGCCGGTGTCAAAGGTAGCCAATCTAACGGGAACGATCCACGCTTTGCGATGTGAACGATGTGATCGAGTTGCCCGCGCGCTAACGACTAAATCAGATCCAACGTGGATCACCGGTTTTATGCACTCCGCGCAATGTTGCCCCCCGATCGTAACGCCAGCAGGCAAGCAACCAACTAACCACTCACGAATACTCGTTCTCTCAGGGTACGGGGTAGCTGCACCACCAGTCTCATGGAAAATCACATCGAGCGTCAAAATGTAACTTAAATTTTTAAGCAACGTCGTTTCGCACAGAATCCGCAGTCATACTTGCGAGTGTCTATAAAGTTATTCAATGCAAACTTTGGCATAACATAAAAACAAAAACCTCACTGAGAGCGAGATGAGAGTGAGATGCCGTATGAACGAACTACGTACCATATGATGATACGGCTCATATCCACTCAAATGTGCGCGCTGATGGTCCCAGCCTAATTTCACATACTCTGGCCAGAGCTCAAGATATTTGTTCAAGCTTTTTAAGGTAGTTCCACTTTTAGAATTGATTTTACAGAGAGCTAGAAGATGTATGTCTATGTAAAGCAATCATTGGGGCAGCTCTGAGCATCGAGGGAAATCACAATTTATAAAAATCAAGGAAATTGAGTTTATTGTGTTTATTTGTGCAATTTTCAAATAATTTCAATACAATTGGTTTTAAATATTACAGCTAAATCTTTGCAAATAATTAGATAAATGTGATGCTTATTCAAATTATAAATTCATTCATAGTGCAAAGCATATCAAGTTTGTTTAAAGTCGTTATTTTTTTATGAAGTCAAATTATTTTATTTACTTAGCTTTGCGACTGCGTCAGTACGTCTTCGATGCTCACTCTCAGTCGGCAAACATTATCGAAGGCATGACATGAAAAAGCAACTACGATAATGGTAAACATGATGCGTGCTGTCTTTTAATGCGTAAGCCATACAAAACGATAAAAGACGATAAACTGGCTCTCTTTTTGAACGCTTTCCAGTCGCGGCAGGGCCAGGCGTAAAAAGCCGTTGCCAAATATTCGACCATTGCTGCTGGGACTCGTAACAATGCTTCGACTGCCGCAAGAACCAGTGCGCAGTGAGGTGTAAGGTGCCCTCAGCGGCCAGTGTATGTGACTGAAGTGGCTGAGCGCTTTGTTGTTGCCAAAATCGTCAATTAACATTTTTTGCTTTTTGTTAGTGTCGCTGGCTGGGGCAGCAGTGCCTTAATGCACTTTCTCAGGCGCGCAACCGGTTTGTGCTAAAGAGAATTCGCGCGCTTGCGCCAAATTTCATTTGCAGCGGCGGCCTTCCAATAGTTTTTGTTTTGCATGCATTGCGCATACGCCGTGTGTTACAGTTTCTTGGATGTCGAACAAGACCCAGCCAGCGCTAGTGTGAGCAGACCCGAAAGCCGGCTAACCATTAGCCCAGGCCCATGTCTGGCTGCTGCTAAAAACCGGTCAGGCGTTACACGGACTCTGACGTAGTTTCGTAGACCCCATTATCATCTTCTTGAACATGTTTGGCCTGTGACGTCAGCGTCGAATTGCTAGTCTCGTGAATCATATGGAACAGTATCGAGCATGTTAATCCAGAATTTGTAGCTGATAATCATCTGTCCAATTCCTACCTACGCACTTCACACAAAGTTATTCGCCTTTCATCTCTGAGCACAGATTCCATGGCCTATGTCCGTGATCATCCATTTAAAAGGGGAGAATCGCTAAGCACCAGGTGCCAAGAGTCGCCTCAGAGAGTTTTGAGAAATTGGTGCTAATTCGAGAGCAGCTGGAGTTTCCTCTATTGCTGCCAAATCGTTTGGGACCTGCTGAAAAGTATAATTAAATTATCAATTCGATTTGAGTTGTTTATTCAAATTAAATTGCATAATTAAAACCGGATTGTTGTTTGCGAAATGCTCTTAATTTAATTGAGAATTTCCGTGCAAGTGCTGCCCTAAGCGAATTCTATTTTTCTTGTCAACTGGAAAACCTTTTAGCTGATACGTAAACAGGCCAATTATTTGGTTGACCAGTAAGCACGGTAATTGAATGGTTTAATTTGCACGCTCGCTAAAAAAAAGCAAAAACAAAAAAACAAAGCAAATAAAAACCAAATATAGATAAATATGAATTGCATATAATAATTAGACTCGAAAATCGAGTATATGATAAAGAGTTGTTGTATTGTAATTGACTCTGGCTCGATTGTGATAAATATAGAAATAAATACGCGCAAAATAATAATAACACTAAAAAGTACTTCCACTACACTGTAAAATAAAGTAATACATAATTGAAAATTGTTTTCGCCATGAACTTGCGCGATCAACAACAATTCCATTACACTAATAAACACATGTTTATTAACTTAAAATTAGAATCGTGTCGGAGTAACCCTTAAGGGTCGCTCGAAGGGTCAAAGCCATGCGAGATATATGTAAATATATGTACATAAATACATATATGTATGCATTAATACACTTAATAATTATAATTTATATTCCAGATTCTTTTTCAGTTTCCGTTCAGACGCTCATTCGAACGGGAATGCGAGAATTCGGGGTATGCTGGTTTTTTACTCAAATGTATTTAATCAGCAAAAAGTATTTCAAATATATTCAGAATCAGAATCACAGCTGATGAAGATTTAGATCTTCATTCTGTGCGCCCCTTATCCAATGGAGGAGGTCGTACACCTATGTCTGCCTAGTCTCCTAGTCAGGCACTCCCGACTGCTAGCGGTCAGAGTTTTATTCTGTTTTATATCTGGTCCTTTGTTTCTATCAGTGTGATATTGAAATCTTGCTGTTAGCCACCCATGGCTCATGTGGCATATGCAAGTGGTGGCCTAATTGAATGATTACCTTGTTATTGTCAATTTGTGGGGCATCTCATATCTCAACTATTTCATGTATTATATACTTAATAGAAATTTAGCGTGCAACTAAAATCAAGTAAAAAATTGCGCATAGCGCTTTTCGGCATACCGTAAAATGTAAAACTGGGTGATGTTGATTTATCTGTTGCTCTCGCTCCTAAAACAGATACCCACAAGCACACAAACACACACACGCACACTCGCCATGAAAGGCAATGAGAATTGAGAGCTGATCGACTGAAACTCACATAGCAATCGGGAATAGTCCTGTAAATCTATATTATAAAGAGTATCTGAAATTGATTTACAACTGTGGTTGCTGCATTTGAAATATGTATATCTGTAATTACATTGATAATAACTATTAATTATTTTCGCCACTCTTGAGCACTTGTCAGCAGCTACTCAGTAGCTTTCTGCACTTGCACACGATTGGCACGAGGCTGACGCTTCAATCAGTTGGCCTAATCTTGGCAGCCGCATGCCAAAACTGACTAATGGAACAACAGCCACTCCAGCGCTAATCTGAGTGAGTTTTGTGTGTATTTTGCTTCCCTTAAGCAGTCTAGATAAGCAAAGGCTAGTCGCTGTGCTCGCTGGCCCACAAAAGTGTCTCCATCTTATCAGCTTGGCAGGTAAACATTTGTCGGATTCTCTGAGTCAATTCGCACGTTTCGCTGTCTGCATCACAAATTGTACTGAATCATTTGCATTGACAAAACAAAAGCAAAATCATGCCACGCCCGGCGAGTGCGGGCTGGCAGGCGTTATTTCAATGTTCAATGTTAATGTTAAGCCACAGCCATTGCCAGGCGCTTTATGTGTAGTCCGAATGATCTCAGTCTCAAAGCAAAATTCCAATATCAGGCACAGCAGACTGCATCAATAAAACTCACTCAGGCAGCGAGCGGGTTTTGAGTGTTTTTTTTATTATTTTTATACCATTTTCTGCTTGATATTTTTCGAATGGAGTGCAGTTAGTCGAAATGCTGAGTACATTGGTATTAGCGCTGCGCTTAAAACGGAATGTATTGTAAGGTTCGCGGGCTTATTCGGTTCACGCCGATCGCCACATAAACAGCAAACTGTCGGACAGCACGGCGTATACTTAGCTTAATTACTCTACGAGTTCAGTGTAGAACGGCACGTGATTGAAAGAAAAAAAAAAATACAACGAAAAAATGACGCTGGCCGTAATTAGTGGACCAGCTACGGAATCTAATAATGGAGCAGTAAGTTCTTACCGACCAAAAGTGCCTTTATCAGCTTTCGACAATAAGTGCCCGATTTTGCGTGACATATTTATGAATTCATTATCGTATATCAATAATGATTGTGATTGTGGATCAGACCTTGTGGTCGTGCGCCCAGTTTGTGTGTGATTAAATTACTATTGGGCTGATATAAATCTGCCAAAGTGATATCTATGCTGGGTGAGTCCTTCATTTGCCGCTGACATCCACTGTTTTTGGTACAGACTGTGCTTGGATATCTGTATCTCATCTGTCTAGTCGACAGTTTGTGACGACAGTAAACAGTGACAAAGACACATCAGTAAGGTCTCTTATCAGCTCACCCTATTTGGATTGCCTAGAGGTGTTTATATGATGGCAAGAAGCGGCAGTAGTCCGACATTCATCTACCGTCAAGTTACCTAATAAACGCGCTCTAACAAGTGCATTGAACGGATCACTGAAACGGCTCAAAAAAAAGTTATACACATTATAATTGATAGCTCGTTGCCAACAACAATTGCAGTTAAGCATATTCTCATGGGATTGTGATTGTAAAATCGTGTCTGCCAACTGAACACATTCTGTTTCAAAGTTGATCTCTAGTCAATATAGCTTACATATTCCTCTTTATTACTGGATAGCTGTCAGTCCGTGTGGCTCTGCATTCTACTTCCTTAAAGTGCCAAGAACAGTGTGTTGTGCTCAACGTACAGATAATTGCAGTAACGTAATCTAGTTCAATACGTATTGGAAATTTAAAACCACAACAGCATTTCTTATCGTGTCTGATTAATTCTACCTAGCCATAAAAATTTATATTGCATTGGTTTAATATCCCCAGTTCGATTTGCAGCCATTCTTTTTCCAAATTGTTTGATTCTGATTGTTTTTTGTAATATTAACATTGCTGAATCACTATTTTAGTTATAGTATTTAATTAATAACATCAGCAAAAGTAACTGGCTATGGTATACTAATCAGTCGGGGGAATGCTCGCCTTTTGCTTAAAGGAACATATGGCATAGAGCTAACACTGAATCTGTCGGAACGGCGCTTCTGATCTGTATCGGAATGGAATGCAATGTTAAGGTGTTCCATAGTTGGTTTATTCATTGCAAACTCTAAGAACTACTTTGATTATCTTAATTGGTCAATAACAAAGCTGCCAGATACGCGGCTGGCCAACGTTACTTTGGGAGCGAAAGGGTCGTCGAGAAATCAGTTACGCAGTGTTTGTTGAATTTAACGCATTCTGTCGGAGTGAATATATGTATATTAGGAGCAAGTGATATAAGCAAAGTATTTTACATTCGACACTGGATATATCTGAAATGTCAGCTGATGCAGAGGTGAGAACTCTATCGATATGCAACGAACCTCATTTAAGTTCCCAACAGGATCTTTGACTTGAATTGAAGACTTGAGGTAAACAACTATTGGGTTTAACCCTGTGAGTCTGGGACTTACCTACGTTTTGGCAAATAGCACGACGTAGGCTCTCAGCAATGTGTTTCGTTGATCGCCCAATGAGCTTAATGGCGAATCGGCTTAGCAGTTCAGGCATGCGGCATGCATACGAAAGTGATACGTATATATCTCTACATGTATATCTGAATGGAGCATAGTACAAATTTTTGTTTATTGTTTCTATAGAAATGAGTTTAGCCATAGTGGGCTGTGTTTTTATTCTTCTAGCTTTTGTGCGAGCTCAAAAATAAAATAAAATCATAATATAAATGAGTGTAGCAAATGTGGGCAACCGGTTTTCTGACTAAATTTAGAATGCATTATGTCTCCGGTCTCTGGCAGTTCTGTATGCAAATAAATTTCTCAGATCAGCTCAGCTCAACTTAAAGCTAATTTGCACGCCAGCTACAATTTGGATTACAGTTGGAAGGAATTGCAGTAATAAGCAGTCAAGTACGACTTGATTTTGATTTGTGCGACGAGCGTGTGAACTTGGACTCGTCGTTTGTTTTTCTATAAATGAAGCAGCTAAAATTGTTGATATCATTGCAAAGGTCACAAAAATTAAGTCCATTTTAATCGCGCTTTTCAAGCGAAAATAATTCGCATTCAAAACACACAACTTACGCCTTGGGGCGTATGCGCGATGTCCAGCCAAGCTGGCGCACTGTTAGTCTTCGTTAAGTGAATCAGATTTGACGACTGCAAACGCTGCGTTCATTGAACGAGACTTGTCAACACTACCCGCTAGATGGCGCCAATTACTGCCGCGCAACAAAGTATGCAATAGAATTCCACGTGACAAAGTCATTTGAAACGGAAGCTCAAATGAGATACATTTGAGATATACAATTTGAAAATGTTTCGCTATTCATCACACATCTGACTTTATACATTACATTACATTATACATTACACATTAGTTTAGATTCATAATTAGATAAGAATTTATCAAAAATACCTTTTTCCCATATGTACAGTCAGAAATGATACGTTAGTTCTTTAATTCGCGACAGCTAACCTAAGTTTGCCGGCGCGCCCAAACGGACAGAATTAACAGACAATAAGCTCACAAAGGGGTTAGTGGCATACCTCGTATGGCTTTGATAAACATTATTAAAAAAAAAGTTCTTTAATTTCATACATACATCCATTAGATATAATATTATAGACATAGACGAAAATACTTGTACTGCTTTGCAATTGAAATTCATGTAAGGACAAAGGTTCAGGTTGACTTCAAAGTCATTTTTATCTAATCCGCTCTCTTAATGGATTTTGATGTCAAACGCTAAAGTCGGTCAAGTTGAAGCTATTTCTAATTTCTTCAATTGCTTTTCGATCCGCAAATAATAAATCGGCATCAGAAAAGTTTCCATATGCTCACGCCGAACTGCTTTGCTCCGGTTATATGTTAGGCGAGATCGGTATCGATTCGATTTTTGCAGCTGTCACGCTTCGAATTACACATAAATAAATGCGCCGCAAAGAACCTACATAAATTGATTTAAATTTGCAGTTGTTTTATAGACACATTTCCATTTATTTACTTACATACATATAAACGAGCACGTAGTCAATTTATATATTATGTACTTTCCTCGATTTAATCGATGCCAATGCGTCGATGTTGCGTTTTCATATTTTCGGCAATCAATGGCCAATTACTTGCCTTGCTTCGGGTAAACGTCACACAATTCAATTGATACCTAATTGAGCGAGTGACAGAAAAGTTATTTTTATCAGTCGAATGGGAAATTGGGGAGAGGCAAGTGCAACTTCATGACGTTCCGTTCCATTCGGTTTTGCGCAGTTGGATATTTTTACAGTGAATGAACGACCATTTCTATTTCTGTCTTTGTTTGGGCCCTCTCTTCTCTAGCGGCATCGCTAATTAATTAGAACATTATTTGCTATGCATATTGTGGAGAGTTTTCCATGTATCGAATGGCCTTATCTGCAATGCCTGCATATTAGTTATACAGCAAAAACGTGAATCGTAAATATTTTCTACCGTAATAATACAAATACAACCGATAGCAACCATAAGTTGAAAAAATAACTATAAATAAATAAATATACAAAAAAATTTTTGCTTTGTTTATGAATTAGATTTTTGTTGTTTCAAATATATTTATGTATTGCAACTTTTTCTCGCCAACTGTTTTTGAATTTTCATATACACAATATTAATATCGAATAATAAATACTGTATTTGTATTTAACTTTCAACCTTTTTCTCGCCCTGCATATTCGAATTAATTTTAACTATTCAGTTAGGAACATATGCCATGAGTAAAATGAATGCTTGTGGGGTGGATTGTTCGAGCAGGGTATTGCTATGAGTCGACTCTCTCGATTGATAGATTTCGATTTCATGATTGGCGTTACTATTTGTTTGGGAGAGCGAGAGTTTCTGATTCATGTATCAAATAAGTGCAGCGGAACTCAGATATTGGATAGTTCCCGGTACGCCCATATGAGCACCGAACGAGTTTCCTTTCGATGGAAGTTTACGTGTTCATTATCAAACACGGAACTGGACGGGCTCTCTTCCTCTCCCTCACTCTCCGTCGCTCTCTGTACGTCTCTCGCGGCTGCACGCTCTCTTTTCTCTGGCAGCTCAATCGTCAAGTCGTGCATTTTTACTCGCTCGTTTTTACGCGAAGGTTGGCATTCTTGTTCTGTTTGTCAAACCGTGCGGTTGTCAGAACTTTGAAAATTTCTTTGCAACGTCTTGGCAACGTTTTCAATTTTCCTCGACACAAAGAAAATAAGGCTGAGAAGAAAATTTTGGTTTTCTTTCGAGGCTAGAGCGGTCGCAAGTGTTGAGAATTGCATTAGTAATATTGCATTTTATCTTTTTACAAAATTAAATAAACCAAAAAAATCGAGTCTCAATTTTTGCACTAAATTTCCCCATTAAATTTTATTTTGTATCGCAAAAAGTGTTTGGAAATTGCTGGAAAACGCACTGCAACGCGTTGACCGAGAGTTTACAGAATACGTTAAGCGCGCGACAGTTGCCATTGCCGACAGGATAACAGGACCAACTGGATTTTCGCTGCGGTGAAAATGAGTTTTCACAAAAGCGACTCACGCACGCCGCTCGCACCGGCGGAGTATACTGTAAGTACCATACCCAAGAGGTTCGTGAGGGTTTCGAGTTCCGACTTCCGAGTTCCGAGTTCCGGTTTCCAACTTATGTTAATGAGAGAACCCCTTAGTGGGTTAACGTTGGGCTCGCCTGATGACGACAGAGGCACAACATCGATTTGTCTATGCTGTTATTATCTGAAAGCCGTTGGAGTTGCCTGTAAAGACAGTTGTGTTCCCATTCGTATTAGAATGAAACGTAATCTGCCTTAGACCAATTGATAATTGTTTCTCATGTAATTTGTTGACATATTCAATTTAAGTTCTGAGTCAGAGTGACTTCCACTTAGCTGGGTCTTATTTGATTCCCAGAGATAGTGAATCATGTGACATATGTATGTGTTTAATCAAGTGTCATTAGACAATAACCTTTCCATACAAATAGAGCTTACTTTTAAACCTTCTAGAACTCTCTGCTGCTTTTTTTATTGATTGATGGAATTGGCATGCAAATCGTTTACCTTGCATGATATGATAACGAATTGAGGAATCCCAAAACTGAAGTCTAATTTCGGGGATGTTTCTGTTTCGGCTTCTGTTGTCGCTATGAGAAACACACATAAACATTTCCACCCTCGCTTGCTCTTATTCCTAGAGCCAAACAATGACTTTTGCATGCTCGTTCTTGTTGTAATTGTTGTTGTTGCTATTGTTGTTGCTGTTGTTGTTGCTAATGTTGTTGCCTTTGTTTGTGAGCAGTGGAATTTTCCACTCGCAGCCTGTGCGAGCGCCTTGCATTTTTATGTTTGCCTGGCTGGGACTCGAGTTCGGTGCGCTATGCTCAAGGGGACGAAGTAGGGCATGTAGCTCGCCGTCTATGCCGACGACGCGTTGTCGTCTTTCGTCTACCTACTGCGTCAGCGTATTTCAGGGTTTACATATTTGTGCTGAGCGCGTTTACGATTTCGTGGCAAAATGCACAAAAATCATGGTATTTTGTACTTTGACTTGAATACTCTGTCTGTCTGTCTGTCTGTCAGTCTGTATGTCTTCTAGTCTGTGAGTCTGTTAGGCGGTCAGTCTCCCGATCTGTCGGTCTGTCGCTCGTGCCGCTGGTGCGCAAGCGCCGCCAGTGAATTTGCTGAGTTTGGTTTTCTCTAAGTGGCACAATGTAAAATTCGATCGCGTTTGGTAATTTTCCATGCCATGAGCATTCATGTCGCATTGTGAAAGTGTGGCCCAACTCTCTCGGCTCTGCCACTGCAAATGTCGCTCTTACTCTCCCGGCTGCACTTGAAACATGACTGGCGCACATTCTGTTAGGGGATCAGGTAAACAAAGTCTCGAATGGGTTCTCTAATTGCTGTTCAGTCGCGAGCAGCTTGTGTTCGGATTGAATCCGTTTCAATTTGCGCTTATTAATGCTGTCGCTGATTGGTGCCTGTCGCAGCTGGAATATCGAAACTCTATCCCCTCAGGGACTTGCCGCCCCATTGGCTATCTTATCTGAGCGTTGCTTGGCGCCTAAAATGCAATTTTCAATGCATTTGCCATACGCCCCGTGCGACATTTCGGCGAGCATACCTAGCCATAAATCGACGTGTTTGCATTGACTGATTGCTAACAGTTATTTAGCTAGAACTCGACTGTGCCGAGTTCAGTCGCAGTCGCAGTCGCAGTCGCAGCCGCAGCCGCAGCAAGCCCCGCTCAGCAGACGCGGGGCGCCACGTGATGCACTATTCGTTGGGGCTAAATATATTTCGCTGCTTGCATTTTAGCCAGTTTTGTAAAAAATTTTCCATTACAAATTGTTGGCTTTTGTTTGCTTATTTTTTGTATTTTATTTTTTGTGCTGCTTGTGCCGTTTTCGATTTCATTTCCCTGCTGCTTCTGTTTCTCTTTCTGATTCGGTTCCACTTGCTTATGTCAGTTCAATGGCATGCAGTTAGAGCTATGAAGAGCCCGTAGACGCGGAATTATGGAGCTTTGGAACTGCTCTAGCTCTAACGCTCCAAAGGTGCCTTTTAATTAGATGTGTGACATGAAGGCATGTTTCTGCCAGCCCTGTACGCCTGCGAATGTGCGAATTTGTTTAGTTAGTCATTCCACTTATAAGGGGATGGGTGAGAGGGGCTGTTGTGTTGTGCTAGGGCAGAGTGTGGGCCATTTCGTCATATCGTGCAAAAACGCATTGCTACTACATTGCTTGAAAATAATTATTTACATTTGCAGCGCAATTTTGTAATAGCACGTACTTAGATTACACTGAGATTTTTGTGCTGCGAACAGTGTTTCCTCTTATGGTTCTTATCGGACTTATTGGAATCAATTTGTATGCTATCGCTATCGAAATGCTCACATTAGGAAATACCTACAATAAACTAGGAATTCAATATTGATTGATGGGCTACCAACTTTGTCAATTGTCTACACTAAATGTGAGTGGTGATGTATCGATTTAATAAGGAGAGATGAATTTTGAATTCGCCTTCGGGCCACACTTTGATTTGAATACATTTCACGATTTCCTGACTCATTTTGGGTTTATATTAGCTGTGACATTTGGTATGCTGTTTGCTTTCGGAGAACTATTATACAATGAACACTTGACAATCGGCACTAAAAATAGAATTTTCTCATTGCATGTCTATGCAATCTATTAAAAAGGTATACTGTTTCTGTAATGTTACACGACTATGCTTGTAGAATCAATCATTTGGCAAATATATAAAAGCGGCATCTTTATACCTAAATCAAATTGGCAGCTGGATAAATATACATATATAAAATAAACCATCATAATCGTTTTAAGGTTAAGGATTGAGAAGTTTTTTTTTTTATAATACTATGGGAAAGAGGAAGAGCAGGAATATGTTTAACAATAAAGCTCTTTGAAATGTTCGCAATATCTAATTCTTTAGATTTCATTTTTCCAATTTAATGTTTATTTGATAACAAAATTACGTGCTATCACGGGTTCTCTAGCTCCTAGTTCGCCATCGCTTGCATTTCTATCGTGAGTTGTGACCATATTGAACTTGAAGAGCCCCAGCGACACGTGTCGATCGCTCTTTTCGCTGCTCTCGCTCGCGGAGCGGCCAGCTTGTTTGCAGTTCGCTTTTGAGGTCTATTTGCGTTAATGTTGTTTTGTGCACATGCTTTGTGCCTTACTTTATGCATTCGTATACCCTCAACCCATTGCAAATGGGAAGTCGGGGTGTAATGGCTTTGAGCAAATGGAACGGGCAGAGGAAGGCCCGGCAAGCATCATAGAGTATATACGTTCTTGATCTGCGTGACGAAGTGAGTTACATCGATATATCCATGACCGTCAGTCGGTCCGTCCTTATGAAGTAAGAGAAATGAGATATATGTATATAAGATTTGCAATTTTGCCTTGCATACTGCAAAAGCCGGAGATCTCAACTTAGCTTTGTACTTCAATGAAATAAGAATGGAGATTTGGTTTCCCTACTCCTGTATTAATAGTAGAAAATTTGATATGTTAGCGACTTTCACTGTGACAAATTTACGCGCATGATTATCACAGTTATGTTTTCTTACAAGAAAGAATAAAAGTACCCAAGTAAATAGTAAATAGTTCAAATTAAACTGAAGTTGCTCCCAGGGCTCAGGGCATCTTCTAGTCAGGCAGTCTCGAATCGCTTTCATTTCGCTCGTGTTATTTGGGTAGCTGTTGCTGCTATTTGAATGCGGGTACAAATTCTAAGCCCTCCAACAAAAGACCACACGCTACTCTAAATGCGGAAAAAAATTGTTTTTTATTTTTAAAGTATTGCACAGTATATAATATTGCATGCGACAAAACAGTTGACTGTCTCATTGGGTGAGTGGCTGGATATTATTGTAGATGCACTGGCGCCACAATGCAGCTGAGCTTCTGCCTGGCCAGCTGTCTAATTATTGCGTAAACTATTTTTATTTCGAACTTGTGATGTGAAGCGATGATTATAAGTAATTATTGTTATGCCATATACTTAAACACTAAATAAAGAGCATTTTGTTGCGCGAATGTTGGATTTTGTCTATGCAAAACTACGGAATCAGTCGATTTACAACTCTCGGAACGTCTGTGTTAATCTTGATGCAATATGCATAATCAGGGTGTGGTGTCCATATGTATGTCTTTTACGGACTGAGATTATAGTCTTAGCCATGTGTGGGTGTAATGGTTATGTTGAAATGTATGTAACAGGCAGAAGGAGGCGTGTCAGACCCCAAAAGTATATATATTCTTGAACAGGGCGACGATCTGGGTCGATTTAGCCTTGTCCGTCAGTTTGTCTGTCCGTCCGAACGTCCGTCCGCCCGTCCGTCCGTCAGTCCGTATGTATGCACGCGTCGATCTCAGAAGACGTAAGAGCTAGAGACTTCAAATTTTTTTTAAATGTCCGTATATATAGCGCGCATATCGAGTTTATCACTAAAAATGATAACACATTCCGATATTTTGTATCGATAAAACCCTATCGAAAATCAGTTATAAAATTATATCTCCCACATCTTTAAAGGTAGAGTCTCCAAAATTAAAATGTGCATTTCATACAATTTCGGTTTTTGTTCAAAATCTACCCCCCACCCGTATATCAACACCCTCGGCCTCATATTTGAAAAAGGCGTATTTCAAATACTATAGAATAGTGCTTCGGTATATACATACATCTAAACATTATGATTAAGCTCTGAAAGTTTCATTAAGGTAATTAAGATTGTTTGTCTATAAATTCAAATATGTGTGTGTGTGCATGTGTGTGTGTGTGGTGCTTGAAGGGTTCCGGGGATCTCGTAGTCGTAGTCGCACTCTCGACTAAAGCTTTCTTACTTCTTGCAGTTGGTCTATTGAAATTTGATTCATACAATTTTAATATATTTAAATTTTTTAATTTTAACAATACAACTTGATGAAAAATAAAACCAAATCTCCTGAAAGAGGACTTAAAATATTAACGAAAAGCTAATTCTATATTTACTAGAAATTTTGAATGTTTCTTGAGGGTATCTAGAAGCCTGAAATTTATTTGAGAGTAGTGCTTGTGCGTTTACGTTTCTAGCGTTCATCTGTTTGTGGTCCATAAAAAATATCAACTGATGCGTTAACCTGTCAAGTTCCATTTATGCATGTGCTACAGTTTTTTAAGATTATTTCTAAAAGTGAGCGCCATTTGGGAGGGAGTAAAACCATGGAATGGAGGTATGTCCATACTAAAATTGTATCAGAATGTATTAGCTTGTTATGAATTGGGAGATTGATAGAGAGCACATTAATATAAAATATTTGCAAATAAATATAAAGTATTTGAAATTTGTCTATCGTAATAAAATTTCCTTGGCTTTTATTCTTGAATAAAATATATTTCTATTTCAATTAGAGTTTATTTTCAAATTAAATATTTAAATTTATTTATAGTTAAAAGCCTTTTTGTGGCGAACGTTCAATTGTCACTAGCCATTGAACTAAAATATGTATTATGTATTATATAATAAACGCCACAACCGAGCTCATTTGGCCTTGCTGAAATTGTCGCAGAAATGTTTTCAAAAGTTCGTTGCCTACTTTTCTGCGCGCAGCGTTTGCCGCAGTTGGCGTGCTTGCTGAAAGTTCCAATAAGCGACCATAGATGGCGGTAGCGAATGCACAATAAGTATACGCACTGTTGTTACGCCTATCGTTTAGTTGACATAATCCGTTTATCCCATAAATAATTCAAAATAACAAATTTTTTATTTTAAGTGAAATGTGGTGAATAAATGGGCTATTTGCTGTGCTGCGATTTTCTAATAAAAAAAATAAATAAATAAAGCACACATCTGCCCCTTGCTTTAATTCTCGACCATTTCTAACAAACATACAAATCATGAAAAATTGCTAAACTCAAGCTGACTTTTGGCTCTATTTGTGTATTCCTGCTGCCGTCGTAAATATTTTTCGCACATTTTTTGCGCAAATTTACAGCTTCCTCATTAATTTTATCTACGTCGCACTTAGCATAGGCGGATCATGTCGCTTACGGCGTCGCACTGATTTCGATCAATTTATATGTGGGAGCACTCGTTGATATTGTACCTATTTTTTAATAGCAGCGCACACGATTCTCTTTCTCCGTTCTCCGATCTCCGTCTCTCTGTCTCTTTGTCTCTCTCTCTTTCTCTGTTTCGCTGCCTCGCTAGACACACGTGTGAATATATAGGAAACAATAGCAACAGACAAAACATTCAATGACGTCATTTTTAATGCGGGCATTCTGTATTCTGCTGCAGCCCAAGCAGCGTATCTCAGCAGTTACAACTATAGCTGCCGAAAATCTCGTTCTGAGCTCTCCCACTACTGGCACCACTAAATGGCTGCTCAGTTCGGAAAAGGCGCCCCTTTCTGATGCAGCAGTCTCTGCTGCTGTGCGTTCCTGTGCTGCTCAGTGTTTACTATTTATTTTCGAAGCTATTCGCAATATACCGCAGACCACTCTCGCTGTGGCCGCTGCTGTAGTTGTCGCTTTTCATTTTGGCAACAAAAGTGCATATAAGCGGACGACATTGGCCGTGGACGCGAACAGATTTGTATCGTCACTCACTGGAACTGCACGTGAATACGTCGCGCATGTCGCTTAATCGCTCGATCTTGAATTTGATCTTGATATCGACTACGACAAGCGCAACGCCGTCAAGCTGAACGCCACCGCCGGAAAGCCGCCACTGCCGCCGCGTCAGCAGCAGCCGCATGAGCAGGAGTTGAGCAGCTTTGGTCCCAGGAAGCACGAGACGCGTTTATCCAGCGGCGTGCTCAGTCGCCACAAGTTGAAGATGTCGCTCAAACGCGGTGGTCCACCGCCGGCGCCATCAAGTGGTGCTGCCACAATGACCACATCATTGAGTGGCGCCAGCATGGATCAGCAGGTGCGCCTGTAAAGCTGAAACTGAACTGCTTGCTGTGTACTGCGTGTGTTTACGCGTCTGAGTGCATTTTGCTTCTTCCGCATAGCAGTTTGTCTATTGAACTTGAATATTGCGCATACGGCGCGTGGTGCCAAAATTGTCTCAGTGCGCTGCAATGTCGGGTGTTTTGTTTATCGAAACATTACAGTTGACTCGCTCAAGTTTTTCGATACGTTCGCGTCTAGTGATGTAAACTGTGCTCGTCTGACCTTGCGCACTGAGATTCTCAAGGTCACCTGCTGCATATCCAGCAACAAGTTACCAAGATGCAGCTCAGCTCTCGCCGCTGGCCATAAACTGACGAAAACAATGTTCGCACTAACAAATACGCAAATAGTTTTTGGCATAGGTGCATTTCTCTGCAGCTAAAAGCTAATGCCAGCAGCAGCAGCTGGCCGCTTTACATAAGTGCGCGCTCTCGTTCTCTCGCTCTCTCTGTTTCTCTCTGTGCAGTGGCATTTGACTCATGCACTATATCAGTTGCTCAATCGAATTCTGACGATCGGCAATCTCTTTTGCAGAAAATTCCGACGGTTGTGACGGTCTACGACAGCGAGAAGAAAAATGGCAACAGGAACAACGCGAGCATGGGCCAGCCCAAGTGAGTACCTTTCATTTAAGTTTTCGATGCCGTGGCCAACGTAGCTATATCGCGCATCCGACTCAAGAATCCATCACTCCTACAACTAGACACAGATTGTGCACTCGCTGTACAAGATGTACAAGAATGTCGATAACAATTCCTCGACTACAATGTTCGAAATGTATTCATCCTCGGATAGGTTCATCCGCTCCGACATGGCCGATGTGCCCGCTCAACAGGCGGCTGGATCCACCCTCCCTTTGGTGTTGACGCGCAAAAAAGGTGGCGACGATGGCGAGGACGGCCTTTACAATCCCTTCGAGCATCGCAAAGTGGAGCACCCCACATCGTAAGTATCAATGGTATGAGAATTAACTCGGGACAACGTCAAATTCAAGGGAAGGACTCAATGTCCTTTGCTCCGGTATCTATGACAATGTGCAAGATAATCGAATTAAAAGTGTGTTCTTAAATATCTTATATAAACAGCTGATATTTGCTATTGATAAATCAATGACTAACTATTTGATTAACGTCATTGAACTTTTGCCTAGACTTTGATTTCTCTGCTTGGCTTTGTGGTTTAAACGAAAAGGAAAAAAACGGAAATACATTTGAAATTCAATTGACAT
Source organism: Drosophila navojoa (assembly GCF_054131105.1). Lineage (NCBI taxonomy): Eukaryota > Metazoa > Arthropoda > Insecta > Diptera > Drosophilidae > Drosophila > Drosophila navojoa. The sequence goes on from NC_142892.1 coordinate 23,299,144, forward strand.
TGTCCTTGGACTTTTGCCGAAAAGCTTTTAAACTAAAAATAAAGTAAATTCGCAAATGGAAACGAGAAAACAAATAAAAACAAAAGCAAATCTCGAGATAATGCTGAACGATTCGTTTGCAGTGAAAATGTAAAATGCAACTGTGAATGAGAATCGCAGAGAGAGGGGCAGACGCAGCGTCAAATTATTCGCGCTGCACTGGCAGAACAAAAAGAGATTGTTGGGTCAGGCAAACCAAGTTATATACAATCTAGATTCAACAATTTTGATTCATACCTTAGAATTGACTCACGAAAAGACTGCTCTAAACATAAATATACAATTAAATTTATAATTTTAATTATAAAATTTGCGGCAAGCTGACGCACTGCTTATACATATGTACATGTGCATGCAACGCGCTCTCTACTATATATCTCTGACCATGCGAATCATCGCTAGAACCGCAGCAGTCGGCAGCGTTTTGGCAGAGTTCTCTGATGGTTTGTAAATATTTGAATGCAACTTAGATTCGTTTATTTATTTTTGGCAGCCAGACGGGATTTGCGTAACATAGATATTATTTAAGTATTTGATGCATTGCATGCCAATTTTTATTCGAGCTCATTTCGATTTCCAGTGACCTGGAGACCTTTGTGCATCTGCTTAAGGGCTCTCTGGGCTCCGGCATATTGGCCATGCCCATGGCCTTTGCCAATGCCGGTCTGTGGTTCGGCCTGTTGGCCACCTTCGCCGTCGGCACCTTGTGCACCTATTGCGTCCACGTGCTGGTCAAGTGTGCCCACATACTGTGCCGGCGTCGCAAGATACCCATGATGGGCTTTGCCGATGTGGCCGAGCAGGCCTTCCTGGATGGCCCGCCCGCCCTGAATCGCTGGTCTCGCTTCATACGCTTCATGGTGAATACGTTTCTGGTGATCGATCTGCTGGGCTGCTGCTGCATCTATCTGGTGTTTGTGGCAACCAATGTGCAGCAGGTCGTCGGCGTTTACATGGACACCCAGCTGAGCGTGCGCCTGTGGATTGTGATTGTGTCGGCGCCCTTGGTGTTCATGTGTCTGGTGCGCAATCTCAAGTTTCTGACGCCCTTCTCTATGATCGCCAATATTCTGATGTTTGTGGGCATTGTCATAACGTTCATCTATATGTTCTCGGATCTGCCAGCACCGTCTGAGCGCGCGGGAATCGTGCCACCCGCACAGTGGCCCCTCTTCTTCGGCACGGTCATCTTCGCCCTGGAGGGCATCGGCGTAGTTATGTCCCTGGAGAACGACATGAAGAACCCCAGCCACTTCATTGGCTGCCCCTCGGTGCTTAACTTCGGCATGGGCCTGGTCATCGGCCTCTACACGCTCGTCGGCTTCTTCGGCTACCTCAAGTACGGGGACGAGACCCAGGCGAGCATCACGCTGAACCTGCCCCTGGAAGACAAGTGAGTAGCGCAGAGCGCGAGCGTGGTCGCTCCAGCTATTTATTTCGATTCATATTCCCTCTTGCAGATTGGCTCAGTCCGTCAAGCTGATGATTGCCATTGCCATATTCTTCACCTTTACGCTGCAGTTCTATGTGCCAGTCAGCATTCTCTGGAAGGGCATCGAGGGCAAGATTCCCGCTGCCCGCCAGAACGTGAGCGAGTACGGCTTGCGAGTGGGCCTGGTGGTAAGTCTCATTAGTTGCTCAATGCTTTGCCATCAACTCACTGTGGAATTTCTCTATCTGCCAGTGTCTGTGCTGCGGCATTGCCGTGGCGCTGCCCAATCTCGGCCCATTCATCTCGCTCATCGGCGCCGTCTGCCTGAGTACGCTGGGCATGATCGTGCCCGCGGTCATCGAATTGGCTGTGTACTACGAGGAGCCCGGCTTCGGGCGCTTCAAGTGGCGGCTGTGGAAGAACTCCGGTCTGATACTGTTCGGCATTGTTGGCTTTGTGACAGGCACGTACGTGAGCATACGCGAGTTTCAGGCCGAGTTCGCCGGCGGCCATGGGGGCGATGCACAGTGAGCGGCCGCCGAAAGATTATGCTAATTTAATTTAGATTAGTTTTAATAAAACTCTTCTAAGCACAGGGATATCTAAGTTAAGTTTTTAACTAATTTTAGGGCTAACCAAAGTTTTATAAGATTCTCCCTCTGCGACACTTTCACCTATGCACCCACCACACTCAATTATCCATCCACCCTATTAAAACACAGGAATAAAACTATAAACCGATTATGTTCTATCATCATGAGCTTCATTCAAGCTTATTAACAGACGGCTAACTTGCAGCCTCCCTGCCCCTATACCCCTACCTTGTTGCCCTTAAAATTATATCATCCAAGCAAAGTATTTGATTTAGTCGATGCCGCATTGCGAACAGTAATCGTGGCATCACATTTATTTAGAGAATTCTTCCAAAAGTGATTTCGTAAACGTAGTGATTTTTGACAGAAAAATATATCGTAGTTAATGTAGTTGTAATTAGTTCTTAGTCGAACTAAATTAGTTACACACACAAAAAGAGGAAACAAAAGAAAACCTGACAACCCACAAAATATGAGCGTATGTGCAAAACCAATGTTAGTTTCGTTGAATTTTTCGTTCATTCTTAATTTGTATGCCCTATTCTATTATTCATGACATATATATACATATATATATATATAAATATACGTATCCTAAATGACACAAATTGCATCATTTGCAAATAAAATTTTATTTTCAAAATAATACAAAAACCATACTTGAATTTTATTTAGTTTTTCTAGATGACATGAACTGAAAAACAAAATGTAATCAGTATGAAATAAAAGCAATTCAATTTGAATAAACTTATAATTAGTATTTAAATTTTATATTTGTTCAACTGTGCCCAATAGCGGAATTCCAGTAGGCAGTCTTGTCCAGCTCGTCAATTTATCTTCTCTCTCTTTTTCTCTTGTCAACAGAAAATCATATCGTTATATACATGTATAAAAACAGAGAAAGAGAGAGAGAGAGGGAGAGATAGAAATTGGGTGGACGGTCGCCCCGAGCGCGATGATCTACTGTTCCATGAGTTCATAATTTGAGCAGCTTGAATTCAATTTTGTTCAGGAAGCTTGAATATAAATTCAATTTTGTTCAGGCTGCCTAGACCAAAATTTGGACATTGATTACTGGCCGCGTTTATGGTGTATTAGAAGATGCCATTAATATTGATTTATAAGTATTGTTTATAGCCAATTGCTACAGCTAACTAAGCTAAGTAAGCCGGCGCACACAAAAGAGGATGATTAACATTACAAAGGGGTTTTGTCTTGTTGAATATACTAAACTAACCATCGACAGAAGGCAGCAAAGGGATTTAATCCTCCGATCTCCCCATAGGACAGTCAACAGGCTGACGTAGAGCTGCAATCAGTATATTGGTTTTTTTGTATTGTGCTGTAAATATGTGTTTGTTAGTATTTGTAATATTGTTACAGCTAACTTAAGTTAGCTGGCGCGCCCAGTTGGGCAGAATTAATAGCCAATAAGCACACAAAGGGGTTACTAGACTACCCCGTATGGCTTTAGAAATAAATATAAAAAAATTGAAATAATAAACTGACTAAAAGTATGCTACGAATAATTATTATGTGCGGCATAAAAGTATGCTATGGAATTAATTTATCAAAAGTATTGCATGCTCTTCGATCTATGGATGAAAAAGGCTACTTTTACAACTACCAACGCCTTCTAGAGCACTGTTTTTTAAAGCAAATAGTACCCTAGGCATTCCTCTATTCAATCTTTACTGCGGATGGGCTAACTAACCCATATTTTTTTTTACTTGGCTCTAAGGCTCTATATTCCAGACCATGGGCAAGTTTGAACTGTTCCAAGATGTGGAACGGGCAAATTAATGCTGACAAATGTGAACAGCTAACCTAAATTATTCGCTTCCGCAACTACCCCTTGTATGATTCTTAGTAGAAGTGTGCTGAGTCACATTTTTGCATAAAAGTTCTTTTTTAAAATATAAAAAATATATATACGAATATGTCCAGCACTGGAGTGTCTTCAACAAAGAGAAAATAAGACGCCAACACCTGGGGATGATTAGTGAAAGCTCAATAGCTTGTTAAATTTATAATGTATACCATAACAGATATTAAATATAATTTCTTTTTCAATCAAACTTGAATTTCGTCTGTTTCTAAGGATAAAACCGAATAATAACGTTTTTTCTTGTTTAAATAATGTGTATTGAAGTCATACGATGTGCTCCAGTAATCCCTTTGTGAGCTTATCGTCTAATTATTCTCTGCATTTGAGTGTTTTTTTTTTTTTGTCTTCTTTTGTATCCATAATTTTTAGTAGTTATGTTATGCAAAGTATGTACTTTGCCTCTTGAAAAGGTAATTTTTCAATATATAATTTACTATTTTTAATAATGTTACTCAGTTCATTGTATCGACGTTTTACTAATTGTCTAGTATGTCGCATAGACTTTAATTAAGATAGTATATAATAGCTAATGACTTAACAAACTGATTCAAGTATCGAAATGGACAATAACATAACTAATGCAAATGTCTATAAGAGGCAATGCAAACTGAAGATTTTATTGTTATTAATATATTTGATTGATTTTTTAGCTTAATTTGCACTAAAGTACTGGAATTTAAATTAAAACAGTCGAATTGGTATGCATTTTAGCATTCCCAGGGTCTATTAGTTTTTTAATTGTTCCCAAACGCCCCCTAATTCACTGGACTTGATTGGGAATGCTTCCCAATAATTAGTTATCGGCTTCGCTCTATTGACATTTCCCAGCGGCTAGCAAGAAGAGATTTGCCACACATGTATATTTGCGGTAAGCGCAAACAATCCGAGCACTTGATAGCGAGTGATAAGGAGTCGACTGCCAAACCGCAGCGACAACAACAGTTGCCATATTTTGCAACAATTTTTAGCGCATTCCCACGCTTCTTTATGGCGTTCGAAAGGGCGAGCGAGAGCTGAGAGCTGAGAGCTAAGAAATCAAATTAACATGTGATATTAAGTGCTGAAAAACGAAACGAAACGCTGATAAGATATTTATTCAGGTGCTGTAGACTGTATGTTTTTTATATTTTACTGTGTGCTTCTCTCATAATCACCCACAAAACGGTGGGCAAAAAGGCGAGTGGACTACAAAAAAAAGAAGATACAAGAAAAGGGAAATGTGCAAACGCAATTTAGGTCCGAGTAACAGAAAACTGAACCGTGAGAAAATTACACCCACAGATAACACTCAGTCACACACACACACACACACACACACACACACACACATAAACAAGCAGCAAGAACTCATATATCGCTGGTATACTGATGCGATAAGCGTTTTGCATGTGACGCAATATACAGTTGTGTGAGTGTCGGTTTGAGTGTGTGTGTGTGCAATTGAAATGTTATTGTTTACCAACGTTCAAGGCAGCCAGCAATTGGAAAAAGAGTTTAAAGTTCGTGCACAGCCAAAAATTGTATCTGACAGATACACGTGCAGCTCCTTTACGTCTCTTGATTTTTTATACCCTGAACCCATTGAAAATGGGAAATCAGGGTATAATGGTTTTGTTAAAAGTATGTAACAGGCAGAAGGAGGCGTGGCAGACCCCACAATGTATATATATTCTTGATCAGGGCGAAGAGCTGAGTTGATTTAGCCCTGTCCGTCTGTCTGTCCGTCCGTCCGTCCGTCCGTCCGTCCGTCCGTCCGTCCGTCCGTCCGTCCGTATGTATGAACGCGTCGATTTCAGAAGATATAAGAGCTAGAGACTTCAACTTTTTTTTAAAATGTCCGTAATTATCACGCGGATATCGAGTTTATCACTAAAAAACGATAACTCATTCCGATACTTTTTTATCGATAAAAAACCTTATCGAAGATCAGTTTAAAAATTATATCTCCTACATCTTTTAAGCTAGAGTCTCCAAATTTAAAATGCATACTAAGATGAATTTTATACAATTTCGGTTTTTGTTAAAATTTACCCCCCACCCCTAAATCCACCCCCTCACCCTCATCTTTGTAAAAGTCGTATATCAAATACTAGAGACTTGTGCTTCGGTATACACATACATTTAAACATCATGATTACGTTTTGAAAGTTTCATTACGATCGTACGTCTAGAAATTAAATTATTCAACAAATAAGTTCTCATAATATTGCCAACACTGCAGCGCAACCCAAGCGCAATCGCCTGTATATGTGCGCGTATGTGTGTGTGCGTGTGTTTGTTTGTATATGTATGTGTGTGCGTGTGTTTGTTTGTATGCGTGTGTGTGTGTGTGTGTGTGTGTGTGTGTGTGCTAATTATTATTGAAATATCAGTTGGCTGTAGGGTTCAGGGGATCTCGTAGTCGAGCAGTCTCGACTAGAGCTTTCTTACTTGTTTATTGCTCGATAAGCAGCGCGCAGCGTGTGAATTTTGAAAACCAATCAGACTTCGTTGCCATACTGATTGAACAAACGCAACAAGAGCCATACCTGTGAGTGTGTGTGTATCTGATGGATGCGCGCTGCTTTGGAGTCCATTTAGTGCTAAATCAGGCTAGGTCGAGGAGGTTTTCATTGAGGATATTTCAGCGCTGCTGCTTAATCACACAGGCGATGTGAGCACAACCTTTGAACCGGCAGATTAAACGGCATAAGCTGCCAGCTGCATAAATTGGCGGCACTCGCAAATTCATTTGGATTTTAACTACTGTTAATTTGCAATTGATGTGTGTCTGCTGGCCAAGCCGATGCAGCACGCTACAGTTGTGCAGGCTGCATGCACACAGGTTTCTGGCTGATCGATGCACAGATAAATGCATTTTATTGGGTTGCTGCTGCTGCTGCTGCTGCTGCTGCTGCTGTCCACTGCAAGTGCAAGAGCGAGTATCTATCTCTGGCGCTCTCTATCTCTATTCTCGGCAGGCGATAGCTGTTTAGTTGAACGCTTGGCAGCTTAATGTCAGGTGCACAATGTTGGGCCATGCTTATTGGGATTACTTAGTTGCTAAAAATTATGACCAATTTGTCGGGTTCAATGAGATGCGACAGCCAACTGCTGCAACGCCAGCACCAGGGACACTCACGAATATCCGCAACGCAACGCCTTTCAAGTCAATTGCATGCAAATGCAGTTGCCTGGAGTCAGCAGACGTCGCGTCCTCGCTCCGTAGAAGGCGTTGCGCCTCGCGCACTTATTTTGCGTACATTTTTGGTAAGCAAAATTAAAGCCTTAAACAGATAATGCGCTATCAACAGCAGAGAGAAGACAGCGGGCAGTTGACAGTGGTGCCCTGCTCTGGCTCTGGCTCTGGCTCTGGGCATTCAATGCAAATCTCAAACTCTCGCCCAGGTGCTGGTCGCCGGCTGACGTCTGGCGAGTTAATAGAAAATTTATAATGCCAGGCGTGCCATAAATCGCAACATACACCCACATGTGCTGTGTGCTGTGTGTCAACGTTGCGATAGGTAGGCAGGCGAACGTGTGGGAAAAAGTTGTAATTTGCAGTTGACAAATACGCAAATACGTAAATACGCTTTCGGCCCCGCACACTACTCTCAGCTTGCAGAAATTAACTCATATTGCAAGCGAGCAAGCAGGCAATTCGACGCTGCAGTTGGAGTCGACTCAATGATTTATGTGCACAGCGCTGCCTACGAAAATGTGTAGCAGCAGCAGCAACAACAACATCAGCAGCAGCGGCAGCAGCACCAGCAGTTGCTGTTCCTGTTGCAACAAGAACGAACTCCTCGCTGCTGAACAATGGCATTGGGGCAGTGGGAGCTGCTAGATGGTGGCTCAGCAATCTTTAGTCTCAGTTTTGTATTTCTTTTTCATTTATTTTGCCTACCTGCTGCCGTGTTGGCGTGGCTGCTGCTCCTATTCCCGCTGCTGCTGCAGTTGCGCCGCAGGCTGCAATTGTCTGCTTAAAAGCGTTCATTCTGTCCACAATGAAGCCACATAACTTGGCCGCAGTTACTGCCAGCCCAGCCACTCAGACAGCCAGACAGTCAGACAACCGGAGCTGCCCCCACAGTCTCCTCTCCCAAAATGCGCCCATGGCTTCGATGTGATGATTTATTGTGGCTGCGCCTGCAGCGACCTCCATCCTTTGCTCACCGATGTCTAATGTCCAGAATCACAGTACGGTAGCCGCTGTTCACTTGGATGCGTTGCCATCTTCCAGTTTTGATGCTGCTGCTGCTGCTGCTGCTGCTGTTGTTGCTCTCTCCATGAATTGAAACTTTATTTAATAAGTTGATGTTATTTGTTAACCGCACTAAAGGTGCGCTGCTGAATTATATTGCTGCTGGCACAGGCACACTACGTGGCTCTTCTAATGCACTCATGGGCTGGCAGCAACATGGCCCACTGCCTGGCTATAAATTACACGAGCAAGTTGTGCTGAGGCGTGGGTACGCGATTTACTGCATTAAATTGCAGTTTAAGCAGATTCCGAAACACTCCAAAGCATCCAATATGCTGGGCAATGTAGCTCAAAGCGATTACCATATTGGGCTGCTCAAATATATTCGCATAAATACAAATCTAAAGTGCCCCAAAATGCGATGACTGGTTGTAATGATGTCTGTAGCACAGCATAGCATTGTTCTAGACAGAGCCATACCACAGAGTTCTAAAGCAAGAAATATATTGTTCCTAGTAGACCACAAAATAATGCAAATTACATTAAATTCAATACTTTATGAAGTACTTAAGTAATATGATTAGACTAGTAGATTGTTGTACAATATTCAAAATAAATTATGAACTTCTTTATATAAATAAGCATCATAATGTTTATGTGGATAGTATAAATAGTAAAATGATATAGCCTTTTATATATATTTGAACAAGTTTGTTTTAATTATTGAAAGTTTGTTGTAATATAATGTTAATGTTTAATGTTTAATGTTTGTATAATGTTTTTGTGAAAAAGTATGTAACAGGCAGAAGGAATCATTGCAGACCCCATAAAGTATATATATTCTTGATGAGCACGATGAGCTGAGTCGATATAGCCTTGTCCGTCTGTTCGTCCGTCCGTCCGTCCATCCATCCGTCCATCTATCCGTCCGTCCGTCCGTCCGTATGAACGCCGAGATCTCAGAGGATATAAGAGCTAGAAAGCTGAAATTTTGTGTGCATGCTCGTGTATATCATACGCAGTACGAGTTTGCTTTATTTTTTCGATAACTCATCCGATAACTTTTTTATCGAGAATAATCGAAAAATTGATTTTGTTTTTTGAGCCTCATCGGAATACTTTTAGACGTGGAGACTTCAGATTTACTTCGTATATACATATGATGAATACAAACATTTTGTAATTTTGGATACCACGCCTCCTTCGCCCCCAATTTCTAAAAAACGTATTTCAAGTACTAGAGACTTGTGCTTTGGAATGTACAAACATTCTGACCATATAATTACGCCCTAAAAATTTCATTAAGATCGTATGTTTACAAATTGTTATTCACCAAGTAAATTCTCATACTATTGTCCGCACTGCAGCGCAGCCCAAGCGCAGTCGCTGCTTACTGCGCAGTTAGCAGAGCGCGGGCGCGTGAGGGTGGATGCATGTGTATGTATGTGTGCGTGCATAAAAGAAGTGCAGAATGATAAGAATGGGTTGGAGGGTTCAGGGTATCTCCTAGTCGAGCAGTCTCGGCTAGAGTCTTCTTACTTGTTTTTTATTAAACTTGGTTTTTCTATTTATTAAATTATTATCATTATTTATTTTATTATAACCCTTAGTTGTAAATGGTATCTGGTGCTATTTTATTTGGTCGTAGTAAACTAAATTAATTTTCAGAAATCAGAAAAGTATTAGAAATAATAATGAAAATTAATCCACAGAGCCGTGCTGTCGTTCAACAGCAACATTAGTAACAATACAATTTGTAAATGAAAAACACTATGATTAAATATATTTTTAAAAATTTGATAATCCTATACATTTATTAAATACAAATGAAATCAAATGACAGACCCCAACACCTTTATGCTGCTAGATGGTTGTGATTCTGCAACCTATTTTGAGGCTAACAGGGTGTGCAGTCTGCGCTCTTAATAAACTTGCCATAATGGAGTGCTTAGCTAGTCCTTTGACCCAATTGTATGGGTTTTAAGTGCGGTCGCATCATGCTGTAAAATGTGACTGTTTTAATGCTCTGCGTCAGTGAATCGTATTAGAAAGTAGACGAAGACATCGGTGCTTTAATCTGAGCCGCTGCATCTGGACAAACACTTTCTGACAAATTGCTAGTAAATAAACCTCAAATGCGAGAGATTTGCAATAATGCCTTTCTAATTTCATGCGTCGCCGTTTTTGCCGCCATAGAAGGCACCTTCTGGCGGGCATGCAAAGCGCAGGAGAGCGAAAAAACGAGAAGAAATAATCGCGAAAAGCACTGCGATTGGTGCCTGCTGGCATGGCATGGCGCCTCTGCAGGCAGCACTGTTTTCAGAATTTTCCACACGTAAGGCGAAAGTTTGAATCATTTGTCCACTGTGCACAGTGCGGCAACGGGCCGTTTTCATTTAAAATTCTTGTCACAGACATGTAATTGCAACGCGCCATCGACTGCGGCCTACCGACTCCCGACTGCCGACTCCCAACTCCCAACTCCCAACTCCCGAGTGCTGCCAAACGGATCTATATTGCAGTTGGCCTGGCCTATTGACAATGCGTTTGTCAGTAGCAGAAACAAACGGCGGCAGCAGCAGCAGCACTGGGCGGCTTGTTGCCTCTGGCGCTGTGTTGACACAGATAAGTGCGTGGCGGTGGCGTCGGCAGCGATAAGTAGCGTTTATGCATTAATTTTTGCCTCAAAGTGGCATTATTTATTACGCATTAATGCGCTGAATTAACGTTTATTTAATTAATATTAATGCTGGCGCAGCAGTTGTTGCCTGCTTGCTGTGGCAGCAGTTGCTGCAACACAGTTGTCAGTTAACAGCAATTGTTGCTGCTGCTGCTGGTGCTACTGCTGCTGCTGCTTAGGCTGACATTTAGTCTATGCATTTTGGGCAGCCAGGCAATTAAAGGTACCGCTAACAGACATTGCCTGTCCAGCCAGCCATTCAGTCAGTCATTCAGTCAGCCAGTCAGTCAGCAATTGTCAGTTGTTGCTAGACAACATGTTGCTGACATACCTCACAGCCATGTTGCTGCGCTGGGCCTGCAAATTCGGTGCAGCGAGTGCATTGGGCGACGGTGGTGTCGTCCACATTCTCTGTATGTCGGCTCCTACAACTGGCCTCAAGTTCCCCGCTAAACTTTTGACATTCGACGGCGTTCTGAAGCCCCAGCAACAGCAACGGAGTAGCTGTCGCTGTCGCTGCTACTGCCGCTGCGCAGAGGTCAAGGCCTTGGGGGCAGCCGAATGAAGAGTCGACTTGTGTTTATCCTATAGTCAACAAACGAATGCCGCTGACCGTCAAATTGCGCAAATATTTGTACAGAAATCGAGGGTAAAGTCGTCTGCCAAATAAATATGTAACCAATAACTCACCGATTTTTGAAGGAATTTTCGATAAAGAAATATTTGTATTAAGTCGGGCGATAGATAACGGGCTGCTTCGCTGTTTGTAATCCATCAGTGTCGGGGGCGGCCTGCGGTCGGTGGTCGGCGGTCGTGGTCAATACTCGGGCGCAATAAACTTTATAATTTATAGACCAATCAGACGCAGATCGCACGCACTAAAACAAGTGAAAAATCATAGTCCAAACACATAATGCATCAGTGGAGATCAGAGAGCCAGGCAATTTATAGGATGGCCATGCCAATAGACACCGCACAGCGGGTTGTCAAATCGAAGAGCGACTGTGACGGTAACCGAGACTCCAACATGCTACAGGAACTGGCTGGATAACTGCTTGGAATGGTATGGTATGGGGTGAGGTGGGATGGGATGGGATGGGGTGGGATGCCCGCGCGCCGACTATCCTAGCCAATTGATTTATACAAACGGCAAAGCAACGGAACACAAATTGGTTTGCTGGAGCCGAGGCCGGGGCTGCGTTGGATTCGGGTTGGGTTGTGGGTCCTCGAAATGATTTGTTGCACTTCGTTGCAATCGTCGCATACGCAGAACTTTTGCACACAACAGTTGCGCTGTTTAACCTTTTGAACCGGCCACATGGGTGGAGTTGCACGTGTGGCAGCCAGACTTCAATGGAAATCATTAGCTGAAGATCAGCAACAGCTGCTGCCTGTCCGACTGGATAAGCCGCTGTCTTCGCCTTTACTTTGCATGCGTTCAGCGTAGCTAATTAGAGCCATAAATGCAGCACACACACACAACAAACACGCGCGCAACTCAATCCCCCAATGTGAGCCATGTTGAAGTTGTTTAAAGCCCCGCGGATTGAACGGAAAGTGATAGGCAGGCGTTGGCAAAAAATTGTTTGGCTTGCCAACAAAAACAATAACAACGACAACAACAACGACGACGACAACGTCAACAGCAACAACAGCAACAACAACAACAACAACAACAATAATAAGCAAGAGCAAGAGCTAGAGCAACCAACAACTACAAACAGATGTCGCCTGTCGCCCGATTGACCATTTAGGTTATGCTGGAATCCAACACCAGTTTATCAAGCGACGACCCAAACAATAAATTACGCAATTCAAACGCTCAACTGCAGTCCATCAATGGCATAATGAGGCAAGCGGCGGGCCGCCCCAGCAGCAGCCACAGACGCAGCGGTCCCAGCGCAGATGCATTACCATATCGGCATAAATTCCGGAGCATCGTTAAGTGGGCCTGAAGACGACTGCCAGATAAACAGGCTGAGCTGCTGCCACTGCTGCTGAGTAGCTGTAGTTGCAAGCAGGTCGCTTGCCGCATGCCGCATGCTGCATGCCACATGCCACAAGCCACCGTCCGTATGGCTACCCAGTGTGCCACCTAATGACCGAATCAGCGCCGATGCCAATGCCGACATCGCCCTCGTTAAAGGCAGCCCATATAATCATAGGGCCATTCGATTGTATGAGCTGCGTCGCACTTGACCTATCAACTCCCAAGTCTCTTTCAATATCAAACGAGCTGCACGTACACATACAGATATTTGTGTTTTCATGCACCGAATCCATTGAGATTGCGAAATCATGGCATAAGGGGAATATGAATAGTATGTAGCATCAAGCCGATCCGACTTAGCATTGTCTGTATGTATTAAGGCAACGATCTCAGAAAATACAAAAGCTACAGAGAGCTAGAGAAAGTTTGAAATCTCCAGTTGAGACTACTTGGCTACTATATCCCTTCGGGGAACTGATATTTCAACAATTCTTCGACTTTTTTCTGGTCACTCAAGTAAGGGCAGAGGCACATACACGCACACGCTGGGCAGCAGTGATGGCTAGCCATGATAAATTGATTGTTTAATAACTTCACCTATTGATGCACAATTTTATAGAACTTTCAGATCGTGATGTCATGTAAATGTATTTGCGAAAGCGCTTGAAAGCGGTTGGGCTGCGTCTGAGGGAAATTATCTATCTTCATTAAACTTTCAGAACGTGATCATACTGCTCAAGTGTATGTGTGTGTTCCAAAGGGGAGCGTGGTATTCAAAATCTGTAATTTTCCAAATCTGTGCATTTATAAAATACATAAACACAGTTCATCTGAAATCTTCAGATCTATCTAATAGCATTCAAATTATGTCTAAATAACGAAATCAATTTATTGATTATTCCCGAGTACACATGCGAAATTTCAATTCTCATATATATATGAGGAATATAGGTATATATTTTATTGGGTCTAAAATGCTTCTTCCTGCCTGTTACATACTTTTCACAATGCCATTATATCCTGATTTCCCAATACAATTTTGATTTGTAATTAAGTTTCATTAGTTATTTCATATTTACTTTTTGTATTTATATATTGCTTAAATTACAAATAATGAAGAGAGAAAATGTAAGTTTGATATTATTTCTTATTAAAATAAGATTAACAAATTATCCAAAGTCACAGGTAAAATTTTTGAAGAAATAGAGATTTTCCAGCGGCAGTTACATCATCAACAATTGGAACATCCAGAGTAGCTGCGTCTAATTGTGCATTAATTTCATCGGGAGTTTTGATCTCGGTGCTACTACCAGCAGTAACCTCATGAGCACGATCACTATACTCGCGGATCATTTCTATGACAGCCGAATATGTTCCGTATCCAAGAATAACCAAGCCAAGTAAAAGCATTAATAAGTCTCTAACCAGCTTCCATCTGCCAGGGCCATATGAGAAGCGATACAAGAGGCAGAGATCAATGCAGCTAGGAAAAATGATATTCAGTAGCGATATGGAAAATGCTCCAACCAATGCTAAGAGTGGACCCAAATTGGGGAACGCGATTGCATTGGCTGTGCACACAATCACGAAGCAAATACGAAATATGTATTCAATCTTATGCGGGTTCTTGGGGCTGTGGTTTTTTGCAATATATTGGTTGCACACGATATCGACAACGACGTATCCACTCAAGGGAAACGAGAAGAACACGGATATCGCAATGAATATTTTGGCAACCTGCGCTAGCCTATTAGCATAAATGTGTATAGATACGTACATATATTAAAGCACAATTACAGCGTTTCCAAGAGTACTTACGCTTCATCAATGGGCATATTTAAAGTAACACTGGCAGCCACAAAATTACCATATCTCCAATAGCCCATGAATCCAATTAAGATATACGTGACAGCCACAAACAAAGCACAACGGTTCAGAACACCAAACCAGCCCACATAGGCACCTGGCTTGGCCATTTGGGATTCAATGGCAAGCATCTGCGAAAAATTAGTGTTTTGAGGCAAAATCCAAATATGTTATATATTCATCTAACACTGACTTACCACACCAATGGAAGAAGTGCCAAACATTATAATGCCAACAAACAAAGACAGTTGTGTATTGAATCGTCTAATCTCCGCAATAGGTGGTAACTCGGTAAACAAATAGTAAAAGATACATGCGAGACCAGTGTACATCAAAAGATTAGCTAATATATTTGTGGGCACCAAATACTTGAGATGCCGCAATGAAAATAGAGGTAATGATAGTGTTCCTACTATGAAACAGTAAAGCCTGGTATTTATACGTTCGTGGCAATTATAATCAACCACTTGCTTCACATTTATGCTGACAAACACGATATAAACCACGCACACACCGTAGTGGAAAAATATCAGAATACCATTCACAAAATGTCCAGCACATTTTGACAAACATTGGCTGCACTTTGGCCCCACAGAAATTGCATATGTCATTGTCTCAGGAAAGTTCATATAAGCGACCTTATTTTGTCGACTAGATTCTACCATGCAAGTTATCTAAGGATGGGCGATATTTAACACGATCCGTTTACAAAGATTCCTCTCACCAGTAGTTGCAAGCCAAAAATTAATACGGCTGTCATAAATATCGTCATGAGGATACCTCCTATGTAGCCAACACGGTAGAAGGCGAGGGGCAGGGCCAAACAACCGGATCCGACCACACACTTTACCAGCGACAATAGAGCATCGCAATTGCTGTGAAGAGCTCAATAACATACGGTGGGTTTGTCTATGCGGATCTGACTTACGATAACGGTTTCTCCACATCACGGGCGTCATATGGATCAAACTTTTCACCGGGTTTGTTGACACTTCATAGGGACAGATTATTATTAATTAAAAGAAATAATTGGTTCAATCAACCTGATTAATCACATACTCTGCCATTTATAGCTTTTGCCAGGCCTATGGTTTCGCTGATCCAAGGAGTATACTGCTAAATTTAAAACTATTATTCATTAATATAAAAATGTAAAAAAAAAAATAAATAAATAAAAATTTAAGACATTAGAAAAATAATAACGGAAGAATTTAAAACTGTTAAAAGTTAGAAACGTCATAAAAACGAATGTCAAACATGATAAGTATCTGCCGCACTACTAAGATTAAATTATTATAAAATAAATAATCCTTGAATGTCTGCAGGTAAGCCCAAAAAAACACTTCTTTCAGCGCAATGATTCCAATGCATACTGATCCATCCCATTAACGATAAATAGCTTAAATAATAACTCAATTTACTACAATATGATAATGTATATAGTACAAATTTAAATTTTATGCCTTCATTATTTTCCTTGAGGGATGTTACTGAGCCTATAGTGCCAGCATCCTAAAATGATAACAAGCATCCTGGATAAATAAAGACGGAGCTGACAATCCAAACTCCATTCACAAAAGCCAATTGCATGGTCTCGCTATAGCTGAGCACTTCATCCATAACAAACGCCTCCGAGCCATTATGGATAGTTGATCTTCTAGATGATATAATTCATTAGTAATAAATGTTGCTTACATCAGATAGATGATGCTTTAGATCGGGAATTGTGGATTGTTGGAGGACACTTAGCTGAAGCATAAAAAAAAATAAATTGAGTTGGATAATTGTGAACTAAAAACAAATATCACAAATCATGGAGGGCTCATCTACACCTACCCTAACTTTGCGTTCAGGAAGGTCGCGGAGGATCGCGGTATATCCAGAATTTTTTCTGCCTCCTCGTCGTCTTTTGAAATCAAAGGACGACGGTAACAATTAATATAAATAATGTAAATAATATATGTTTTGATCTCTTTGAAGAGACTATAGAGTTGTATGGGGGTTTCTGTACATTGTCAGTGAAAACAATTTACAATCAAAATTTAAACTGTTGAACCATTAACGCTCTAGGGGCGACAGCCATATCATCAATAACTGGATCATTTATGGTAGCAGCATTTAATTCATCTTCTAAGTCTTCGGCTCCTTTGATTCTGTAATCAGCACCAGCACTATCAGCACTACTATCACGATCACCATACTCGCGGATCATATCCATGATAGCCGAATAAGTTCCGTATCCAAGGATGGCCAGGCCTACTAAAATTATTAATATATCTTTAATCAGTTTCCATCTCCCAGGGCCATACGATGAGCCATACAAGAGGCAGATCTCAATCCAACACGGAAAAATGATATTCAGTAGCGATATGGAAAATGCTCCAACCAAAGCTAAGAGTGGACCTAAATTGGGGAACGCGATTGCATTAGCTGTGCACAAAATCACAAAGCAAAAGCGAAATATGTATTCAATTATATTCGGATTTGTGGGATTGTGATTCTTTGCGATGTATTGATTGCAGACAATATCGACCACAACGTATCCACTCAAGGGAAACGTGAAGAACACGGATATCGCAATGAACAGTTTGATAACCTGCGCCAGCCTGCTGACATAAGTGTTTGTGAATACGTGCAGATATAAGATCCTTTGTGAAGAATACGTACACTTCAGCAATGGGCATATTTAAAGTCACACTAGCCTCCACAAGACTACCATAGCGCCAATACCCCATGAAACCAAATATTATATATGTCAAAGCCACAAACACTGCTCCGCGATTCAAAACACCGAACCAGCCCAGATAATCGCGTGGTTTGGCCATCTTCGATTCAATAGCAAGCATCTGCGAGAAAGGTCAAGTAGTTTAAATGTATTAGATCTGAATTTCACATTGACTTACCACGCCCACGGACGATGTGGCAAACAGCAGAATGCCAAAAAACAATGGAAGCTGATAATTAAAAAGCTTGACATCTTCAATAGGAGGTAAATGTGTAAAAAAATAGTAAAAGATACATGCGAAACCAGTGTACATTAAAATGTTGGCAATTATATTTATGGGCACCAAATACTTCAGATGACGCAGTAGAAATAGTGGTATTGATAATATTCCTACTATGAAACAATAAAGCCGGACATCCAATTCCGTGCAATTATGATCTATAACTTGCTTCACATTTACGCTCACAAACACGATATAAACCACGCACACACCGTAGTGGGAGAATATCAGAATACCATTCACTAAATGCCCAGCGCACTTCGAGGCCCAATGGCAGCACTTCGGTCCTACAGAAATTGCATATGTCATTGTTTCTGGAAAGGTCATATAGCCGACCATATTCCGTCGACTAGATTCTACCATGCAAGTTATCTAAGGATGGGCGATATTTAGCACGATCCCTTCACAAATCTGACGCTTACAAGTAGCTGCAATCCATAAATTAAAAGTGCTGTGACAACGATTGTCAGAATGATGCCGCCCACATAGCCAGCATAAAAGAAGGCGAGGGGCAGGGCCAAACAACCGGTTCCGACCACACACTTCAGCAGCGACAATAAGGCATCGCAATTGCTGTGGAAGAGCTCAGTAACCTGCAGCGGATTGATATATGTGGATCAGACTTACGATAAGGGTTTTTCCACTTCACGGGCCGCATATGGATCAAACATCTGTTCACTGGATCTGTTGATAGTTAATGAAAACTATTATAGATCCTTAGAATAATTTCACAGGTAATTACGTACTTTTCCGCCATCTTGATCTGGTTGATCTGGTGCGTCGTTTATACTTCAGAATTTTTCACTATATAAATTTTAATTATACTCAACGATGGTACCTTATTAAAGAAAAGGTTCGAAAAAGAAATTAGAAATAAGTAATTCTGATATGTATCTGTCGACATACTAAGGTTCTAATATGTTGAAAATAAATAATACTCGAACTAAATTTATACATTGATTTGGTTGTAGTACAATGATCCTTGATCTAGCCTGTCAATTATTGATTTTACTACTAAATAGTAAAAAATTAATTAAAATCATTACTTATTTTAATGAAAAGCATATATCAACAGAATTTTTCGTTTTAATGCGGTTGAAAAAAACTAAAGAAATATAAAATACGATTGTCATATTTTTGCTTGATTGCTGCTACTGAGGCCATAGTGCCAGCAATACCTCCGAAAAAACCTAAAACGATGAAAAGCAAAGAGCGCCAGAAGAAAATTTTCAGGGGTCCATATCCATCACTATAGCAGACGCATATATTAATAATGCCTGGATAAATCAGGCCCAGCTGGGACAGACAGAAGGAGCCGACAAGCGAGAGGAGTAGGCCGAAGTCTGGATAGGCAATGGCACACAGAACAGACGCCACCACCATGGCCATGCGCATCAGATACTCTACCCATAGTGTGGCGCTATCCATCGGCCTGGGTGTCATGTAGCTGTGCCAGATAATCTCAATGATCACGTAGCCCTGCAGGGCATAGCTACAAAATATGGCCACAACAAATAGGGCAGTGGCGCACTTGGACAGGCTGTTGAAGGCTTAATTAACAATAAGGGATAGTGGGAATGAATTGCGAGCGTTTTTTATACGTTTCATCGGGTAGATTTTTGAGAATGTATGTCGCAGTATCATCTCCGTACTTCCAATAGCCCAAGAAACCAAAGGCTGTGTAGAACGCAATCACGATAAACATGGCCCGATTCAGTATGCCACACGTGCCCATAAAGTTTTCTGGCTGACGCATGTTTGTTTGCAGTTGAAGTGCCTAAGAAGAATTGGGAAGAAGGCTCGAAAATAAGGCAGACAGGCGCTAGAATATATCCGAATATAACTGACCACGCCTAGTGATTGAACCGAAAACATAATGGTACCAAAGAATACAGGCAATTGGGATAAATCTCGCACGGATCGTCGGTCCTCCAAATCGGGCAAGTCCACTAATAAATAGGTAACAATAATTCCAATACCTGCAAGGTAGTCCACAATTAACTCATTCTTTTAGGCCTGATACCTGAAACCTACCAACAATCACAAAGAGGTTTGAGATGACGGCCAGTGGCACAAGATACTTGAGGTTGCGTATGAGGAAGGTTAGGATTAGAGGCAGTGTCATGAGGGCAATATAAATGCGCGTGTCGATGGGCGGCAGATAATCGTCGCCCAACTCCTTGAGATTTTTGCCAATAAACACGACGTACACAACATCCACGCCAAAGTGGTAAATGCACAAAAATGCATCCACCTGTCGGCTATGAATCATATAAAGTGATCATCCCAATTTATCTGGGGGGAGCAGCGACTTACGCGAAGTATTTGCTCAGAGGCCTTATCCAAGAGGGTCCATTCAAGATAGCCAAATGCATGGCCTCGCTGTAGCTGAGCATTGCCATTTTATAGCGCTTGCGAGTCAGGTTAATATCGTTGAGCTGGATGGGGCAGGATGGTGTAAGAGCTATAAGGTCACACATGTATTCAGACACTACCAATACATGCATAGCATACAACAGAAGGGAGGAGATTAGAACTGAGCCTGCCAGGCCCAGCAGCCAGCCTGTACTATAGTAGCCTCTGGGCAGAGCCAAAATACCCGTGCCAAGAGTACATTTGATCAAATTTACAAACGCATCCAAGTCCCTATGGATAGATGAACTTTTAGATGATATCCTGGACAGGTAATACAGTTTCTTACGTCAGTTGATGTTTTACCTCGGGTAGAAATTTAGGATTCTTGTAGGGCACGAAGCTGAAGCGTAAAATACAAAACTGAGCTGTCCAACTGTGAATTGTATACAAATACCATCGTATGACTCATCCATACTTACCCTAAGTTCACGTTCAGGAAATGGAAGAGTCTCGGGGTAAATTCAGTGTATCTTTCTGCCTCCTCGTTGACTTGAGAAATCAAACGCCGACGGCCTGGCGAATTCTTTGGTAACATTTTAGCATTTAAATGAAATAGGTCTTTAGGCATTGATCTTTTCGAAAAGACTACATATAGAGTTGTATGTGGTTTTCTGTACGATTTCAGGGCCAACTTTGTTGCCAATTATGTAAATAGCTAAGAGAAGAGAGAACGCAAAGATATGCACCTATTGTGGAATACCGCACAGTTCGCATACCCTTTCTAAAATTTGTAAATGCATAGTGCCACAGATGGAGCAGATATGCAAAGAAGACTAGATGAAAGTGGAAAACAAATATGTAAGCTCAATATCGATATATTTGTTTATTTACTCGAGCTTAGTCAAACCATTGAGCAGTGGGAGGGTGCTTTATAGATTTTATATAGGGTATTCTGTGTTCAATGCAATCAAGACAATTTCCCTTTGAGTTTAACACTTAAATATTAGCATGGCCCAGAGCAGGGATTAATTCCAGGAAATTAAGCGCATCAGCAAGAGGTAGCGAAACAGCGATTGCTGTGTGGGCGTTTGTAGCTTGGTAGAGTGATCTGGCCATAAAAACAGGCCAAGAGCTCGGACTAGCAGGACTTTAGAATTTGTTGGCCGTATGGTGGCTGCTTTTGCTACCTAAATTATGCAGCAGCCGCTGGCTATCGAAGCGGCAAGCCGGCCAGGCAGCGGTGATCCAACTGGGACTGCAGCCACGCCTTGTTCCGTTCGCCAAGCTCTAGGCGGGCTGAAAGACAAACTAATTAGTGTGGCCAGCTCTGTCATTTTGCACGCATTTCTCAAATGGCTAGTGATGATGGCATTGCCCATAAATTGTCCAAGCCACTGCACCACTGCACCACCGCACAGCACCACATCATTTAAGGCCACTCGAAGAAAGTACAGTTTCTAGTTAAATCTGAGTCCCCATTGTGTGCGGCCCATGGAAGGCCGCCCGCTGGGACCACGAGGCTAGATAGTAGTTGTGCGAAAGAACAAGTGTGAGTGCGAGTGTATGAGTGTGTAATACATTTAATATATACAATTGCCCCACCCCCGAGGCCCCCTCAAGCCCACATCCCCTTTGACCAACTCAACCGCCCCTTGGCCGCTTTGTGTTGGCGGAAACGATGTTTTTCCTATGCAAATTCAGCCGGTGCCCCTTTTCGCATTTACCAAGTGTCTTTTGCCGTGTTGTTTATTTGTTTTCGACGAGGCCAAGCCAGGGGTCAACTACGCATTTGATTGCAGTTGCTTTTGCTATTTGTTATTGAGAATTTCCCCCTTCGATGCGCCGGCTATCGTCACACACACAGTGCGTGTCTATGTGTGTGTGTGTGGGAGGTCAGGAATTTAAAATTTGTACACTTCTAACGTATATATGTACGTGTATGTGGTATATATGTGACAAGGAGCAGTTAGTTACAGTATGATTAATATCAGAATGAGATTGAAATAATATATGTTTATACGTATATTTTGTTATTATATTTAAATAAATAGAATTACATTTGTATTAAACTATTAAAACTATTAATGATTTAAATATATTTTTTGTATTTTAATATATATATTGTTTAATCATATATATTAATAAAATTTTTATATTAAATTACATTTAAACCCAAGCATTCGCAACATATAATAATGTTGAAAGGACTAAAATAAATGAATGAAATCTGCTATTATTGTATTAATTATTTAGCTAAGCTACCCGGGACCGCCTTGAAGGCATCTAGGGTATGTGCACGGTAGTCGCAACAAGAAACAGTCGCACTAAGCAGACATTTAAATATGCGCATTGGCAATTGCATTGCAGGCGTACCACGCTGCGTATGCATTTTCAGTGAAATTAACATACTAATGACACTTTGAGGCTGGCCAAGGGTGGTTCCCGCTGCCCATTGATGATGTTTGGGCTGCCCATGCGACTCGGTCCGCTGGAGTCCCGGTCCGTGACAACCGTGAGCGGACATCAGCTGGTGCAGCAAGTGGGTCAGCCAGCGACTGCCAGTCGAACTTCGCATGTGGTTCAATAATTCCAACAGTAAATGCTAAACTATGCGCATAGATTGTCAACGCGCCAAGATGCTTAGCTGATTGCTGCCGTCGAGGCGAGGATTGGAGTCTGTGACTGTAGCTACAGCTGAAGCTGAAGCTGAAGCTGAATCTGTGACTGCGGATGCGGCTGGGGCTGGGGCTGGGGTTGGGGCTGGGGCTGGACGTGGTGTGTCATTAAAGTGCAGACAAATGGCAACGGCATGTGCGGCACATGTCAAACTGCAGGCAGCAGCAAACGGCAACAGGTGAAAATGTTGGAATTCTGATTATCTGCTGGCTGTTCGGCTGGCTGGCTGCTGCCAATCACTACAAGCAACTGTTGCCGTGAGTCTCGCTAAGCAGCAACTTAAACTGTAACTTTCGACGATTTGTCGCTCAGCCATCGTCGTTGGTTTCTTGACTTGTTGGCAATTCGCTTTTCGTTTGCTTCAAGCTTGATACTTTGATGTTTGGCTACCAAACGATCAAAAGTCTCCAGCAGCAACAACAACTACAGCAGCAGCAGCAGCAGCAGCAGCAGCAGCAGCAGAAGCAGAATAATTATGTGTGTATTTCGCTGCTGCGATTGCCCGCCAGCAACATGGGTGCTACATTCCATTTGGTCTGTTGCCCATTCGTTGCCCGTTTGCCGCTTGTGTGCACCACATGCCACGCCCACATTCAATTTAGAGCCGGAAGTGTGGGTGTGCACGCATGTTGATGTACCCACTGCTGTAGCCAGGATTTTAATTTTTCTTTATTACTGCTTTTGGCTTTCGTATGCTGTTTCTCTGGCAAACTCGAACTCATTTGGTCGTGCATAAATCAAAAATTGTAGCAGCATTTCTTAACCGGCAAGTCAGCAATAGCAACAGCAATTCCCGGCAGCAACTCCCGCATAAAAAAGTATGAAAAACGCATATAATGATTGGCTCCAGAGCACCAACAACAACAGCAACAACAACAACGGCAATACATGAGCAACATCAGCAAGAACAGCAGCATAATAGCCAATTGCCTGGGCCACGTAGCAGCAGCAGCAGCAAAAAGTGGGAGGATGCAGTGAATTTTCTCCCTCGGCAAAACTTATTTTTTAGCGTTGGCTGCCGTTTACTTTGTTGCTTGTGCTTTAAATTGTTGTTGCTGTTGTTGTTGTTGTGCCTGTCGCTGTCGGGCCGTTTGCCTTTTTGGGGCCATCAGGTCTTCGCCTAAGCGGCAGGTTCCTGTCTGTGTCGTCTGGAGCCCAGCTTCTGAGACGTTGACTGCATTTTTAAGCGCGCTGCGCATAAAATAAAAGCAGATTGCAGCCACAGCACTGCCTCGGGCATAGAGCGCGCGTCGTTTCTTCAATGAATCGAGTAAAAGTGCAGGATGCCCTGTTGTCCTGCCCATCGGAACAGCTTCTGCAGATACGGCAGCAGCAGCTAATTTCAAGATCGGAGCAAAAAAACCAACCCAAACCTTGAGCTCGGCTCAGCTCAAAGCCCTAAGAGTCCGCATCGGGTTGTCTGCTGCTGCTGCTGTTGTTGCAATTGCTGTTGCGCTGATCTTGTGCGATAATGATGCAAGTTAATCATTAGCTTGGAACGTGTATTATGCGATTATTAGCTTGGCCCGGCAAGGATTATTGTTCTACTAACGACGCCCCGCTACCTACTCGCTGCCATTTGGTGGGCGTTTTATTCCGCGAATTTTTAAGTAATTTTCAATTTCCGTTCGCCATATTGCTGCGTTTCCTTTGCGTAATGCGATGCTCTTCGAGTCCGCGGAGCACATGTAACAATTTGTCAACTCTGCCTCGGCTGCGCTGCGGACAACGTAGGCAAATCGACGCTCGCGAGCGATTGAGCATGCGGCAACATGTTGCTGCAACATGTAAGATGTCAGCGTTTTTTAAGAATCAATTGCCGCCCAACAGCAGCAGCAGCAGCAGCAGCTACAACAACAGCAAAAGTCGCAATTCGATATTGTCGTTGTGGCTTTGGCGTTGGTGTTGCAGTTGCTTCCATTGTTGTTGTTGTTGTTGTTGCCATTGCTGTTGCTGTTGTTAGTGGTGTTGCTGGTCGTACTGGCCGCTTTCTGGCTGCCGTCTGTCAGCAACATGCTGCCGCCGCCTCTCCCCCGACTAAGTTATGGCCACACACATCGCACTGGCGGCCTTGAAAAGCAATCCGAGCAGCGAAGAGTACTTTGAAAAAATCATTGCAGAATTTAAATAAGCAGGCAAGTAAAGCTACAAAAGAGCTAAGAAAAACGCATACAGCGCATACACATTTTGCGAGCTTTGCAATTGACGTGCAACATGATTTTGTAGGCGTGCAACATGCGCATGTGCAACAGCCGCAACTTTATCAGATTGCCGCAGTTCCAAAAGCTGACGCTGCCTCAGTTCATTTTCTTCTTTTTATTTGAGTCTCTTTGCTTGTTTTTGCTTTTGGTTTTTGTAGGTTTTCGGCATGTTGACTGTCAATTGTTTGGTGGGCGTCGCTGCAGCAGCGGCAGCAACTGCAGTAACAATATGGCCAATAGTTGGGCCTTCGCCCCAGAGCTATATCAATGTCAACAGAATTATCACACAGCGCTGTCAATATATGCAAGTACACACACAGTGAACACAATAACAACAACAACAGCAGCAACAACAACAACTGCATGCAAAGCAATCAAGTGACAATCACTTGCCAGCTAAGGAGTTGGGCAGTAGCAACAACGACAACAACAACAACGACTACGACTTTAACAACAACAACTGCAACGTGGCCTGGCTAAGACAAATAAATGCGTGTTTCTGCTTGTGTGTGTATGTCACACTCGTTAACACGATGCGAAACTGCGCGAAATGCGATATTTCACACGATTTATGCACGAACAACGACAAGAGCTGCAACTGCAAAAGGCAACGCCAGCAGCAACAGCAACAGCAACAGCCAAGAGCAACAGTTGCTAGCAACCTTTTAAGCGGCCACACACGTTGCAGAGCTTCAGCAATTGCCTCGCTCCTCCACAGCGCTGCGCTAACAGCTGTAGGAATGCGTAATTGTCTTGTCCAGGAAAAGGGGTAGACTCTTACAAATATTAATTATGAATCAACACAGAGCTTGAATGGAATGCTAAAACGAAATATGAGGCAATTAAGGATATCCGTTATTTTAGATCAATAATCATAACGACGTAAGTAATGCATTTATCTCACATTAAATTTATATATATCAATATAAGTATAAAGAAATTTAACAGAATATATACTATAGTAAGTCTTCATTTACTTCGGGTCAATAATTAGTAGATTTTAAAAGTTAAAACAAATAAATAAAAACAGATTAAAATAACAAAAATTATATATTAATTTAAATATATAACAATTTATCACAAATCTACTATAATAATATATACTATAATAATATATGTATGTAATCGGTCTAGGCCAATCATCTAACATTTTTAAATGTAAAACAAATAAATAATTATTCTAATGCTAAATATATAATACTTTACAAATCTACTAAACAGAAATTATAAAATTAAATATTTATTTATTATGTTATATTTCATAAAAGTGAAATGTGTATCTGTCCGTTTCTCTTTACTTTTTTTCATACTCATTCACGAAAGTAAAATGAGTATATTGGTTTTGTGTCCGTCCGTCTGTCCGTATTAACGCAGATAATTTCGGTGCTATTGTAGCTAGAGACTTGAAATTTAGAACAAAAACTCGTCTATATCTCCGATTTATAAAGTGTTTCAATTTTCCCGATCCGCCCATTAGAAGCGTGGCAAATCGGAAAATGCATTTTCCGATATTAGATAGTTAGTTATTTGTTGAAGAGCTAGAAAGCTAAAATTCGGTATGTATATCCGCGCCAACCACACAAGATCAGTTGCAATGGCGGATATATCTACGCCCATTACGGGCGTGGCAAATCGGGTAAAACTGTATCTCCTAGACTTTGTAAGCTAGAACGTTAAAATGTTATGATTCTATAAAGATTCATGAAAAAATTATATTTCTATGTGGCAAATCAAAAAATAGCCTGTAATTTTTTCTTATTTACTACACGGCTAGCTTGTTCCATGTGCTGTAGGGGTGTGGCAAATCGAGAAAAACTGATCATTCTACAGTATTAGAACTAAACTTGGCTTCTAAATTGCTTTTGGGGTCTGAGTGAGTATTCCCCAGTCGGCGTTATATAATGGAATATTTATAAATTTTTATTTCATTTTAAATGTTGTTCCAATTGGATTATATAATTAGTCATTCAATTATAAATCGACTTTATTTATTTTATATATTTGTATATTTTATAATACATGCAGATTTAGTAATATACTCGTATATGCAACTATTATGGACACATTGCCTATATATACCCTCACTAATAAGCAAACATAAAAGCATATTGTCTTTGGGTAAGACCATGTTGGACCAATTGGAGCAACGCGAAAAGCCAACTGGAGCTGCGGACGTGGCACAGTTGGTTGCATGTTGCAAGCAGCAGTAACAACATGTTGCTAAAGTGTTGCCGAGCTGCAGCTGCGGCTACTTAGTGCGCAATGCTGCTGCTGACTGATTTTCTGGCTAATTTGACAGGCAGGCAGCAGTTGAATGATGTTGATGATGCTGCGGACGGTGCGCAGCGCTTGTTGAGATTTATGCGACGCGAATTGGCTGTGCCAACATTTGCCCATATACATAATTGAAATGTAATAAATTCTGTGGAGTTTTTCGTGCGCAATTAGCGCGCTTTGGCCAACAGCGACAATTGCTGACCATATTCATGTTTGCAGTTTGTTATTAAATAAAATAATTTCATAGCACAGCAGAAGCAACAACAGGCACGCCACTTGTTGGCTGTTGGCTCTTGGCTGTTGGCTCTTGGCTGAGTCAGTTGCCATTGCTGGTTGTACAAGCTGTAAAGTGCGAAATCAACACGCTTCATGCCAACTATGTGCAGTCTGGCAGCTGCATCAGCTGCATCAGTGGCAGCTTCGGCTTCGGCTTCGAGTTCGCATTCAGCTCCAGCACAGTGTCCAAGCTCCAGTGTTCAGTGTGTTAGTTGTCAACAGAAATGGCAATCGGCGTTGATGAATTGGCGTTGCCTTGGGCCAATTATAACCATCTTTGGCCGTGGTCTATTCTAGCGAGCGGTTGCGAGGCTTTATGGCTGATGCCTTATGCAGATCACATGTGCACAGTTCCTGTGGCATCCTGAGCTGTGAAGCCCCGCAGCGCTTCCTGCATCCGCATCGCGTGGGTGTTGAATGACCAACAATCGATACCGAGAGTGCCACAAAGTATCAGAGCTCTGTAATCAGATACCAGACACCGTCTACCGAGCTTCTTCCCCTTTATTCACTCATATGGTTAGATAATTGAGGCACCCGCAATCACGTCAACATCGTCGTCTTTTTATGGCCGTGTGCCCAAAAAAGGCGCCAACTTTGCTCGGGTCACAATGGCCAAATAGGCCACGTGCTACAAATTATTATGGCAAGGGAGCAGGGAGCAAGCAGGAGGCTATTCTTCCTGCTACTGCTGCTGCCGCTGCCGCTGCGGCTGCTGCATGACAAAAAATGCACACCCTCGCACCTGAGTCTGAAACTGAAATCCCTGCCGTAAGGCGATATTTGGTTTCTTTCCTTTGACTGCTGCGCTTCTCAGCTGTTCCTCGTTTCTCGTTCCTCTCGGCCGTCTTGGCGCGCGTTCCCTCCTGTGCATTATCATTATTATTGTTATTATCTACGGCCCGGTGTGTTTCCCTTCCGCTTATACAATAACATACAATTTCTGCTACCTACTTTTTGGCAGCATCAGCATCTTTGAGATTTACTTTGATTTGTTGTTGCTGTTTCTGTTGTTGCTGAGTTGCTGCTGCTGCAAAGGGAACACCCGCATGATCCATTAAGCATAGCATATGTAGCATATTTGTATTCCCCACTAATGACATCAGCATCGACAAAGAGCAATCTGCTCTAATGCCTGATCGCAATTAAACTTGATTATCTTCTGCTACAATGCAAATAGATGAACGAACATAGATAGTAACTAGTAAATTGAACTGTGTAGCTCTCACTGTAGCTCTGACAACTAGATAGAGGTCAGTTTCATTCAGAAACTAAATATCCTACACAACTTTTGAACTTCTACTGTCCTTCATATTTTCCACATTATTCTGAAATATTCTTTACTTATTGTAATTATTGTCCTTCATTGATAATATCACTTATTTTAGCATTCTCCTTAAATGGTGGTAGTTAAAGTTAGATAAAATAAATCAAATCACTCGCAACCCAATCATACTGTAAATATGTTCAAATTAGACAAAAAAAAGTAAATTAATATTACTTAAGGCATACTGAAAAAAACCAAAAATAATTAAAATCTGAGTTTAAAAAAAAATAATAAAATTCTACTAAACATTTTCAGCAAAAAAAAAAAAAAAAAAAAAATTTACACACATTTTGACCATAAAATTAAGCTCTGAAAATTTCATTAAGATCGTGTGTTTACAAAAGAAGTTATTCACCAAGTAAATTCTCATACTATTGCCAACACTGCAGCGCAGCCCAAGCGCAGTCGCTGCTTACTGCGCAGTTAGCAGAGCGCGGGCGTGTGAGGGTGGATGCATGTGTTATTATGTGTGCGTGCATAAAAGAAGTGCAGAATGATAAGAATATCAGCTTCAGGGTTCAGTCGAGCAGTCTCGACTAGAGTATTTTTTCTTGTTATAATACAAACCTGGGCGAATGATAATTTAAAATATTATTAATTACTTAGTATCATTTATTAGTACTAAGAAGTAATTCTTATATTGAAATATTTATTTAACAAATTAAGAAATATTTATTTCAAGAAAATTGGTTCGGGCTTCTTAGAAGGCAATAGCGGAGATCGTCGATCTCGAAGGCAACGGTCTCTCTCTAAGTGCAAAATATTCTGCAAGCATTCCCCTAATTGCAAGCCACCCCTGCGGAGATTATTGACCTCAAGCAAACAGCACGATGATATTGCAAGGGCGGCGTTCTTTGTCCACGAACTACACCGAACAGAAGCAGCATCAACAGCTGTTGCGAGGCTCAGGACAAAAACTCTTGGCGCGCTCCTACACACACACAGACGGGCACGCACACCTATGCACGTATTGAAGAGGAAGACTTGCACAGAAGTCACGCACAATTGCAATTACGAAACAGTCATTGGAAAAACTGTCGAACAAATCTGAGGAACAGCTGAGAAGGTGTGACTAGTCGCAGGAAGCGCACGGGCCGATAGTTAAAGGAAGTGAAACTATAGCCAGATCCTTTGCGGTTGCATGCGAGAAGGTGTCAGATGAGTAGCAACAGCAACAGCATCTGGGCCAGCAATTACAATTGCAATTAGAACCTGGCCATGGGACAGCTATTAAACCGATCGATTGGCCAGAACAAGTGCCTCAAACGTAGCTGCCTCGAATGACATATGGACGACGCCGACACAAGCGCAGACGCAGACGCAGACTCAGACACTGACGCCGACGCAGATGCGTTGCGTGTGACTGTGGCCAGACAAAAAGAAACTGTTGCAGAACCGTTAACGGGGTTAGCAAAAAGGCAACTGTTACCGTTAGCTACTGCCAATTCTAGCATTAGAAGCTGGACAAAAAGTATATAACGCAGAAACATTTAAAGAAATTCAAACGAATTGGCATATTTGTTTGTGCAGCTCTTTCTCAGCTCTGCCTGTCGCTGTGCCCCCGGGCACGCCCACTTAAATTGCGTGCCATGCTGAAAGCATTCATTTTGAGGCCGAGCTTGATGTGGACTTAGACTTGGGGCTCTGGATGTGAATGTGAATTGTGAATGCCACTGCGACTACAATTAAATTTGCATTTGTATGAATTCTCTTTCTGCTGCTGCTGCTATTGTTGTTGTTGTTGTTGTTGTGGTGGTAATGCCGCGGGTGAAATACCAAGGCATAGGAAACATTTATCACTGCGTGGCAGTGGTCAACACCGCCACCAACATCACCAGGAGCAGGAGCAGCAGCACAAGCACCGCCGACGCCAACCTCTGGGCATCGCAGACAACGCATAATAAAACTAAAGCGCTTATAATTTCATATGAAATTCAGAGTTGGAGCTGTAGTCGGATTCCCAACTATTAGCCGGACATGCAATTGGCCAAGAGGCCCAGCAGCAGCAGCAGCAGCCAAGTTAATCACAGGGTTGGCAGTTGAGTTGCCTAAACGAAAATGCTTAAATTTAATGACATAAATATACACGAGGCAAATGGAGTTGCTTTGCGAATTCGACTTGGGGTCGTACTTGGAATCCGACTCGAGCTCAGAGTCGAAGCCGATGTCTCGGAAGGACTAGGGCGGGTGGCTGTCATGTGTGCTAGAGCAGCTCGCAGTTTGTGTGCCCCTCGCAGTTTCATTGTGCCATACTCGAAATACGACTATAAATCTACGCGTATTTATCAATGTGTCACGCTCAAGTTGCTGGCAAGCGAGTTGAGCTTCGCTCGGGCCTCTCTGCCAGCCAGCCAGCTGCCTGTCCATTAAGGAAAAACGAGTTTCTTAACACCAGGTAGGGCGGCGGCGACCCACCACCCCTTTTTATTCTCCTTTTCCGGAATCTTTTGCGCATTTGCAGCGTAATCTTCGCGGCGTTCGCTTTCCGCCACCGCCGACCCGTCAGAAGGACAATCCGGCTGCTCCTTTGACGGGCAGCAATAGGGCAGGCCTCCTCCTCCTCCTCCCCGACCCTGCTCTGTAGGCATCTTTTGCCGCGGCGCAGATAACGCAGCTGCGCATGTTAATTCAAAATTAGGAAACTTCTGCGCAGTTGCTAATGGCAATCAGCCTGGGACTATGCCATCCTCTGGTTTGTTGCCGCCCGAAAAGTTGTTTCCCGCAGTGAAGCTTTAGGGAAAGCGCGGGCCACCCCAAAGGCAACAGGCAGCGCAGCTGGCTGGAATTTGATGAGCTTTGTCTGCGAAACTAATGAGTCCCTGGCATAAAACTATGAAGGAATACCACTCAATCCGTTGTGCGCCTTAAGCAAGGTCGATTACTAAATTATGTTTGATTTTATTGCTAGGTTAAGTCTAGCATACCATTAGCATTCTCATTATCATTATCAAATATATGTAAGTTCCTTTTATATTGAGCAATGAGCTCCTTTTATAAAATATCCATTAATCCAATTAATGTGTCATTATTATGGTTAAGTTCGGTCTGGACTCTAGAATATCATTATCATTATCAAATTCGAGGTACTTTGAGTTGCAATATTCCTATGCAATAGATTTTTCAATATATTCCATGTCCAGCTTTGCTCATACCTTTCAATTCTTTAGAAGATTAAATTTTTCTGATTTACGTAATAGATAATTTCGCATCTATTCGGGTAATGTGCTTAGTGAATTTTCTCGAATCTTTTAAAGCTTCTTCTATGAAGACCTCGTCTGGCCTGTTTGTTTAGAAAGGAATAGTATTTGATTGCTGTTTATTGATGCTGCTGATTGCTTGTTTATGATATCTATTATGACTCCATGGACTAAATGCCCATCTTTGTTCATAAGCTCAAAATATTTATTGTGTGATTAATTAATGAAAAACAATTTTGTTTTGAATTTTCTAAGAATTAATTTGTCATTGAGTACTTAAATAAAAAGGGAAAGCTAAAAAAGAGCCTAATTGGCATTTATATTGAAATGAATGATATTTGAAAATAAAATTTGAAGCCTTTTGCTAGTTCTAAATCAAATATAAATACCAATCTATTATGTATTGGCAGATTGACAGATTTTTCGATATGTCTTTAGTATTTAAATTGTGTTTAAATAATAAAGATAATTTTCAAACATTCATGTAAACTAGATACTTTTGAAGTAGTTGTTTTGTTAGCAAGACCTCAGCTTAACTTGCAGAGGCAACTGAATAGTATTCAAATTCAAACTCACTGAATAAATATATCGCTAGCAACTCACTCAGTCATTCGACTGAATATCGAACTGAATGCTAACCAAGAGAATTATTTAATGGCAGGCTGAGAGTTTTTACCAAAGTTCTTAACATAGTTGGGAATCCGGCTTTGACTTAATTTGACTTCCCTGGAATACACAATGTTTAAGTTGGGTCGAATGTAAATCCATGCGAGGCTTGGAACACTGCCCCCAACTTGTTAGTCTATTTGTCAGAAGCTGTTTGCCACCCGTTGGCAATTAATTTCTGTGTGAGCTAAGATCTTATCGGGGATCGCTTTGCACTTCCTCTCCGGCAGCAGCACGAATCCCACACACAGCAAAATTCCGAAAAACACCAACGCTGACGAGTCTGACACCAGCGGCAGTGTCGACGACGAGACGTCGCTACCAACATGAGCTTAAAATCTTGCGCACGCCTCAATCTCGCCAAGATCTTGGGGAAAACAAATTTCAAATGATTTACCTACAGCGTAGTCTGCGCACGCGATGGCCAAGATCGAGTGAGCGGATAGAAAGGAAGGAAACGGCGGGCAGCGGGGACGGCCGGCTGGCCCCAACTCTGTTTCATTCACTAAAACTTTTGTCTTAATGAAAGATCTGCCAAAATGAGCGTCAAGCAGAAGGAGAACTAAGCAGCAATTGGCCTGCTAAGTGAGTGAGCGAAGGCCACCAACTAAGCCAAAGGTTTCGCTGTCTTAAAGCTGTTCTTGTTGTATTGTAGCTGCTTGTTTCGGTCGGGCCAGTGCTGCCACCGGTGTTTGTTGAATTAATTGAATTTGTTGCTAGTTTCTCGAAAATAGTCATTAAAGAAATGTGTTTTAGCTTGAAGAGAGCTGGCAGCCAGCTGTGTAGGCAGCTAGCCTGCCAGCCAGCTCGCTTTGATTGACCCAAAGTGTTTAATAAATAATTTCCGCAAGCGATGATCACTTGGCTTCATCTACAGCGAGATGGCTCCCTCTTCGCACTCCGCCCCACCCCTCCAGCTTGCTTGCCATTTTTTGCTTTTAACTATCTAACTTACAACATCCGCTGAGCCGTACGCAATTGAATGCTGAGCATTTTCTCACGTCGCTTAAATGGCTTAATAACCGAATGCATTTGTGGCTTAGCTTTAAGCGCTGGTAATCGCTCCCCCTGCTCTCAGTGAGCGGCTCTTGGAATGCCCACGCAGGCTGCGCTGCCGCTTCCGGTCGGTCTGCGGTCTACACCCCATCAATGGGTCAACACAGCAACCTAATGAATGAGTCTTCTCTTTGCCTCTCTCTGTCTATATATATATATATATCTCTCTCACTCCGTCTCTCTGTTGTATTAGAAATGCCATAAAACTGCTGCAATTGCGTCTGCTGAGCGCATAAAATTGATTTGATTGCCTTTCAGGCACTACGAACACCCGCCCATGGAAATAAACTCGAAGATTGACTTGGCCACGTCGATGAAGATGCAGATGGAGATGTTGATGCTTGGGAATACTAACCGAAATACGCCTCAGCACTGGGCTAACTGATTTGTCGTTTCCTAGCAGGTTGCTTGTCGTAAAGCTCAGATATAGGCCGACAATCTGCAGCCGCATTGATAGTACCTCTCTCTGATGAGGCTGAACCTGATGGAGCTGCTGGTCCCCGTCTCAGTCTCAGTCTCAGTCCCAGTCTTAGTTCCAGTCGCGAGCAGCTTCCTCAGCGCTCAGCACATTTAGAGATTAACTGGTTTTATTGCTCGATTGGCTATAATATCTTTTATTTACGAGTCTGCAGCTAATTTGAATTTTTCTACGTTTTCTTTAGGCGCGTTTCGAATTCAGCTTCGGCTTCGAATTCGACTTTAACTCTGACTCCCAACTTCTATTTCTACGCGGACTTCGTGTTTTACCTTCCACTTTGATTTCTATTGATAGCTGTGAGGCCAAAGCTTGACCATCTCTCGATCTCGATGGTTTCTCGGTTGGATTTTTTTTTCTTTCGATTTTCGATATATGCATTCCCACACTTTACAGGTGAATGGGCAAACGCCAGGCGTGTGTATGTAAGTGTGTGTGTGCGAGAGAGTGTTCATGGGATTGTGATTGAGAAAGAGTTTTATCGCATGATTGTTATATTTTATTATACGGCTTATATATTGAAATGCTTCAGTTCGGCCCGATTGGAGCGATTGGGCCTTCGTGTGTGTTTTGTATGTTAATCGTTTATGAGCTTAAGCTCATTTTTTTTCTTTCCTCCACGGGGAGATAAACAGACAGACTGAGCGACGGGCCCAATAGTTTAATTTGTATTTGAATGAACAGTTGATTTCATGCCAAAGTGGCAAAAGGCGGCATCAACAGCCGACAGCATCAGGCAGCCGCATCAGTTGAGAGAATGTCGACAGCATTTCGGAAGCAGCATTCACTAAATTTGTATAGTTTGTGGGAGTTGTTGGGCTTCTAAGACTTTAATGCGTGTTGTACAACAAAATTAAGCTGCTTTATTGTCTGGGATCGAGGCATGAGCATAAATTATGCATTGGCGTTGGTGTCTCACTAGCGCTGCAAAACGAAAGACTTAGGCAACAAACTTAATTCGAAAGAAGATTTCGTTTAGCGTTCTTAAAGATAATTGTTATGGTGCTAGGGTTGAGGTATTTATAGAGAAGCAACCTAAGAGGCTCTATATGCGGCTATCTCTAATCGGTTAGAAAATGTGTCAGGTATATTCGATTGGAAATGAAAAGTTGACATATTTATAATGTCGATATTGAAAAGCATTTAAAAGCGAACGAATAAGAGTACGATTCCATATGAATATGATGATTATTTATATATTTTATTTTACTATTCATAAAAAAGTTGAACTAATGCGAATATAATTAGGCCAGTATCTTATTTTTATTATGGAATATTATTTTACAAATTCATAACAGAACGAAATCAAAAGTTGACACCAAAAGTATCTAGAAGCAAATAAAAATAATTTCTATTGTATATAAATGATTTATATTATTTGTTATATCTACTTAAAAGCAGTTGAACTAATGTGTTGCTATTGTGGGCTAAAACTTAGATTGAAATCTTCATCAATTCATAACAAAATCATATCGAGAATTCATTTCTATAAATGAGTTTTCGACGATCATCAAATAATATGTCAAGAGGTCAGCAAAGCCGTAACACTTAATTGAACAGGTTGCAGTTGAAGCCGACTTTTATTTACAGTTGCTCTTAACTGTTTTAATTTAGTTGCAACTAATTGTTGCAGTGATCTGTGATCTGCGATCTCTGTTCTCTGAGATGCGACAGCTGCTTATGATAAATCATAAGCCACACGTGTTTTCATTAAACAAAAAAGCATTCAAACACCGTGGTTATCCGTGAGAATCGGAGTTCGTAGATAAATCTTGACTGCGCATTCGCATGCAAATTAGATTTTTTAATTGGCGCATAAAAGGCGGCGACAGCGTTGAGAGACGGTAGCTGGTAGCTGTTCAGTGGAAGCTGGGAAGGGAGACGGTGTTGGTGACGGTGCCGAGTGTCGAGTGCTGAGGGCAGGCAGTTAGAGCATTCGCATTGCAATTGACCCCCAGGCTGGGAATTTCGCGAAAAGCGGCAATGGCACAACTCTCCATTGAGCCGTTGGCGTCATTGAGGTGCCACAATGCCATTTGCTTTTATGGTTATTGCATCGGGTTGGCTGCCTCTGCTGCATCAATGCAAATCAATGTGCCAAATTGTGGTTAACATTGTCGCAATGTTGGCGTTTTTAATTGAGAATTCTATGGCGGCTGCCTAGCCGAGGCTTAGTTTTAGTTTTGTGTTTCGCGTGTTTTGGGAAAGTCAAAAGCAGACGCCGCGGCGCAGTTTCCGTTGCCCTCCCGCCGCGCCGCGCCGCGCTACGCCAGTGCCCGGTAGAATAGATGTTGTCGAGAAAGAATGAGCATCATTAAAATTAAGGAAAAAGGAGCAGCATGACATGCGAAGCGGTGCTCAGGTAAGGCCATTCAGGGGTGGCTGCAGAAATCGCTGAGCTGGATCCGATCGCCTTGGGTTGGGTTGGGCTGGGCTGGTCTGGTCTGGGCTGGCTTGGGTTGGGTTGGCTTGGGTTGGGTCGCCTGCGGCATAGAATACGCTCCTTGACAGGCGGACCGCGGGCGGCTTGCTTTTGTTCAAGGAAAGTTTGAAAGACGTTAACCGAGATTGCAAGATTGTCGTTTCCCGCCAAAAGTTAGGGGGTTGCACGACAGGGATCGGCGGTGGTGGGTTGCTGGCTCGGGTGGTGCCGGCGGTGCCGGCGGTGCCGGCGGTGGCAGTGGTAGTGGTGGGCCAGCGACAACAATGCTCAATCAGAGAGGGTGATGCCTGCCCAACCGTGGGAAGATTTCCAGCACAAAAAGCCGAAGCACAAACAAACTCTGTTCTATGGAACATTTCGATGCAGCTGCGCAAAAAGCAGCAAAAAAAAGAAAGAAACATAATAATAATAATGAGTTCTGCTCAAGATCGCCGTCTCAGACGCCGGGATGTTAATGTTTGGATTGCCGTGCTGCATTGCCCGGCGTAGGCAATTCCGACACTAAAATGTACTTAAGTCGACTCCAAATATGCATAAAACAAGCAGCGCAGCAGCTGCGACAACTTCATCAAGAATAAGTCGGCAAATCAACAAATCAGCGACGCGACCAACGCCAACGCCAAGAAATGTTGTCTGCTGTGTTGGTTGATTGGTTATTGGTTGGCTGCCTCCAGAGCGTCGCGACGGAGGCGTAAGACACGAGTAGTATCAGCATTCGGATTCGCATTAATGCTGATGTCGCTGTCGCGAATTGGCTGCCAGTTGCTGCTGCCACCTTCGCGTCGGCCAACTGAGCCTACACCATTTTGGTTTTATTCCGCGGCTCGCGGCTCGCAGCTCGCTGCTCACGGCCTCGTCAGCGTAAATATTGTCGTTGTGCTTGTCGCTGTCGTCTCATTTCAATAACTTATTGTTGTAGTTGTTTCACACCAATCAACTAACACTAATAACTCACACGCAAACACACATTCACATACACAGACGCACACAGATCTATCTGCACAGCTACACCTACAAGCGGATTGCTGTTGTTGTTGCTACACGAAAAATTTTTGTACGAATCGCGTAAACGCGTTTTTGCGTTTCGTTTATTTTCCCTGCCCACAATTCACACACACACACACGCTCAGGCAGAGCGCACTCTGGCATTGCTGTGTGTGTGAGTGAGCGCTCTAGTATTGGTGTGCTACTATTCGTTCATTCACAAAACGTGGCCAGTGTCTGTGTGTGTGTGTGTGTGTGTGTGTGTTTGAGTGGCATGCTTTTGGCTCGGCTCTGTTTCATTTTGGTCTTTGTTTTGTAAACACACCGCACACACTCACACAGCTACACAGTACCAACACAACAGCAGTGGCCGTCGGCATGCAGCTGCGTCGCGTCGTCGCTCACTCACACATCTAGAGCTCTCACACATACGCCAACTGAGAGCACGCGCTCAGCTCTCAGCCGCTGCTGCATCGGCATTTCAAGTTCAGACGCTCGACGCTGCCGCTGAAGTTTGCCGGCATTTGACAGAGCTCTTTCTGGGAGTGTGTGTGTGTGTGTGTGTGTGTGTGTGTGTGTGTGTGTGAGGGAGGCAAGAGAAGAGCAAACAATGAACTACATATGCGTGTGTGTGTGTGTGAGATAAAGAGCGAAATACTATGAGAGCATTTTGGTATTTTGTGAGCGTGTGTTATTTTATCCGAATGGATTTTTATCCGGCAGTTGATTGTGATTTAAAAAGAAACAATAATTTTGATTTTGTTTGCAGCTTTTAATATGCGGCGATTGTCTCTTTATAGTGATATTATAATATGAAATAAATATTTTATTTTTAGGTACGTTTTGTATTATCAATTTCAACTTGAAATATACTTATTGATTGAATCTTATTTCAAAATGATGATGTACTTACTTAGCATAACATTTGAAATAATGTAAATATTGTTTGAATATAAGTTAGAATTTGATTAAGAAACTCAACTAAGTTTCTCATTCGACTTGTTAGAGATAGGAGCCTCACAGAACAAATAACATATACGTTAATATATTTAATGTTATGCCCACTTAATTTCAATTATATTTATTAGTAAACATATTTGAGTTTTATATAGAGGGAATTAAAATTTTCCTTTTAACTCTTGTCATATGATATTTGCTATTCTTAAAAGCTTATATACATGTATATCTTGTTACATTACTGATTAAATGTTTCTTTTTCCCTTGACCGCTTTCACACAATGTTTTGTCTATAATTCTTGGTTTAAAATACATAACCTGTAGTATTGAATTGATTGGCTCGTTGTGCTCTCGTTACGTAATCCGTACTTGACTTCTATACGCCCCCATCCCCACTTTTGTATCTATGAGCCTTCCCCAGCCAATCCAACTCCAACGCTTGGAACGCTCCAAAACAGCGAAGCAGTAACAACAATGGAAAAGTGGGAGGCGCCTATTCGGAGCTCGCTTTCGCAAAAGCGAAAATGCAACGAAGTCTCCTCATTGGTATAAAGTTTGAGCAATTAGAAACCCACGCAGCCATAAACAACAACTACAACTACAGCTACAACGACTTGCGACTAGCGTGGGGGCAGCAGCAGCAGCAACCAAAGCCAACGCCACAGCAGCAGCAATAGCATGAGCAACACCAACACCAACACCAACAATGACCAGCTGCTGTCCCAACAGCAGCAGAGACTCGCCAGTTGCAGCCACAAACGCCAACAACATCAGCTGACAGCCGCGAAGTGAAGAGATAAAAATGCAAAAACAACTATGACAAAAATCAGCAGGCAGCTTTTATGTTGTTTTGCACGTGCTGCAGTCTGGCTGAGCCAGTCTCGGGCACTCACACTGGCTCTCTGGCGCGCTCTCTGGTTCGTTTATCCGGCGAATGAGACGCCAACAAACACACACAGACTCACGCTTACTGTGATGGTGTGCGTCTCAATATGTGTGCGCGCTTGTAGCTGTGTGAGCGTGTGCGTGTGTGTGTGCGGCGGCGTCGGCAGCACAAGCAGCTGCGTCGTCGTTGGCAGCCAATTCTACTTAGAAAGGCCGCTAGCTGCGCCAGTGTCTTGCTGGGCAGTGTCGGTTCAGGTTCAACGTCAGAGCCCCGCACGAGTTCGCTGTCGCCACAGTGCCGCAAAAAGTTAATAGAGTTTCAAGCCCGGTTCGAAAGCAAGTTACAAAAAGCCCCGCGAATAGCTGCCTCACTTTTTTTGGTTGGCCAAATTGTGCGTGCAATTGCAATAACTCCCTCCAACGCCCGCTCAGCTGCTTTTGCTGTCGCACACAGACGCTCTCGCTCTTGCGCTCTCGCGCCCTCTCTTTCTCGCTCTCCTTCGCTGTCCCTCTCTCTCACACTCTC
Organism: Drosophila navojoa; assembly: GCF_054131105.1. NCBI lineage: Eukaryota > Metazoa > Arthropoda > Insecta > Diptera > Drosophilidae > Drosophila > Drosophila navojoa. The sequence continues at coordinate 23,339,121 of NC_142892.1, forward strand.
CTTATTGGTGATGAATGCGTGCGTGTTGGTGGTGCAGCCGAAGCCAACGACGACAACGACGATGCCAGCGACGCCGACGACGACGACGCGACGACGGGAAAATCTCTTTGCGTTGCAGTGAAAATTTTTTCGTACGTTTTCGTTATTTGTTATTTGCACGTTGACGCGTCGACAACAAGAAACGGTACACGGTACGTACGAAGTGTATTAAACGAACACGCGTGCAGCGGCTACACTAACAACAACAACAACAACAACTACAATAATAATAATAACAAGCAGAACAACAGCGAGCGTTAAACGTTAATACGCGTCAGTTATAAAAATAATAAACAAATAACAAAGAAGAAAAGGAAAAAGAAAAGAAAAGCAAAAACAAACAACAAAATATTACCTATTTATTGATATTCAATTTTTTAGTCACTTAACTTGCTAAAACTCCTCTCTTAACTCAACCTAACTGCGATTCACAACAACAACAACTGCAACTACAACTACTACAACTACAACCAACTCAACAACAAATAACAACAATTTTTAATCTAATCAATTTTTGCTCTCTCATTCAACTAAACTTGCCAAATTTTTCTAAATAATCAAACAACAAATCTTTTACATAAGAAATTCAAAGAAAATATAATAAAATCATAAATATATAAATAAGTGCATAAAGTCGCAATCGAAGTGTCTTAAATATATATATATATACATACATATGTATATGCTATCAAGAAGATTTATACATGCAAAGCTTGCCAAGTTTGAATTATAAATAACAACAACAGCAACAACAATAAAGTTATTAAACATAATTGCAATTCATTAAAACACAACACGCGTTCAGCAAATAAGCAAAAGTTTGTGATATTTTTTATGATATTAGCAATTAAAGTATACAACATATAAATAAAGAGAATTTCGCCTAATAATAATAATATAATAAATGTGCAACAGCAACAACAACAGTAACAACAACTATCAGAAACGGGCAGCTGCCATTGGATAATGCTTGGATAATGCTTGCCAAAGCGCCCTAAACGAAAGAGGTGAGTCTCATCTATATATATCTTAGGTAAAATACTTTTTTTACTATAACTTTCAGCTGCGTTTTGTTGTTCTTGTTGAATATTTTGTTTTTTTTTTTTTTTTGCCGACGGCAACGACTTTTAGGCTCAGGCGCCAGTCGCTGATTGCCTCAGCAGAAAGGTGTTTTTGTTGTTGTTGCTGAAATGTGTCAAAAATTTATAGATCTAATTACATAGCCAATTGCGGATATTGTTGTTGCCGGTTCTGTTGTTGTTGTTGTTGTTGTTGTTGCTCTGGAATCAGTTAACAGTCAAATTGCAACTGCAAACAACGCAATATCAGATAGCACCAGCACCAGAGTTGATAGATATATGGAGCTGGCAAATAAATGAGTATATTATATATGTGTGCGTGTGTGTGTGTGTGTGAGTGTTGAAGCAGTATTAAATAAATCAAAAGGAGTTAGGCTAGGCGACACTGCAACACCTACAACATTGCAGTGGCCTCACTGATAGCGGCTGCTATCAATAAACCAGCCCCCAAAGATGGGTCTTGCGGTTGCCCCCGCTGCTATTGCTTGCGATTTGATTTGGTTTGACGTCAATCGTCAGCAACAAACACTGCCAATGACAACGACATTGTGTGGCCAGCAAATTGACGCACAAAAACAGCATCAGCAATGAACAACAACAGCAGCAATTTACGCACATAGGCAGATGAGAGAACCGGACGTGTTGCTGGCGTGCAACAGCAGCAGCAGCAGCAGAAGCAGCAACAAATCTTGCAGCCCTTGACTCTTACGCACAATTAATGCGAAACACTTTTAATTGCCATCGAATGCCATAGGAAAAGGAGTGAATGTGAACTATGCCAATTGGCTACACCTTCCGCATAAAAATGGCCAACGGCCGACTGACAAATTTGTATGCACGCGCTTCAAAAGTGCAATATTAATTAATTCCAGCGACAACTGCTGGCTGCACGATGCAACAGTATTTCTGCTGCTCTGTATGCGGCAGAAGTTGCTGCTGCTTAGAGCGGGCAATTAAACTGTATGTCATTCATTGGTAATTTATACCATTTAAAGGCAAGCAACAGCAGCAGCAACAGTAACAGCAGCAACAAGAACTCTCTCGCTAGGACGTTGCTTAGCTGTTGTTCTCCTTCTCTCTCTCTCTCTCTCTCTCTCTATCTTTTCTCTGTGTCGACCTCTCGCTCGCTTAGGCAATTAGCATGCGTGCGTGCCACAGGTCGTATGAGTAACGATCGAAATGTTATGATACTTTTGGTGGCTAAACAGTTGATCGATCGCCCGTTTGAGCTGATCGCCCGATAAATGCAACTTGCCATGAAAAGTGCAGCCCATAAATGGGCATTGAGCTATTGCACATTTCTCAATATGTCGCGCGAGTGTACCAAGTGATTTTTTCTCTGTTTGTTTGACTCTTTTTTTTTATTTTTTGTATTTGTTTTTCAACTCGGCGATGTCGATGTCTGGCTTTATACGCACCGCGCCTTATAAGACAATGACGACGTCTGCCGGACGGTCCGACCGACTGCTGCGTCTGTTTGGCATATAAAGCAGCCAGCGGTGCAGCTAGCGACAGCGCCAACGACTGCGACAGCACCCGCACCACAGTCGACGCCATTTTAAATTGGCTAAAAGTCGCCGGCGAAGCCCCCGATTGAAGCCGCATTTAATGCACTGCCACTGCCACCCTCTGTGCGTTTCATTGGCATTTTTGCATTTACATTTTTCGCAAAAAAAAAAAAAACAACAACAAAACAACAAAAAACAGAAAAAGAAAAAGAATCGTCGACATTCCAGGTGTCGAATAGGGTGTACTCTTTAAGAAGCAGCCTTTCAATATCCATACAAATATTTAGTTAAAGCTCAAACTTTTTATATCTGCACTGGACTCATTTTTAGAGCTTCGTTTTCTTGTTGAAAAATTGCAGATTTATAGTTCAGGATTATTGATTCATTATTTTGCATTGTTCAGCTCATCATTTAGATCAGTTTGATATAAAGTATTTAGTCTACAATAATATGTCATATATGATATCTGGTATGAAGACAGAATCAGTTCAAAAAATAGTCTCAAAATATTCCGTAAAATTAATTTCATTTGTATATATTGGGTATAGAACATTATTTTATAGGAGTCCATTTTTTATATGGCTCAATCCATCAGAATTTCTTTTGCTTGTTTTTTATATAAAGTTTTTTCTACCCGCTTCGTAAGCAAGGTACATATATAAAAGTCTGGATCTCGATTTCGTGAATTAATTTATTTAACGCGAAGCCTTAAATTCACAATTTTAATGCCCTTAACAAGAAAAAAGCCATGAAAAGAAATTTATATATTTATTTGTATCTATATATATGTATAGTATATATATGATATGCAGGAATAACAAAAGCGCGCTTTGAAATTGAGACATCGAGCAGAGCAGAAAAAAGTAAATACATAAATAAAAATAAAATGTTCACAATACACAAAATGGAAACAATTAAATATAGAAAATTTAGAAACGAAACAAAGGCGGGTGTGTGTAACTGAGTAAATAACAATAGCAAGCAACGCAACAAAAGCAACTAAAACAACAAAAGCAACTATAAATCGTAACGAAACGTAGCGAATACAGAAATTGAAGAACTTAAGAATGCCTAAGTTGAAATAAAAATTGTGGCGCGTTAATTAACTTTAAACGATTGAAAACGAATTGATTTGGAGAAGCCATTTGATTTGGATTAGTTGTGCTTGCTTGGCCGGACTCTGGGTTCACAAGTCGAGTTCGAGACCTTAAAGCACACGGTGCGATCCGCCGTATAAAGACTAAAATTAAAATTTAATCATCACGTGTGCGTTAAAAAGCGGGACAGACCCGACTCCGAGACGCTCGATCTGTGGCAATGTCTAAAACCAAAGTTGTTAATTAGAATGCGTTAAACAATAAAACAAAGAGAGAGAGAGAGAGAGATAGAGAGAGAGACCCAATGGGGATTTAGACTCGTATTCGAATCGAGTGGAGGGGACGCTGCGACAGTTGCTAAGAGATTAACACCTTACGGGCGGTAGACATTTGATAGGGCTCGATTGGAGCTTGGGCCTAGACTTGGGCCGTCGACTTGAATTCAGCTTGATTGTGGTCCATTCGGGTGTCATTACGGCATCCGTTGTTATCACGCATTTGATAAACGTTTTGTTTTTCATTAGTGTGTGGCCCGTAGGCCAGTTTCAGACTCCAAGTTCCAGCGCTCAGCCGCATGGACTAATTCAGATCACACCCCTTCAATTAGCAGCCAGCGGCGAATTCCCGGCAACTCTTTCCAAATGTAATCTAAAACAGAAATTTGGTCGGCCATTTTTTTGAGTGCGGCTTGTGGCTTATGTGGTGCAAATGTTCTCAAGCGGCCTGCCTGGTGGTTTTCGTCTTCCCCATATTTTATTTTCTGTCAGCTCTTGATAAGCAAAGTGGTGCGCCTTACTACGTCAAAAGCGTCGCGCGCTATCAGCGGCTCTCATTTAGCATATAAATATATATACATTTGATTATAAATATATATAGCTCGATTTTTAATAGGCATGGACTGTTTTCCTTTTATATTTCTTAATGGGAAACCACACGCAGAAATTGTACTTGAACCGCACTGATAAACATATCTGCCTCTCAAAAATAATTCACATGCGATTTGTGCTGTTGTTGTTGCTGTTGGTGTTGTTGTTGGCTCTCATTTAGCTAAACGTGCCACAACTTGGAGGTGGACAGCTCTGAGGTACTTCAGCAACGGCAAGAGAGCAACATCGTCGGCATTTGAAAACAATTTTTATTTAATCTCAAGTAGTTTCAATTAACGTCATTGGACTACATAGATTGTTGATTATGCGACGCGTTCGCAATACCATTATATATATATATATATATATATATATATATATATATATATATATATATATATATATAGGAAAGGAAATATAAAAATATTTAAAAATTATATTAAAAGATCATGAGATTGCGACCACCCACCAAACAGCAACAACAGCAATTGAATGAAACGTTTGCACACAAATTAAAAATATATTGAGAATAGCAAAAATAATAAATAATAATAAATACAAACATAATAATACTCGCACTTGGTCAGCCTTATCAGTCGATAGACGTCGATTTACGTCACAGCGGCGCGCAATTCATGAATTTAACAATTGATTCTTGACAAATAATTTCTTGAATTCTTCGTTTGCAGTGTGTAGGTGGTGATAAGCCGCTGGCTGATACGGCGGCACCTGAGCCGCTCGCCTGCTGCCGAGGTGGGGGTGGTTAGTCTCTGGGCTTATCGCGCGAATGTCGCAGGCCTTTGGCGGGCAGCCCAATTAAGAAATTTATGATTGGCTCGTAAACTGCGCAAGGCGAGCATTGCATAAAGCCCATAACTGACTCGTAATATTCAAGTGGCAAGCGGCAAGTGGCAAGTGGCAAGTGGCAGGCGGCAAGCTGCAAGCTGCAAGCTGCAAGAGGCGCTTCATTAGGCCAACATTCAAACCTGTTGCTCGCACGCAATGCTCGCCCAGTTGGTCACTCGGATGGTCACTCAGTTCAGTTCAGTTTCTTTGTCTCTCGGTCTCCGGTCTCCGGTCTCCGGTCTCTCGGGCGCTCCTTCCATCTGTCTATTTGTCGCTTAGCATGTGCAACTGTCTGCACTTAGCGCTCGCTGTCGCCAATTTGAATGCTGTGTCCATTCCGCTCTCTCTCGCGCGCTGCTCCTCCATACGCTTGCTCGCTCGCACACCTCAAGCCCGGCCAAGCGTTGCTTATCTTTGGGGTTTTCTTAGCTGTAATTTTGTTTTTGGCTTTTCTGAGCGCTTCGCATAATATTTTAGTGCACTTTATAAGCACAAATGCCTGTCGCATAAAAATTAATTGTAATGTTTGTTTATGTGCTCGGCAAATGTTAAACAAGTTTTGTTTGTTTCTATTTTTTATTATTTTTTTTTGCTTTTTTTTTTTTTGCTACACGGCGAATGGGCAATGCGCCAAATGCAAGCTTCATAGCGTAATAAACATTTTTAATATGCAACTGGACAATAAAAAGTAAAAGCAAACGCTAAATTAAGATATGAACAAAACTAGTGTATTACATAGTCAAATAATCCAATAAATGAAATAGATAAAAGCTGGAGGAGACGACTTGAACAGACTTGAGACTGAGACTTGAGATATGGGCGATATAATTATGTTGCATAAATATACTTACTTACTTTTTACGTACCTATCTGAAATATGTTTCTTAGATAACTGCAACTTTTAAATGTCCAATAAGTTTAAAGGAAATATTTCTTGGGAAGATCAAAGTTAAATTCATAAAATACTATCTATTGGAGGCATTCATTCTCAAAATATGAAAGGGGCACATAAATAAAAAAGTCATAAGTGTTGCCCTATTACTATTACTATACCCATACAGAAATATTTCTTTAGGAATATAACATTCTCGAAAGCGGGGAAAGTCTTCTCTCGACTACTATTTGAGCACTAATCACATTGTGTTTGTTGGCCAGCTCAGCTAATGTCATAGGCGCATGATTTATGATGAGTCAATTAGTTCATAATGCAAGGTCTTCCAATCTGATATTCGCTCTGTCTGCGACTTACTGACTTCCTCGCCGCTAATTAAGTACATAAATCCTCGCAATTTCAACTTGAAATTTGCTGTTGCTGTTGTTGCTGTTGTTGTTGTTGTTGCTGTTTGTTGATCTCTTAACAAAACACTGCAGCCGCTTAATTTATGTAATTCTCATTGTTGTTGACATATTTGACTTTCCTTTGCCGCCTCCAAAAAAACAGACAAACAAAAAATAAAACAATAAAGCCCGGCCTTGCTTTTGTTGTTGTTGTTGTTGTTGCTTTGTTTTAAGTACGCGCAAATGGCTGACAAAAATAAAAAATATCTTCATGCCAACAAATCCATTACAGTCAAGTGCGCACCACCACCAGCAACAACAACAGCAACAGCAACTAACAGAAAAAAGCTAAAAACAAATACCAAGCAAATAAATAAAAGTAAATGTGTGTGTGTTAAGTTAAAAAAATTAACCGAAATTTTATTAGTATTTGCGCAAGCGCAGGCAATGCTAAGGCAAATATTTGACAGGCAGCGGGACTGACCATAAGATGTTCGCCGAGCAGGAGGCACGCAGCGAGAGAGATAGAGAGAGACAGAGAAAGAGAGAGAGTCGGCATGCAATACATATATGGAGAGGGGTGGAAAGGGTTTTTGAAGACGCAACGCTCAGCGGCTGTTGCTGGAGCTGGAGTGGTCCATGGCCAAATCGCTGTTTGAGTTTGTTCGAGGCGGGCAAGCCAAGCAAAAGGCAATTAGAGTTGACACTTTTGGCTTTGGTGGCTCTGGCTGTGGCTGTGCCTATGGCTGTGGCGGCGGCGGCGACTTGGCTCGGCTCGAAAGGGCTCGCGACTCAGAACGCAGACTGCAGAACGAAGAGACTCTGCCCAGTTTAAAGAAGTTGTCGCTGACTTGTGTCCAGCCTCAGCGGCTGACGTGCCCAGGGACAGTTTAATTCTCACTAGGCAATGGGGCACTTAAAAACCATTTTCACTTGAGACGTGACCGCTGCTGACGTTGTCGTTATTTTATTTTAGTTGCTGTTGTTGTTGTCTAATGCTGCTTTGTTTTTTTGTTGCTGTTGTTGTTGTTGCTGCTGTTGTTTCTGTGCTGTTGCTGTTATTTATTATCAATATTGACGCAGCCAACAGAACAAAAAAACAGCCAACTCCAGCAACAACAACAACAACGACAACAGCAACAACACGAAATCTGTAAAATACCACGCAACATTGTAAACAAAATGTAAGCCGCTTTATTGTAGTTGTTGTTGTTGTTGTTGCTGTTGTTGTTGCTGTTGCTGTTGGCTGTAGACGCGCCTAAAACCCAACAAACCTGAGAAACTGTCACTAAGCCACTTTCGTTATTCTCTTTGATTTGCTGCCTGTGAAAGAGCTAACAAAAAGATGGGCCTCCCCTTTGGCCACACAATGGCCAGCAACTCCAACTGGCCAACAACTAATCATAAATTTGTCGCGCGATTATTTTACAGTTTGGCAGTCGCCTTTCAGTGATAACAGCTTAACATAGCATATGATTTGACTCCGGAGTCCGGAGGCCGGAGGCCGGCCTGAGCCTAGCTCTGCGCTGCGCTGCGCTGCGCCGCTGCCCTCGGCTGACTTATGGGCTCGAGAGATGATTGGAAACGAATGCCAAATGAATATGCAAATTATAGTTATTATTATGGTTATGTTTATGCATATCTCCGTGGCTGTGGCTCTCTTCACTTTTGCTACTCTTGTTGCCGCTTTTGTGCGCTAATTGTCTAAAGAAAGACCCGAATTTGTTATATTCAAAGCGACTTTTAAATGCTGGCACGTGTGCATAAACCTGGCCATAAATAAATCACAAAAAAGACTCAAAGAGAAAAACTGAAAAACTCACAAATTAAGCAAACGGCAGTTGAGTAGCCAAACTTTACTGTTTTTTGTTCCTTTTCCACATATGAACATACATATAAACATATACATTTTTGTAGTATTTATTTTGGGTCTCAACTGGAACCGCCGCTGTCACCCCAATGTATCAGAAACGGAGAACTAGAGCGCTATCTGCGCGGCTGGCCACAGGAAAAGGGAAGCCTGTTGAGTGGCAAACTGATTTCCGTTGACAATTTATACAAAAAGCAAAATACAAAAAAAAAAAAAAAAAAAGAAAATAAAATACACTCACACAGCAACAAAAAACAGCAACAAAAAGAGAAGAGAAGAAAAAGAACCCACAGCAAGAGCAACAACCACAGCGAAATGCGGTGCGCCAAGTAAAGTTTTAAATTCCATGGCATACACGTTGTTTGTTTTTGTTGATTTGCTTGTAGAATTTGTAGCAACAACAAAAATGCATTGGACTGGCATGGTGCCGAGGGAGGGGGCAGAGGCGGGGCAGGGGGCACGGAACAGGCGAAATACATTGACAAGCGAACAAGCGAGAAGAGCTGAATTAAGCAATGCGAGAGGCTGAGCCCGGCGACGCAGTCGCTTCTCACGCTCGCCACGACAGGACGGAGGACACGCCGCGCTCGTCCAAGCACACACCCACACCCACACCCGAAGCCACAGTCACCGGCGCAGTCACAGCTCCAGCCACAAGCCGCAGCTATCATGACAGCTTATAGCATAAATTTGTGACCCAGCTCGAAAGAAGAGCAAGTTAGCGCTGCTCTTGGGGTTGGGGCGTATGCGACTAGGGGATACGCTGCCCAGGTGCTAATGGCCTGGCAATAAGCAGACAAACATGCTGCCACTGCGAGAGAGGGCATCGAGTGTCGTCGGTCCAGTCTTGGCTGTTTATCGGCTTTTTGGCTCTTCGGCTTTGGCTTGGCTCTGGCTTTGGCTTTGACCAATAAAGTCTTATTATATACTCATCAATTCAGCAGCAGATAAAAGTCAAAAACTTGAGATACGTATGCGTCGATGTCGTCGCCGTCGCCGTCGCCGTCGCCGTTGCCGTTGCCGTTGCCGTCGTCGTCGAACCACCCGGCAGATAAATTATAATTAAAGCAGCCGCAGCTGAAGACTACTAAGTTGAAGACGCTGATTCTGATTCCGTTGCCGAGATGCTGTTCTGATGTCAGAGCGTATTTAAAATACGAGTAGAACAACCTGCATTCAAACGCCGACGCCACACGACCAGCGGATAAACAAAACAAATAAACAGCAACAGAAACAGAATCAGAATCAGAATCAGAGTCAGAATCTGAAACGAATAAGTAGACAGAGACGAAGACGACGCGACGTCGAATTGAGCTTCAGTCGGCGCAAGAAACACCTGTCAAACTGGTCCACACACACACACACGCACACACACAGACGTCGCACACGCGGAGCTGTCGGAGGCCCCAAAAATCTGGCTGCGGCCAGAAGGAAGAAGCCCAGCTGAACGAGCCAAGAGAAATGTAAAAGGAAGAGCGGAGCAGAGCCTAAGGCGGGGGCACAAACGGCGGTTGGGATAATGACTTGGCAAGGAAGAGGGCCAGTGATTTGGCTGGAACGAAACGGATATGCAATGCAGCCCATTAGGGGCCCTGATTAGCCGGGGCATTGATTTAATTGAAACTAAAACGGAAGTTATTACGCCTCGCCGATGTCTCGCCGAGCCGAGGCTGAGGCCGAGGCCTGATTTGATTAGATGATGCTGCAGAATTCGCGTCATGCCAGGCTAATTATGTAAGATTTCTGCTGCCATGACGCGGTTGTTAGCCAGTTGCGCATCTAAGCAGGAAATGCAGCAATTGCATTGCAGTCAGAGTCCAAAAAAAATGCCAACTCAGTTGGGTTCTAAGAAGCTTTAGTAAAGAATAGGAATAGATACTTTTTGTTTCCCTTAGATATTAGATATTCGGCTGCCATATAAATTGTCGTGTTGCGCGCAATTTTGGTAAACTCTTTTGGACAGGTTTGGTGTCATTTGAGGCTGAAATTTGACTTGTTTCAATTAGCAAACACGCGAAAGGCAGCCGACGCAGGGCTTACAACTTACTTGCTATGTGTGTCTGTGAGATGCAGCACTAACTAGCAACGTGCAACGCGCAACGTGCCACTAACAACTTACAACTGCGCGGCAATCAAATTACAAAACTTATCGCATGCAAGCGAGCAGAAAATCAGCGAGCAACAAACAACAGCAACAACAATAACAACAACGAGGTGAAGGAGGCGCTCATGTCTCTGGTGTGGATTACCTGGCGCCGCAGTTGCTGTTGCTGTTGCTGTTGGCGGCGGGGGTGTTGAGTAAAAAGTGAAATGCCACCGCCACTTGCCACTTGCCACTTGCCACAGAAATGCAAAACAACTGCAATGCGTGCGTGTGGCAAGGAAAAAGTTAACGGCAGCAGGCAGCAAAAGTTGAGCCGCCTTCGCCTGGGCTCTACCTGCAGGAAGTCGAGCAGAAGACGCCGAACGAGGACAACTTGGCATGTCTTGACAGTCGACAGGAAGTGCGCAAAATGCCACAACTTGCAAATGCAAAGTGCAACCCCCACACTCACACACACACATACACACATACACACAGGGGCACAAATGATTGCCGCATTATGCTAGGCTGAAAGTATCTTTAAAGTTGCATGTTGAACGCGTGTAAACAAGCTTGTCGCGCCGGCCTATAAAAATATTATTAAATTAAAAGTTGAGCCAGCTGCTGAGGCTGTTGCCTTGAAGGCGGCCACATCGAGGCGTAACTCCACCCACCCGATGGCAGTCGAGCAGGAGGCATGCGCATAAATGCAGCCTGTGCATAATTATGGAGTCATGATGTTGCCAACGTGGCGATTGCAATGGCGATGACGACGACGACGACGACGACGGCGACGGCGACGGCGACGATGATGGCTTGCCCAGGCTGCCTGGTCATTAGCTGTTGATGAGCCGTGGCCACTGCCGCAGCAGTGAGAAACAGTAGCCAATGCCACTCGGCGGCACCAACAGCTAGAGCTACAGCTTCAGCTTCTCCTCCTAGCCTGTTGGCCATCTCTGTCTGGCAGAAATAATTATTAGCAATTGTGTGCAGCTGCAGGTGCAGCAGCTAGCAACGAGAAGCAAGCCTGCCTTAATACTTACTGTTGATATTGCAGTGCAATTTCAGCATTTTGCACTTTTAGCTGCGCTGCGCATAAACAAAAGACTTAAGCAACGAACTGCGTCCAATTGGTCGAGGGCTGGTCGAAAATTTGAATTCGACTTGACCAATAAAATGGCCACCCAGATACACTCGCCAAGCAGCTGCAACTGCAGTCCGTCGCCTGTCAGGTAGCCCCAGCAGGGCTGGGACACCGCTGATGCTGGACGGACAGCGCTGGCCCACGTTGTAAACGTCAAACAGAAAATCCACTCAACGTTTTGAAGCAGCAGCAGCCACAGCAGCAACACGAGAAAATTATTAACTGACATTTTAATGATGATAATGATGATGCCGTTGATGTTGGCGGTGGCGGTGGTGGCGATGGCGGCGGTGTTGGCGGTGTTGGCGGTGGCTGCAACTGCGTCGGTGGCTAGACATTAATGAAGAAAAAAAAAAAATCCCTTTTGCGCCCCACCAAAGCACAGGTAGAGAAAACCATTAATGTTGCTGCTGCGGCTGCTGCTGCTGTTGCTGCTGTTGTTGGTTGTTTGTTGATGTAAGCGGCGTGATTTTTATCAGTTGGGGCTCTTGTGTTTGCCCAACTGGCGCCAGTCTTTATGTATTCTACTGGTCCAAAACAAAAGTCGAAAGTCAGATAACTTTTCAAAATGTTTGCATGTGTCTGAGTATGCCTCCGTGTGTGTGTGCGTAAAATGCGTTTTCAATTGCAGTTTTTCAAGTGTGCGCAAATCAATTGGCTATGAATTTTAATTGATTTTTGCCCGACAGCAGCAGCAGCAGCAGCAACAGCAACAACAACAGCATCACTCGGAGCAACAGTTGAAAGTTGTATTTCATTTTCTGTTTCGTTGCGCTTGTAAAGGCTCGCGCTCAAATAAAGCATGAAAATAAGTTTTGCCTGCCACACACAATCACACACACACACACACACACACACACACACACACACACACATCCGTATACAAATGTATATGTTGTGCAACTGAAGCTGCAGGCGAATCGCGGCTAATTTCAGTAATCTGCAAAGAATGCTGCAAAAGGCACCCACAATTCGCTGCAGAGACTGAGACGGGAACAGAGCTCAGCCAGAGACTGACACAGACAAGCACACACACACACACACATACACTGAGAGACAGTTGGACAGACATTCTGTCCAGACATGTGAGCGTCTGTTTGCAACCTGCTTAATGTCATGCAGCGGGAACAGCAACAACAACACCAAGAACAACAGCAACAGCAACAACAACAAACGGCAACCATAAGCAACTACAACGCACTGTCACTGTCATGCATCATCATCATTGCAACCCGGACTGGAGCCGGTTGCTGCTGCTGCTGCTGCTGCTGCTGCTGCTGTTTCTGTATTTGAAAATTATTGCATGTCCAGTCTGCAGTTTTCAGTCTGCAGTCCGCAGTCTGTAGTCTGTAGTCCGCAGTCTGCAGTCTGTAGTCTGACTCTGAGATTCAGGCTTATGCATGCAAAGCCGAGAAACTGAGAAGGCGAAACACTTGCAGCATTGGCATGGCCAGTGAGTGATGCGATTATCTGCAAGATTCGCTTATCTACGGTGATCCATCAGCTGTGTGGCACTGAGGCACTTGCGAATGTCAGTTGAGTGCCTTGCCCCGCCATTGCTGTTGCTGTTGCAGTTGCTGTTGCCGTCGTTGCGTGAAAAAATGCGTGGCCTGCGCGGGCGTCCGCCATATAAATTAGAATGTGCGTTGTTATTTCTCGAGTATTTTATTTCTGCTCAAAATACGTATATGTATATATATATTTACTCATTTTGTTGTTGTAATTTTCTTGCTCCCACGGTTGAGCTGAGCAGCACCCGCTAGCAGCGGGTCAGCGGGACTGCTTGCGGTTGCCGCTGCCAGGAAGCGCTGGTGGTACAGTAAACCACAGTAGGGGTTTTTGAGTTGCTTTTCGTTGTTTTTTGTTGACTTTGATTGAAAGTTGACACAGCCAAGCGTTGAAAACCACATCCGTGGTGGGCAGCAACAGCAGCAGTAACAACTGCCAACTTAGCGGCAACAGCAACAGCAATAGCAACATCATCCATGTTGCTTGTATGCAAATGCAATTAGTTTTTGATTAAGTTGTAGTCCCCAAAAAGATGGCAGGGCAGTCTTTGGCTCAATGTATGCAGTTGGCACAGCGCACCAAAGTACACTTAAGTGCAAAAGCAAAGCGACAGACCGTTAAATTGTTGCAATTACCAAAGCTAGCTGCTGCTGCTGCAGCTGCTGCCGCCATGTTTGAGCAGTCTCCTTGTATGTGTATATATATATGTGTTTGTGGGTGTGTATGCTAGACTATTGTTGTTGTTGCTGCTGCTGTTGACTGGGCCAATTGTTTAGCACGCGCTGCTAATTTTGTGCTGCTGTTGCTGCGAGGCAGGCAGCAATTTCTAAGTTGCATGTACGCCTTGTTGATTGTAGTAGGTGGCTAGGCCGGCATGGCCCAGCCTGCCTTGGCTTGGCTTGGCTTGGTTAGGCTTAGGCTAGCCAATGGTCATTATAGCTCCTCTCGGCTCAAAGTGCTGCTCCAGTTTGGACGGAGGGTGACCGAAGCCGCGCAATCATGTTAATAACAGCATGTATTGCTGCCGTTGCTGGTTGCTGGTTGCTGTTGTTGGTCGCTGTTGCTGCTCGCTGGTCAGCTGCAAGTTCTGCATGTGTAATTTATGCCCGTAGCTAATTGCATTTGAAAGCTTAAATGCAAAAGTCAAACGGTTTTCAGATATGCACAAAAACACAATCGCCCAAAACTGACTCAAATGCCATATTCTCACAAAGAAGCAGCAACAGAAACAGAAGAAGAAGCAGAGGCAGAAGTGAACCGATTTTCCCTCTTAGCTCATTTGAAATTCCAATTTCAATAACGCTCAATGATGGTTATCGGCAGCGCTTAAGTATGCGTTGCCGTTTGGCTTTTCTATTTTTATGTTTATGATTTTTGAGTAGGCGTTGTCCGCAGCAGCAGCCAGAGCTACATAGCATTGCCTTGTACCAATTTACGCACATACTGATGCGCCGGGCCAAGGTTCAGGGCAGGGCACGGCAGGGCAGGGCAGGCCGGTTCAATGGCTAGATAACGCCATGGGAGCCATCAGTTTCAATGCGTGCTGCTGCTGCTGCTGCTGTTGTTGTGGGTGCGCGATAAGAGAGTCCAGTCGAAGCCAGAGTTTATCAGCGAGCCGTGCACAGCTGCGACTGAAAATTCAAATACTGAAAAGCTGAAAACTCTCAAGCACCGAACATTGAAAATTGTTGTGCTAATAAATTCATGTCGCAGCGAACAGAAATCGGCGCGCTGCTGTCCGTCCGTCTGTCCGTCCGTCTGTCTGGCTGGCCGACTGCCTGCAACATTGCTGAGATATATGTTTAGAAACAAGTTTGTCGGGGCGGCATATTTGTTAAGGTCGCGCAGCTGCGCCGCCAGCAACTGTTGCTGCGGTAGTCATTCCACATAAATAGCTGCTGTTCATGTGGCACATGGTTTTTGTGCATATTTCGTATTGCTTTTTGTTTTTTTTTTTGGCTATTTGCTCACCCGCATTGGCAGCAACCGCAACAACATGCCATGTTGCATGCCTAATTGCAACAGGTGGCAAATGCCAGCAGCCGCACTTACACAAACACACTACACAGTTACTGTTTGCGGTTACAAGGGTTGCTGTCGCTGTCGCTCTTGCAGTGGTGCAGTAGTGGGGGGAGGCGCAGTGGGTGCTGCAGCAACATGTCGCTTTTGTGCCAGCAACAAGCCAATTAGCAGCAGCAACAGTTCTCAATTGCGAATTGTCAATTGTCAGAGGCAAATGCAAATGTGGTGCGGCCCATGTTGACAATTCCGCTGTGTGATTAGTAAATAATAGTACATATTAAAACAATTGTTAATTGTTTATTTGATGTCTCTCTGCTGTTGACCAAAAATGGGAAGAACAACAAGCAGCAAGCAGCAAGCAACAGGCAGAAGGCAGGAGGCAGGAGACGGCGAGCGGTAAGCAGTTTATGTTGTCACTTGGATCTGGCATTTGATTGGGCTTTGATTTGTTGCTACTGCAGCTCAAATAATTAATGAGTTAAATATTATAATTTATTTAAAACTGGCCACGATCATTAATCAGCCGTGGAACATGACTATGTGGCTTGCGCTTGGCATTGGAGCGGCTTTTCAGGCTTTTGTTGTGTGTGCGCGGCCACCGTTTTGGGGGCTGCTGCCACGCCCCACTAATTGACCACTAGCAACTGTTTAAGTATATTGGCAGCCGTTTCTTTTTCTCCTATTTTTGCTGCTTTGTGTTTTGTGGGTGGCAACGCTTCTCAGTTCTCTACTAATTTTGCATTTATGCCCGAACGCTCCATCAATCAATGTCCAGTTGCCAAATTTGTGGCCCAAAACGGCGGCAATGTTGCAATCGGCCCGGCCCGGCCCAGCGACATCTTTCGCAAATATATGCAGAAAGTTTGTTAATCAATAAAAAAATGATTAAAATGTAAAATTCATAAACGGCTCAGAAATCTAAGCCAAAGCCACGCAGTCTGCGTTTTGGCTTACCTATAAAAATAAATAAAGCAAAAAATCAAATAAAAAACCATAAAAAAGCAAACATCATTAAAAACTCACAAATTTGCAAAACTTATTGAGAGTTGTTTGTGTGCGTGTGTGTGTGTGCGTGTCCGGCTGGCATAAATATTTATACAGCGTCGTAGAACTATTCAGTCATAAGTATTTTTGAGCTTGATTAATGATGTTTGATTTGTTTCGAGCTGCTTTAATTACTGCGGCAATTAGCAGCTAAATGCAATCGAGTTTTGTTCGCTCCGACGATTTGTCATGAGCATCAGCGAAATGTTAACACATTTCATGTTACACATGGCACACATGTCTTTATGGCCTAAGCATAAGCATCAACTTGGACATAAACATAGTTATGCACACACACACACACACATATATATATATATATATATATATATATCATATATATGTGCATACATATATGTATATTAAAAATAAAGCTGGCTCGTAAAGTGCCCATAAAGTGGGCAGCGCGTTGTAAAAGCCATGCGAAAGTTTCTAGAAAGTTTTACCACGATTTTAGAGCAAACACTTTTATAGCTCAGCCGAATAACAGTTGTAAATGAAGCGTTAATAAACTCGGCTCTTTCACTCTTCCTTTCAGAATATGCCCGAGGTCATTGCAGCAGCAGTCGACACATCCTAACTCAACGAGGTAAGCACACATCAGAAGCTTCCAAGCAGCAGCAGCAGCTGCTGCTTTTTGCTTTGTTTCGTTTCGTTGTTTTTATTGCATTTGTATTTTGGCTGACAATGGCAACCCTGGCCTGGCCATGCACAGACAACGCTTGCAACCTTCGCAAGCGCAAAAACAAACACGAAAAAAAAATGAGAAAATATCTGAAACGCATTTTGAATTTAATGCGTGCACTGCAGGAGCATAAAGTAGGCAGCTGACAAGATGAGAAGGCGGCGAAGGAGGCGAAGGCGAAGGCGGGGGCGGAGGCGGAGGAGGTGGGCAGGTGGAGTTCTCATTCGTATCGATCATGTGCGCCTGTCCAGCCAGCAACATTCAAGTGTCGTCTTGCGTTTCGCATGAATTTCGCATCGGCTACGGCGGCGTCTCCCCTCGCCCGATCGCTCGAGCCTCTCGGTCTGGCAGTTGTCTGCGTTCAGAGTCTGCGTCTGCGTCTGCGTCTGCGCCTGCGTCTGGGGCAGCTTTTAGTTGCGGGCGTTGCACGGCAGGCGACCTTCTAAGTCGGCCGCTAAGGAATTGCAACTGCCATTGAAAATGAGTGAAGTTGAACATTTTAGACAGATTGCCAGGTTTTGTCATAAAAACGCGGCAACTTCGCTACAGCAGCAGCAGCAGCTGAAACTCACTCGATGTTGTTGCTTTTTGAAGATTAATTGCTTGCGACAGTTTGCAAACGATGGCAGCGCTCAAATTGTAGCAACAGCAACAGCAGCAGCGGCAACTATTGCAGCTGCCCCTTCGAGCCATAAAAATTGGCATTTTGTGGCTAAAATGAACATGACGTCAATGCGAAACGTGGTCAATTGCTTGGCTTAGAGTGCGACCTTTGGCTGGCTGGGCGATTAAGGCCGCGCGGCAGCAACTACAACTTAATCTCAGTCGTCGGTTGTCGGTCGTTGGTCGTCAGTCGTTGGATTGGCGCTTTTTGCCCGCCAGCTAATTTTTAATTTATTTGTTGAAATTTCTTTTGACACGCCCTAACAAAAGCGACGCGCTTTTGGTGTCATCACAATTGTTTCTTGTTTCTTTCATTATAACTTTTTTTTTTTTTTTCATTTAATTTAAAACCGTTTTTTGCAACAGTTTTTGCTTTGTATCTCAGGTGGCTTGGTCGCTTTTATTCATTAAATGTATCTCGGCATGAAATACAGCTTAATTAACAAAAAATCTGAAGAAAACCTGCAGCCGCTCGCTGGCAGAGCGCAGTTCCATTCATGCATTCACTCCATTCAGACTCCCAAGTGATATTCAGTGCGTAGATTTATGTTGACTAATTTGTCACAATATTGTTTCCCATAATTGAGTGAGTCGAGTTCGAGAATTTCGTTAACGAATCGTGCAACAGTAAAAGCGACACAAATTACAACAGGCCAATCAATGATAATCAATTAACACCTGCGACTGTCTGATACAATAGCAGCAGCCGCACAGCAGCAGCAGCAGCAGGAGCCGCCACGAGTTGAATAAATTAAAATTTCCCATCTTTAGGTCTTGGCTGGATTGGAAATCAGTAAACAAACACATTGAAATTAGCATATCAAATACAACATAATTGCGCGATAATAACCAAACATGAAATGAAACCTGTTCTATCGGACATCTATTTATCGATCTTCATTATATTGTCTTAATATTTCTCTATTATATATGTGGATGGAAACATATCGATGAAATATGTTAAAGAACTCATTATTCAAAAATAACATCGTTTCATTGAAATGGTACTCCGCTGCGCCTCCTCGCTCCTCCCCAGCGTGCCCTGCCCCTCCAACTGTTGTGTAAGCCAAAGTGACAGCGACAGCGTCTTGTAGGCGATCAAAATGCGGCATAAAACATGTGCAACTCCCAATGGCTGAGAATATGCGTTGAGTGTTGTTCTTGTAGGTTGCCAGTTGCTGGTTGTTGTTGCTATTGCTGTTGCGGACTGCAGTCGCCTTCCACCTGGCAGGCGCAACTGCGAACGCAAATTGAAAGAACTTGTTGCCAGTTTTGCCCGTTGCCCGTTGCCTGTTGCCTGTTGGCTGTTGCCGGCTGCACGCAGTCGTCGACAAGCAAATTGAAAGCTTTAGTTTTGCACTTGCTTTGCGGTCAAAACCCAATACGCCAACAACAACACCAACAACAGCAACACTAGTGCACGCTTGTGGTGTTGGTGGTGCTAGTGCCTGTTGGTGGTTACAACTATTGATTACAAGTTGCCAATCGCTGGGTCTCACATTACCCAATACAACAAACAGGCAACAGTCAGCAACAACAGCAAGAGGCAATAGCAACAGCAACAGCGACCTCGATGCGGGTGTTGCAGACAGGCGCAGAAAGGCTCCAATAACAGAGAGCAACAACATCGAGTGGAGGCTGTAATTAATGCGGGAGCCTGTGCTGACATTTTGAGAAATTTATTGCTCCAAGTGGATTTATAGTCTGCGACATTTTATAGTTTTGCCTTGTGGTCGTTGCGATCGATCGGGCCAGCGAACGAGTAATGTTGCCAGCAACATGTTGCCCATTGCTGCCGTTGGCTGGTGGGAACTGCTGCAGCAGCAGCAGGAGTAGCAGGAGCAGCAGCAACCCTTTAATGCGCATCATGTGCGCGCGCGCATATATAATTTGGCTACCCGATAATGATCGGCCTTTGGCATAATAAATTTACAGCACCGGCACACAACGCCGAGGCAACTTTCAAACCCAAATTGTTGGCGGAGTCCAGAGCTGGCGAACTCATCCTGAAAGTGGGCAACGGCCAGCCGAAAGAGTCGAGAGCCGATAGCCGACAGCCGAGTGCTGAGTGCCAAGTGCCGAGTATTAAAGTACCAATGGATCCGGCGAGCATGTACCTGCAGTATCGGGGAGTATCTGTACCCTGCAATCTATATTAATTTTTATATAGCCCGAGACTGAACGGCCTGCTGGCTGCCTCCTGCCCAGTGCCAGTCACGCTGCATACTTTCATAAATGCCAAAAATTTCACCTGCTTTCACAAAGATGATTAAAAATAAATATGCAACGACGTCGACGTCGCTGCCGACGTCCGCCTCGAAACGAGTGCAGTTCTTGTGCCGCCGCGCTGCATGATATACGATAATTTCGTTCTGATAATGTGACGGACAGCGGGCGAATGTCCAGCCTCAGTCGCCGTTGCCGTCGCAGTCGGCGTAGCAGTTGCAGCCTCACCTGACCTAGATGGCAGTGCGTGAGTGTTGAGCCAAAAATCGTTTAAGGCTAATTGCAAAGATCGCTTTTGGTTGATAAACGAGCAGCGCAGCAACGGGCGGACGCGGGGTGAAACGACTTGGCCAGCGATTGAGATGCCTCTCGGCTGTGACCCAAAACCTTTACGAGGCAGCACACAAAGCCCAGCTAAACAAATACGAAACGCGTAGTTAATGATGATTGCCGGCCCCCAAAGGTTAAAATTAAATAATTTTTAACTTGCTGCCAACTCGCATCTCCGGACCCAGCTCAAAATGGCGGGCGGATCGACGCAGCAGACGCAGCAACCGTAGTCGAGTAACCATTCATTCATCCATTCATTTGCCTAGCCATGTAATTAGCATGAAATGAGTAGGATTTCGGAGATTTTTAGTTAAATATTTCAAGAGTTCGGCTCGCTTTGCTTCTGGCGATCTCGTCAGTGGTCTATGTTAATTTTTTTTTTGGCGCTTTGGCAATTAAGCAGAAAATCGTGTAGCTAATTATGATAAACATTTCACAAAGTCGCTGAAGAAGAAGCAGACAGAAAGGAGGAGCAGCAGCAATGCAGACAGCAAGAAATAGCAAAAAATGGCAACAGGAAATGAAAGATAATAGATGAAATGCCAGCAACACAAAAAATCAAGCAAATATTTGAAAAATTCTAATTAGTTAAAATATTAATATAAATGTTATCAATCATTGAATATTTTTATAAATATTAAAGATGTATATAAGCTGTATGTATATCTTTATATAGTATTTTAATTATATATATTTCGAGTTTTTTATTTAGTAAATCTTAAATATTTCATATTGTTTAGTTTTTTATATTATTATATTTTATTTGCTTAAAATTGCACAACTACATTCCCCTCTTAAGAACACTTCGCAGAGTATCTCTCCTCGCTTTTAATTGTTTTAATGAATGATAAACATAAAGTAGACCAATATGTTATAAGAATATTACCCTGGAGTACAAGGCAAACGGACGGACTTTCATCACGAGGAGCAGGAGCTCGCTTCAGCATTGCGCTGCGATTAGGGTCTATGAATCATGTTTTGTAATTTCGAAATGTTTGAGGTAGCTACCACATTTATGGGGCGTTTAGCTGGCTTAGTGCATGGAGAGTGCGGGGGCTATTGTGGTTCGTGGAGCGCTTAAGTGGTTGCAAACCGGTTTGCAGTCAACCCTGGCCAGGGCCCTGCCAGCACTTGTAGTTCCTTTGGCCCATTTTATTCTCATTTGGACGACCGCAGGCGCCGCAGTTACTTTAGCCCTGGCTGCAGTCGTCGATAAGGCGGCAATGGTTTAATTTAGCTGAACAGCCGATCAGAAGGCAGCTACAAAAAATGCAACGGCAGCAGATGACGACAGGATCGTTGGGCCCAGCCCACGTGCAACTTGCCTACTGCAACTGCAGCCGCAACAGCAACAGCAACAGCAGCAGCAGCAGCAAAAACAAATGTGTCTGTATATCGTAACTAAATTGACTTTGATCACGCGATCGCCCGGCCATTGTGGCAAACGGAAGTATGCTAAGCAACTTGTTGCTGCCACGCCGGCAACTTCTAGCAGCAGCAGCAGCAGCAGCAGCAGCAGCAGCAGCAGAAGCACTAGCAGCAGCAGCAGCTGAAGGTGTATATTGCAAAAATAATTACATTTGATTGTAAAAGGCCAGCATCTAGGCCGGCGACTCGGACTCGGACGCGGACTCGGACTCGGACTTGGCACAGGCACAGGCAGCGACCCCGCCGTTGCTGGGGCTCTGCGAAAGAAAAATGTGCAACATGATTGCAGTTTACAGCGATGGAGAGTCTAAGCAACACCGGCAGCAACAACAGAAAACCAACAGATAAAATGCATTTACAATTGAATTTGAATGTAATTTTATTTAAGCTGCGGTCAGCCAGGGGCACATGCATGCATGTCTGTGTGTAGAGTGTGTGTGCTTGCGTTGCTGTTGGTGTTGCGGCACGGCAGCAACAATTGGCCAAGTGGCAGGAAATTGCCATTATCTGGCATTATCCACTTGTGCAACAGTAGCCGTAGCCGTAGCTGCAGTCGGTGCAGGCGGCGTAGGCCGCACGTCAATCTCTGGCCGAGATCAGAGGTTTCAATGATCCTACCCTAATTAATGACACCAAGCCACAACAGCAACAGCAACAACAATAGCAACGGCAACAATTAGCATATCGTTAGCTCTCATATTGACGTCAAATTTGGTCTGGCATTTAATGATCAGCAAAATCAATCCGTAGTCGTATGCACTTAAAATGACGGTGATCATTTTAATTGCAGTGCGCCAGACGAAGCCAACAGCTCAATTCCCAATTACAAATGAGCGAGCTAAAGAACAACAGAGACAGAGAGAGACATGTGTGTGTGTGTGTGTGTGTGTGTGTGTATGCGTGCATTTTAAATCAATTAAAAAGAGCTTTCTAACAAGCTTTGCCCGCCCGTTAAGTATGTTTGAGCTTGCGCTGGAATGGGGCGTGTTTTGTGAGCTTTGCAACATGTTGCTGGACTCATGCTGCTGGCTCAACTCAAATGTTGCTGGTCGTCAAGTGGGCTCTGCTCATTGGTTCATGCTTAGGCGTGGGCGTATGAGCAGCTTTTTATTTGCTTTCTTATGTTTTCACTCGATGCGCACTTCATTTTCATTTTCATTTTGTATTTACATTAGAGTGTGTGCTGTGGCGCTGTTTAAATGGCGTTTTATTTTATTGGCCATATTTGTGCTCTGTCATGCATTGTTTGCCTTTGACTGAACAACTCTATACACAACTGGCTTTAGCTGCTCCTTACTTAGTTGTTGCTGTTGCTACTGCAACACTAAGCTGTCCATTATCAATGCGTATCACGTTGTTGCTGCTGTTGTTGAAGTTGTTGAAGTGTGCTTAAATGGCGTCAGCAAGACATTTGCTAGTTTAATGTGTGGGGCTCCAATCCAACACACACACACACACACATACAAACACACGCTCACACACGGCCTGCATGGCGCAGCAATCAAAATGAAAGCCAACATCTTGTGCAAATATCAAACAGATGGCTAATAAAGAAGTCCACTTTAGGTCGCTCTCTGTATGTGTGTTTGTGTGTGTGTGTGTGTGTGGGTGCAGTGCAGGGCAGTTCAGGGCGTGGCTGTGCACACAATTTGTTTACACTTGAATTTCTGCAATTTTGTTTAGTTAACTTTGCGAGCGCTCGGCGCAGGGACGCCCATAGGCACACACAAGCTCTTATCGCTGCGGTGACAACTGAGTTGATATAGCTGCCCCAGGAGGAGCAGGGCAGCAAGGGAGTTGGGGGCGCCACTTTAAAACTTCATCAGCGTTCAGTGTGTCTGTGTGTGTAAGTAATAAGCGTGACTAAAGTTAAATAAACAATCACGCACACACACACACACACACAGAGTAAGACTGGCGCCCATTGTGACCGCCATTGCAGCAACTCCCCCTCACAGTCACTCACTCTCACCTATTCCCCCTCCCTCTCTATCGTTCTCACTCGCTCTGCTACGTTGCATTTAATACAATATGGCAATTGTTATTGTTGTTGGTGCCTGGCTTTTGGTTTTTGTAGTTCACGCTTTTGTTATTTGCATTGTTTTATTTGGTGTTAAAACGGTTGTCATAATTATGCAGCTGGAAACAAAAAATGAAAAGCAAAGAAAGAACAAAAAAAGGAGAAACAAAAGTGTCAATGAATCAGATTTCCACTGGCATTGCACATTTTCAGTTTTCACAGTTTTCTTATTTTACAGCTATTTGCATTTTGCATTTTAAGCTCACAATGAACAGCGCTCAGCACTCGGCGCAGCGCCAGCAAAAAGTATCCGAGCACAGCGAATGAGCGCCATTTAATAATGCTTCCTCGTCGCGTTTATTGTTTAATAATGTAATTAAGCATATCACACACACTCTCACACGGCTTATCTGTCATCTCGCTCGCACCCGTTTTCACTTGACTTGCACTTAATTATTTCTGGCGCGTATCTCATAGATACTTTTGCTGTATCTGTATCTGTATCTCGCAAATGACACGGCGCTGTTCCAGTTTTTCCAAACATTTGCTTACAAGCATGTTTCGCTGTTTCGCAGCCCGTAGCGCCATGTTTAAGTTTTTTTGGCGCTACTTAGGCCCCAAGTGCCCCCCCCCCCCCCCACACACACACACACTTCATAACTATAAGTTGGCTTGGCAGATTTTTAATTTGACATCTAGCTTCATTAATGAAACTCACTTCATGCTGCTGAGCCAGCGAATGAATGACCATAAAATGTTTTGCCTCAAAGATGATCATAAAATGTTTAATTTTTTCTTCTCTTCTACTATTTTGTATTATTTTTCGGTAATTGCACAAGACATAAACGGGCAGCTATTAGCACTGGCTAATTCTCAGGGTTGCCAAACTCACGACGCGCCGCTTGTTGTTTGTGTGTGGCAAGTTCTGACTTTCAGCAGGGCTAATAAAGTTTTTTAAATATCGTTAATAAATGTGCATGTTGTTAGTCATTACATGTTTCTATATTATATAGCTTATATTGGGTTTTAGAGACGATTTTAGGCAATTTTCATATATAGGCTACTCATAATAAGCGTGCCAAAATCATCTCAAAGAGTCGAATTAGCACTTCATTCTCCTCCTTAAGCGCCTTCTCTTTGTGTGTGTAAAAAATATGAAAATCTCTAGCCATAATTCATAAATCTCTTTCTCGGTATTTTCAGCGCAGTTCCTTTTCGCGTGCTAACGAGGCGACCCCACTTGGAGCCTTGAGCGGGCGTCAAAATTTATGTTATTTTTTTCCTGATATTTTTTTGTTCTTTTCACTTTTAATTTATGCAAAACCTAAAACCCAATGTTTGTTGGCACAAAGAGAAAAATAAAAGGGGTAACATTGCCATGGAGCTAAAGTTTTTCGCATAGTTGTCAGCGCTGCGTTGTTTAATTACGCTAATTAAGAATATTAATTGCCCTTCGCCATTCTCCGTTTGCCGTTCGCCGTTCGCCATTCGCTTGGGGTCTATTTTTTTGTGGCTCTGCTGTGCAACAGAAAATAGAACATGAGTTATGATTATATGGCACATAACGAGCAAAGTTTTTAGCATTTCCATTTAAGTTGTAAAATCGAAAAAGTTAATAGCAACTTTAAGCAGACAAAGGCCGGCACACGCACTCCATTAAACGAGTGCGCCAGACATTCATACACACGCGACAACAGCAACAATAACAAGCCACTAACTGGTGCAGTGTTTGGGCAGGAGTCGGGCCTCTGGCAGGAGGGGAGGCTGGCACAGGTGTCCATGTCGCTGGCACTTCAACACCCGAGCAACTGCCTGCCACAACTCGTGCGACGCGCTCGCTCGTTGGACTCTTTTCATTTTCTCAACACGTAACACAAACACGTGACCGTTAAGGACACGGACACGGCTCCTGCCACGGCTCCAGTTGTAGGCGCAAATTGCAAACAGAAGGACAACAGCAGCGACGATGGCCCACCATAAACTGCCAGCTTATGTCAGATACAAAGCCAACTCAGCCAACTCAGCCAACTGGCTGCCACCCCATAGAGCTAGCCAAAAGGCAAGTGAAGCGTGCAGCGTACAAGAACTCGTAGCTCAGGCAGCGCCTCCACTCTCCGCCCTCTGCCGGCTGGGTGCGTGTGTGCACAATATTCATATATCACAAGGATAAGCGCAATGCAGCAAACGTCCTTCCAGACGTGCCGTCGCTGCCAGCCTGCACTGCCGCTGTCCTGTGCCATCCAGTTGACACTGACCACCGACCACTGGACACATTGGCCACTGGGCACTGGGCACTGGGCACGGGAGCACCACTGAAGTTCATGTGTGTAACTTTTAATTATTTGCGAATGTTGGCGCCAGACGTCGGCTTAGGATGCTGTGTGCCCCTGTTACCAAGCGACCATTCATTGATTTCCACTTGCCTTTGAATGGCCAGCGGCGCATGGGGAATGGCCAGAGGAGAGTGGAGAGCAGCTAGCGAGCTAGAGAGAGACGAATGCGACGACAGGCGGCGGTCAAGGCAATGTCATAAACTTGAGCACCATAAAATTTGCTGGCAGCGCAATAAAAAAAGCCACAGCGGGAGATGGAGATGGAGATGGAGATGTAGTTGTTGGCGTCGCCATCGCCAGCGCCATCGCCAGCGCCCGTTGTGCCAGGTTTAAGTCCAAGTCCAGGGCGTGACCAGGGAGCAGCAGATTTAGCGACAAACGGCAAACGGCAAACGCATAAAACTAACGCAGCGTAAACGACGGCGGCGACGTTGTCTGTTTTGGCAGCGCCAGCGAAAATTTATCTTATTTATTTGTTGAGCGAAAGCCAAGAGCAAGTGCAGCATTTTGATGCTTGACTGATTGGACTCAGTTTATGGGGCGCCACGGCTCTGCCAGTTGCAAATGCAGCTTGCAAGCTGACAGCTTTAAGAAAGGATAAGTCCAATCATGATTAGCTTGAAAATTTGAAATCAGGAGAGAGACAGGGACATCATTTTTTGTATTTTCTATTGCAGTTTTCTCGTGTCTTATATGAATTATTGTAGCTGAATTAGTTTCCCATAGCTTTTATTTGATTAATGTCTTTTAGCTTGTCAGCCGTTTACTGATTGCAGTTTCACGCTAAAAGGAAAACGGCCAAGACCTTCACAGGACAGGCTGCCAGACCGTTTCAAGTGCCGTAGTGCGAGTAGGACAGCGATTGACAACTTTGACTTGTCGCAACGTAGAGCGAGATAGCCAGATTTCATTTTTTCCTTTCATATCGATGAATCTTTTGAAGTTCGCAGTTTACCTTTCAGTGCAATAATCCTTTCTGGAGCACAACCAAATATTTTCACCTCACACGAAACCAATTTATAATATTAATCAAACGCTTGCAGCTGATTTCGCGGTTGAATAATCAAAGGCGGATAAATCATAATCATTATGCCGGTATGGCAACTGCATATACAAAGCCAATCAGCTTATTCATTACATATGAAACTAGATAAATAGATTTACAGCAATGCAACATTTAGTTACATTTCGTGTTCTCTTGGTTTACTTTCAGTCGAATCGCACGTGTCAGGCCGCCCGCAAGAATCCCTGGCCGCGCAAGGTTAGGCAGCTGAATAATCGCCAGAAGGTTGCCAGCAGGACGCCCACGCCACAAAAAGTTGACCTAATGACGATGGCAGAAGGCACCGACCCCATGGGGCATCATCATCACGCCGCCGGCTCGCACAATCCCCACCACTATCACCACCATCCGCATCCGCATCCACATCCGCACGCGCACCAGCACCACCATCCGGCGCAGTACCACCATGCCAGCCAGCACTACGCGCCAGCGCAGCAGCCGGCGGCGGCTGCGGCAGCTGCTGCCTCCCACTATGCGAACTACGCCCAGCTGCAGTACCGCCATCCCATGCCCCACCAGCACCTGCCGCTGTCCCTCAGTCTGCACCAGCAGGCGGCGGCGGCTGCTGCCTCTGCTGCGGTCGCGGCTGCTGTCGCCAGCGCCGAGCAGCACAACAACAATCAGCCGTTCGTGGCCAACAACAACATCGTGCCGTGGAAGCAGCGCAAACGCAAGCGCCTCTCGGCTGTGCTCGATAAGCTCCATCACAACAACAACAACAACAACAATAATAATAATAACAACAGCAATATAAATAATAACAACAACAACAATAATGGCGTCGCCTGCAAAACGGAGCCCATGGATATGGACGAGCGGGATATCGAAGAGATGGAGGCAGATGGAGAGAACGAGGACAACGGCGATGCAGCGCATGATGCGATGCAGAAACACGAGGCTAACTACATCAAGCGGGAGCAGCGCGACATCCTGGCAGCGGCTAGCGATGAGGAGCATATCGAGGCCGAGGCGGATCTCTCCGCGGAGGAGCTGTCGCACTCGGACCAGGACGAGCAGGAGAGCCCGCGTATCAGCATGAGTCCCCTGGAGGTGGCCGCGACGCCCTCCGCGAAGCCAGCTCCCGACATGGCCACAGATGCCAAGGAGAATCCGCTGCACGTGGACATCAAGACTGAGCCGATGCCAAGCCCGTACGATCGCTACTTTGCCATACCCTCGCCGCTGTTTGGCTACTATCTGCACACCAAGTATCTGAACGAGGTGTTCCGGCGGCGTCACGATCTGTACCCCTCGCCGCTGCAGCACACGCCCTCCTCCATCGCCTCCGAGACGGAGACCTCGCCGACCAGCCAGGGCAAAACGCCGACCAGCAGCAGCAGCAGCAACAACCTCAATGGCAGCCAGCAGCAACAGCTGCTGCCGGGCGTGCTGGTCAATGCCTCGCCGCCACCCTCGCTGCCCTCGCCGCCACGCAGTGACTCCTCGGTGACGGCAGCGCAGCCCACACGACTCAGCCCAAAGCCGGCCAAGAAGAAGAGCTCCGCTTCGCCCAGCGAGAAGCCCATGCCGCCGCCACAGGAGCGTCCATTGGACCTGTGTATGCGGAGCGATTTCCTCGGCGACCCGAAGAAGTTCAAGTCGGGCTCGCCGCCCCTGCATGCCGCCAACGCGTCCATGATGCCACCTCCGGCCGCATCGATGAGCGCCGCCAGCAGTCTCGAGAGCATGAATGCGCTCTCTCCGGCATCGAGTACGCACTCGAGCACCTCGCTGACCAGCACTACGCCCACGTCGACCCTGGCGCCGCCCTCGGCAATGTCGCCGTACGCCATGACGGCAGCGGCGGCACACGCAGCAGCGGCTGCGGCGGCAGCAGCCATGATCAAGATGGAGATGCCGATGCATCCGCTGCACTCGCACGTGCCCACCACGACGGTAGGCGTGCCGGTGATCAAGGGGGATGTGGCCTCGCCCACCACCAAGGAGACGGTGGCCTGGCGCTACAACCTGGACGTGTCGCCGGTGGTGGAGGAGATGCCGCCCGGCTCGGACGTGGCCTATGTGTGTCCGACATGCGGGCAGATGTTCTCGCTGCACGATCGGCTGGCCAAGCACATGGCCTCACGCCACAAGTCGCGCAATCCCGCCAACGACATAACCAAAGCCTACTCCTGCGACGTCTGCCATCGCTCGTTTGCCCGTTCCGACATGCTGACCCGTCACATGCGCCTGCACACCGGCGTCAAGCCGTACACCTGCAAGGTGTGCGGCCAGGTCTTCTCGCGCTCCGACCACCTGTCCACGCACCAGCGCACCCACACCGGCGAGAAGCCCTACAAGTGCCCGCAGTGCCCGTACGCCGCCTGCCGTCGCGACATGATCACGCGTCACATGCGCACCCACACACGCTACGAGTCGCGTGGCTCCGGTGGCGGAGGTGGTGCTAGTGGCGGTGGTGGTGGTGGCGGCGGTGGTGGTGGTGGCAACCGGGGCGAACAGACCAAGTCACCGATGCCGCTGCTGGACATGAAAATGAACATGAATCTGCCACTGTTGCTGCAGCAGGAGGAGCTGCTGCAAAAGTCTCCCCTCGGCATGGGCGGACCCATGCCCATTGTGGTAAAGACGGAGAGTGCCTAACGGTACCTCTACGCGGCCGCGGCTAGACAGTTCATGACCTTCTAGAAGAGTCACTAGAGTTGCCCAGCTTAGTGCCAGTCGAGCCCATAGATCAGCTGTAGCTTCCTGCTACGCACAACTCTGAAAATCTCTCTGCGAAGACTGAGAACCTAATTACTACCTACTGTTAAAGGCTTAGGTTTACACATACGCACACACACACACACACACATATATATATATATATGGTAAAGATTTTGTTTACATTTTATTCAAGCATCCCACACACACATGCACAGGCACACTCACACACTCACGCAAGAGACACATACAGACGGAGTTAACTCAGACCACCTCCCAACGTATTAGCGTTTAAATTAGTTGTAGAGCAACTGGAGCTGGGGCGGGCTCAGTTGGTATTTCGTAGTATTGTATTTTTGGCTAATGTTGTTTACAACGTTCAGATACAGCTAGCAATTCCATGTTCCACAATTTAGCAGTTAGTTAACGTCATAATGAACAAACACTCTTACGCATAGTACATATGGGCGCTAGCTAGAGCTAGTTTGTTAGCTAGTTTCGTTAATTATGTTAGTTAGACACATAGCTAGGGAAAGGAGAGGGGAGAGGTCGGAGCATAGCCTCTGGGCATTTTGGAACAACATTGAAATTATTTAGGTAGGCATGCAACCCATCTAGGCTACGTTCGCCATAGATCTTAACGTATTTGTATTTAGTAATTGAAAGCAAAGCGGACAAACCATAAGCAAAGCGTTAGCTGTTAGGTTTATTATTTATAATTTATTTTTAATTACGATTAACATAAATGTACGCTAATTTATTTTAGGCTATTCTACGCGGCAGCATTGCGCATTTAGCTATTAACGTCTTGGCGCCTAAAAGACAACGATTTGTATTAATTTAATTATAGTTTTACAATTTTACACACAGAAAAAGACAAAGAATTCTCCCTAGGGCACAAAACTAAAACATTTCAATTTCGTACGTGAGGCGATTGCAAAGCTAAATTAATAATTATTTCTATATTATTATTTCTATTTTATTTTTTGTTTAACAAAAATCTCTCTTTTTATTTCATTTTATATTTTTGGTTTTCATACAATGAAATAAAAACTTTATGTTTTTTAGTTCAATTTTATATTCAATGAAACATTCATGGCCAATCCGAAGCAATGCAAGAAAAATAAAAGCAAAAAAAAAAAAAAAAAAAAAACAAAAATTATTAAAAATTATAATCATGGCAAGTTTCTGTTTTGCCAATATTATAAATTCTTTTTATAACTGTTTCAAGTTGAAGTTTTGTTATTTATTACCATTTTTCTGAGCGCATGATATATTGATTATTAATTTTAATTATCCGTTTAAATAAATTATTAATTTATGTTGTAGTTCGTTATGATTAGTTTCAAAGTTCAAATGTTTTTGAAAAATAAAACAAATAAGACAAAAAAACAAAAAATAATAAAAAATAAAAACACAAAAAATACTATCAAATACAGACAAACAAAAAACAATACACATAAATCTTTATTTATTTTCTTTTTATGGCACACTGCTATAATTCTTATTTTGTTTATAGCAACTTGAATTCGAGGCGTAACCGCAGACACAACATAAATTATTGGATCAAGATTGCCCTAAGACAGATCATAGGTAAATCTGGGTTACCTTGGCCACATCAAATAGCTGCTTGAGCATTCGATCCCAGCGACGTCTCTTCCCTCGTTTCTCCCAATCCACCTGTGCTCTTTTGGACGTGCTGGGCCGCGGGTGGGGCTGCCGAAGTCCTTTTGCCCCGGAAACTGGCTTACAAGCTTTTAGGCAATCGAAGGCGCTTACATGGCAAATGGCGAAGCCTCAGCTGGTCACGAAATTGCAGTCAGGCACGCAGCAGACGAACGGCCCCCAAATGGCCCCTCGCGAGAGTTTTCGGGCCAGTTTTCCCACGCTTTGCCACCTGCGGGGGTGCCCAAGTTCCCCGTGCCTTGGGCGACGCGCAAATTTCTTTAGGCTTAATGGCCAAACGACACGAAGTCGGCCGCCGAGTGGGCGGGGGCGTGGGCGACACTGGAGCCGGGTGGGTCCACCTGCGACTGCTGCAATGCAGTTTGCGGCTAATGTCTGACCTTGTTTTCCAATGACTAAATTAATTTCTTAATAAGTGCAGGGGTGCAGACGAGTCGCCACGCAAAACAAACACGAACTGCAGTCATGGCACAGTTTAACTTTTGGGTTAATTGTGGCAGCACCCCCTGCCTGTGTGTCCCCACCATTGGGTTTCCTTGCCAGCCTTGCCTTGCCTGGTTTGCAATTAAGCAAAGGCAAAAGTTTTTGGTGGCAGCTTTAAAGCGACGTAATTGAAAGACATGGCGGGATCGGGCAAAAGCCGCAACTGCAGCGACCCATAAATCACAGCCGCCGACTAAGTAGCTCTAGTCATGTTGCACGTTGCACTCTGCGCAGTGGCAGGAGCAGGAGCAGGGCGGGGCTGGGGCTGGGGCATGGGCTCGAGGGAGTCTGTTGTGACTTATGGTTAGCCAGAGATTCGAACCGGGGGCCACTGAATTATCAGGCGCACATGGCTGACGTCGCATTGCATAATCCATTGCGTACGCCACTCCCATTCCCCATTCCCCATCCCTCAGTCGCTATTCTGTGGACCGTGCATCATTTTGGATGCCGCCGCCGGTTGACATTATTTGCAGCTCGGCCTGGATTTTTGCACGCATAAATCTCTAAGCAAACGCGCGTGTCGTGCGTTTATTATCACTTCCGTCTGGCGGACAGGACGGCCGGGCATCCCAGCTAGCTGTTAAAGCAACTCCTTTGTCTTTTTGGGCATCGCGAAATTTATCGCCGTCATTTGTAATTGTAGCGCGAAAATTGAGTTTGAAGTTTGTGTGTTGTGTTGGCTCGTTGGAGCTTGGTTCGGTACGGTTCGGTTCGGTTGATTCTGTGGCCCAAGTTTATTGTTTTCATCAGCATAATTCTTTGGCACTGCGCTTTGGAGCCAGTCCAAATGATTGTTAGCCAAAGATTTAGAGCTCGCAAAAAGCTAAAAAGGTGGCACTAAGCTGGGTATTTCCAGCTCCTAACACAGTTTCGCAAATGCCAGGCCATAAATAAACGTTGCAGACAGATATTATATATAGATATGTATGTAAATTTAGTATATTTCCGTCACACGGAAGTGCCTTAAAAACCCAATTTTTGATACGCATTAATCTCGAATGAGTTATTGATAATGTACATATACAAATACATATAGACATAATATATAGATATATATATATATATATATACAATAATATATAAATATCAAGGCATTGTAAATTATGCGGTTTTTTGCAGAGAAATCAACTTTTTGACTAATACTAATTACATAGATAACTATTTACCAAGCATACGTACCATGTTTTAAATAAATATAAGCCTAAACATTTTTCAACTGCTTCTAAGAAGTTTAAGATTTAAGCATTCAATGCTGCTTTATAAGCAAACAAAAAAAAAAAAAAAAATTAAAACGAACAAGTCAAGTATTTTTTATCAAAATCCATTTACTCAAAGTGAACAACTCCATTTCCGAGATAAATAGAGCAAAGCAAAAAACTTTTTAAATGTAAAAATATATAAGTATTCGTCAAATTGAAAAAATGAACAATTTATGAAATTAAAATTTTACTCGAATCGCTTCCACACATATTTTTATAGTGCTTTTCGAATTTTACCGTCAACGAATTAAAAATTAAACTAAAACTTAATTATAGAAAAGAGTTTGTAAATTAAACAACAATTAAAAGACTTTTTCAACTCTTAGCTTACATTTGCCTTCTAGACCTAAGAATGCGAATCCAAGATTTATGCAACATAAACCAAATTAACTAAAAGATAATATTAATCGAAATAATTGTACTAGATTAAGGACATTTAGTTTACTTTAAGCAATGCAACAATACATCAAAAAGCGAATCAGTGAACAATATTGTGATATTAGTTGACAACAAAATCAAATTACTTCCATGCTCTTCTATATCATTTGCCGAGCATGTCTGAACCTTCTGTTTGACGAGCTAGCTTGTTCTTTGAGGTGCGGCATTTTCAGGAGTGTTTTATGGTGCTATGTAAACTAATGCTTAGCTAGATTAAGTTAGTTTGCCGACCTGTAGTTGAGGTTTAAATCGACAATCCTTAGCAGCCATAAAAACGAGAATAATTAACACTAACTAGAAACCAGTCAAGTACTTATAGGAAAGGTAACTAACTCTCTTTGAAAATAGATCCATTATTTAAATGCATGCCGGTTTAAATTATGAATAACTACTGTAAAAATTAGTTTTCATTAACAACAATTAAACGAAACTAGTATACTTTTCAAGGACTCTCAGCCAGCAACTTCTTAAACAAATAATGAGAAGAGAGAAAATAATAAAAATAAAAATAAATAAAATAATGCAGCTGAAGTTTGTGGAATGCGAAAATAATGCAAATGCCTTTTGCCGCCGGTGTTTGCCTGAATGCAATCAGTGCAGATTATGTGGCGGCTGTGCAGGGGCAGGCACGATAGAGGGGGCCAGACGGGGGCGAAGGGTTGAAGAAATAATGCGCGTAATAACAAACTACAGGCGTAACTGAAATGGCAGGCTACTGCGCATTTGTCCAGCCGATGGGCGACGGCGATGGCGATGGCGATGGCGATGGCGAAGGCGTTGGCCAAGACGCACAACGGGAGGCGGAACTGCGGTAATTACAATTGCCGCCGGACATGGACAGCAGTAGCCAGAGCAGCAATGGAAATAGCAGTGGCAGCAGCAGTGGCAGCAGCAGTGGCAGTGGCAGTGGCACAGCTGCGTCCGTGTTGCATCAACGCAACAGATCTTGAAGCATCCTCGCTCGCCCAAGACAATTATATGCTGCCAAAGACGCATGCGCAGCTGAACCAGCAGCAGCAACAGCTTCCTGACTGCATTTTGTTTTTACGTTTTTATTTGAGCAAATTGCTGGCAACTTTGCGGACTGTGACTGACTGAATGATAGACTCACTGGCTGCTTGACTTTCCGACTTTCAGGTTGACTAAATGACTGACTGTCTGACAGTTGCTGCTGCTGCTGCTGCTGCTGCTTCTGCTGTTGCTGATGGTGGTGCAGTTTCGCTCCAATTGCAATTTGTTGCTGCCCTGTTGCCTGCAAGAAAAAATATGCCAAAATTGCTACGTGCGGGCGTTTTGCACAAGAATCTCGGACCGAAGAGCAGCCGGCAACGATAATGATGATTGCAGCTAAATTATGATGCCCCGATGCGAGTGCAGAGCTCAGCAGAGAAAGTGTAGCAAGCACACAAACACACACACGCACACATACATACACATGCAAACAGTTCACACAGAAGCTGACTGCAACATCATCAGGCCACGGCCATCGAAGGGACTTAGCGGCTTTATTTAGCATAACTCGCATCGCCATTGGGGCCGCAACAGCAGCAGCCGCCGTAACAGCAGCAACAACTTTACCGACAACAACAACAAGATTAGCAAAACGTAATAATTGCAAAGCAGTTTGCCGCAGGTGTGCCACCCGCCTTTGTCCAGGACCCGTAGCCGTACTTAACCGGCTGCCTCACAGAGATGAGCACGCCCGATAAAGCAGCAACAACAAGGTAAAGCTTCTTTTTTCTCTGCTGTAGCAACATCGGATGCTGGCAACGTCGCGTATTAAATGCATTTGATCCTTGATGCTGTTGAAAATGAACTGAGCTCGAACATGCAATCTAGTGGCCCCCGCACGCCCCACCTGTGTGCCCTGGCCATCAATATGGCCAATTTCATGAATGAAAACTTGGCACAGACCGTCTGAGCCTTTTGCATGTAGCAACAACACGCACACCCACACAAACCATTGAAGTGTGTAAAGAGCGTGCTGTTGCTGCTGCATGTTGCTGTTGCTGTTGCTGTTGCTGTTGCTGTTGCTATTGCTGTTGCATGTTGCTATTGCTGTTGCTTTTCTGGCAACATTGAGTCTTGGAGACGCTTGTTGCAGCTGTGGCGCATTAACCTCGTTCACTCTGCTGCTGCCTCACAAGCAAAATATTTACCAAAGTGATTAAGATGCCTGAGTAATTTTTAACACAATTACGCTGCCAAGCAGACGACGGCACTCAGTAGTCAGCAGTCGGCAGTCAGCAGTGCGCACTCCCGGGTCTGCAATTGTGAGCTGCTGCCTGCTGCTGCTGCTGTTGCTGCTGCTGCTGCTGCTGCCTACCCCGTTGAATAGCTACTGTAGTTACACTGGCTCGGCGTCAGTTGCAGCTGCATTGCTGCTAATGACCAGGCCGAGCGAACGACGCAGTCACTTGCAATATAAACTGTGGCATTGTCTGACCAGCCAACTCCAACTCCAACTCCAGCTCCATCCCCAGCTCAGCTGCGGACCCCCGAACTTTTGTATACCTTGGCCATTAGCGTTTCCACACTACGCTGACTTTAATCGTAGCGCAGCGTAGACTGCCGCCAGGTGGAAGGAAGAGGCAGGAGGTAGGCAGCAGGAGGCGGCAAGCAGCAAGCAGCAGGCAGCAGGCAGCGGGAAGCGGGCGGCAGGTTGAGGGTGTTTTACGCATCAGTGTTTTTTGACAGCTTCTTCTCGCCCGGCGCAGCATAATAAAAAAGTTAACGTTTTGTTGTGATTTATTGTATATGCGATTTTTGGCAGGTGTTGAGCAGCGCCATCAGCGCTCATCAAAGGTTGTGCTTGCTTGTGGCAAGCCTGCAAAAGCGATTGCAACGTGTGGCACATTCAATGCTCAGTGGCTACCCAGTCTAGGCGCAACGCACGACAAGGCAACAAGGCAACAAAATCGTATAACGCACCATCAGCATTGGCGACCGAAGGTGCCGGAGCAAAAGCAAAAGTCGTGATGCGTTTGGTTTAGATTCGAGCGGCACGATTTTTGCCGGCGTTAGCCACATTAACAATGTTGCCACAAACAACGACATTGCCGTTGCCGTTGCCGTTGCCGTTGCCATTGCTGCTGCTGTTGCTGTTGCTGTTGCTTTTGTTGTTGCCAGCTCTCAATGCGAGCTGTTGACAAAGAGCAAAGTTCGCGATCTGCGAATTTGTTGGCCATTTGCTAATAATATACATACACTAGCATCGGGTGCAACTACTTTGTCCTTAAGCTTGACTTTTGAGAGCTGACTAAAGCTTAAGTGGAGCTCCAAATATGAGTCCAGAGTAGCAGGAAAATTAAATAATACTCTGTGTCAATACCTTCCATGCAGATGAAATATGCTTCTGTAAGTGTATAAATTAAAATAGTCGATGTCAACATTGATCACCAATTTTTCTAAAGCAGGATATACAGGAATATAAAATATATGATTTTCAATGAAACTAAGCGAATATGATTAAAGTTAGCTAAATAGTGATTGCCGAAACTCGACCGGGCTTAGCAAACATTTTCACCTATTCTATTATGCACTTCAAATTCTGTCAGTTGAAATATCTCATTTAGGGAATTTAGGCATCTGCTTGCCTGTTGCTACGACCGAATCGACGCTGTCTTGGGCTAATCCGAATTTCCTTTCCCATTGTAGTGGACCAATGAAAATGAAAATGAGCGCGGCACGCGCTTAGCCGCCGCACGACTAGAAAATTGCGGTGGTGAAGAGCTCCGCGCTTGGCTGAGCTCGCTCTCTTGGTAGGGGAATGACAAAGGCAAGGGGAATGGAAATGGGAACGGAAAGGGGAAGGGAATAGGAGTGTGAGTGCGAGTGTTGCAGCCACGTGTTGCGCATGCGCTTTTGGCCCCTAGACATGCAGTTGGACACGACGCGACGCCCTGAGCCTGAGCCTGAGCCTGAGCCAGAGCTAGAGCCAGAGCCTGAACCACAGCATTTGCGTTTGTCAGGGTCGACTGCATCGCGCGCTCGCTTCGTGCTCGGCACTTTGCAATTGTTCAGAAGCTCGTTCAGCTTTTTGCCGTTGCACGAAGCGACGCTGTGGCGTGAGGCAGAAGTAGCAGCAGCAGCAACACCTTCACTCTCTGCGGTTGAGGCGATAGTGCGATGATGTATGGCCTGAACTTGTGCTGTTTATGCCTCTACTTCTGGAACAGGCACTGCCACAGCCACAGCCACAGCCCCAGCTATAGTCGCAGCCCCTGCTCAGCCACTGCCACTGCCCCGAGCTCGACTGCTGCCTACTATTGTAGGCGTCAACTCACGTTTATGCTTTGTAGACATTATCGCGCCTGTTTATCTTTAAATTGCAAGTAAATTACGTTGGCTCGCGCAGCTTGATGTATTATGCTGGCTTGTTGAGTGGCCAGTGAGTGATTTGATGAGCTGAGCAATGGCCGTGGTGGGAATATGCCACATGGCCGGGCTGCTCCAAGGGGCAACGAGATCAATCGATGTGGATCGAGGGAAAGAGAGAGAGACAGTTGTGCACACAAAGATCTTTAAAAACAACCCGTTTATTCGAGCACTACAAACTAAACGTTGTGCGTAATAAATTAGCTATGAAAGCGTCGTCATGCAGTTGGATAAGTGTTATGTGTTATGTGTGTGGGATGCGGTGCGGTGGTGTGGTGTGGTGGGGAAATCTCTCAGTAATGCGTCTCCGTGATCCTGACCTTGCCGTATTTACCGTGCAAATGGTGCTTGGCAAAGGCCAGCAGGTTGGCGTGGCTGTGGACATCCAGGTGGGCGGGGTAGATGGTCTTGTGCACCACAGCGGCGTGGCTGTGGTGGTGCACGAGCGGAGCCGAGTGGTGGTGGTGCACCTGCGGAGCTGAGTGGTGGGCATAGTGGTGCAGATCGGCGTGGGCATGGGCGTGCGTATCGATGTGAGCGTTGTTGTGGATGATGTGATGGTCGACCACGGGGTTCCTGTAGTGCAGGAAGTGGTGTGGCTCGTCGTGCACCACCTTGTGCACGTGATGCACTGGCCCCACTTCATGGATGGGCTCGTGGCTGACAATCTTGGCCGGAGCATGCACATGCTCCAAATGGCCGTGGTGCACCTCGTGATCCAAGTGCGCAGAGTAGCCGTCGTGGTGGTAGACGGGGTGAGGCACAGCGTCCACGTGGTGGTCGTTACCGTCGATCACTATGGCGGAGCTGTGGCCCAAATGAATGCCATCGGAATGATGAATGTCGCCGTCCACGTAGGGTGGCAGCTCCTCGTGGTGCACATCGTGCTCCAAATGGGGCAGCAGGCCAGCCTGAGCCACGCCCAGCAAAGCCAAAGTGCAGATGAAGAACTAGAGAAACGTCAACAATTAGATTAAATTCGGGAACCTCAATCTCCCGCCCCACACACACCTTCATTGTGGAGATTTCACGCTTAATTCGGGTTATCCAAAAGTTAAGATTGACGGTGCGCCTGAGACACTTTTGCTGCTCTGCTGTTGTCGTTCAACTGTGCTCCAATCCGCTGCAACCCACCCGTTTTATAGCACTGGAAGGCAGCTGCAATCGTTGGCCAATAGCACGTGCAGGCCGGCGGCTCGAACAGCTGGCATGGTCGGTCGTCCCAGCCATTGAACGTTATCAAAATGGCCAAGCAATGAAAGTAATGCCATGCGCGATGTGTGCCGGGGCAGCCAAGTGGCCGGCGTGCCTGGAATGGCCAATGAGCTTTGTCGTCACACTTCCAGCAGTCCCGCTCATTATGTAAAGAGCGCGCCGTGGTCAATAAACCATTTCCAGCCCGCCAGCTCGTCGACGCGCCGGTCATGTCATAATTTGATGGCTCAATAGGCCTACCTCACCTTGCCAGGGGTTGCACCATTCTGGGCAGGTGTGGGCAAGGCCATCGGTAGCCTCACTTCCACTTGCGCTCGCACTGCATTTTGCAACCAATTTGGCAATCTGCTGCCAGTGAAAGCGTTAGCTGCAGCTGACCAACATATCATGTAGCATTTTTATAATGGCCAAAAATAATCCATTCACACAATTTGCATTGGGCATACACAATTCATAGCGCCTACGTGCGGAATTTGTCGGCGGCACACGATATTCGCGGCTTGCCAATATCTCCGTGTTTATATTGGCACGATGGTGCTAAAAACTAATGCTAGCAACTTGTGGGTGTTATCAATCGTGACTTCCCCGATATTCGCGCCCGGCCAGCTGTGAATTGCCGTTTGTCAATAGGGAAACAAAACTCAGTTCGGATATCAAATAAAGCGTTACGGCTGCACCGCACCGAATAGTAAATACGCTCGAAATCGGGGCGTAATTCTACACTAACATGACAACAGCTCAAAATAATTTATTGCTATTTATTGTTTATTTATTAGAAATCGGAACTAATCTTAAAAAAATTTTGAACTGATCATTTCTTGCAATATACACTTGTATGTCAATACAACTGC
The DNA here is from genome assembly GCF_054131105.1 of Drosophila navojoa. Lineage (NCBI taxonomy): Eukaryota > Metazoa > Arthropoda > Insecta > Diptera > Drosophilidae > Drosophila > Drosophila navojoa. The sequence continues at coordinate 23,379,227 of NC_142892.1, forward strand.
AATATCAACGGATAGATCAGCCAGGTCAATCTGTTAACGAGCGTCTTTCAATAAATGTATATAATATGATTAGCTTTATTGCGGTTCAAGCTTTTGACATAATTAAACTAACTTTATAAATCATAGTAGTGAAGATAGATAATAAAGTATGTATTCTATAATCATTTAACAAATAAATGTATAAATATTTTACCCAGTTTATAAATTTATTATATTATACGGGAATACAAATAGGCCAATGCAAATTAGTAAAGATGATATAAATAATGTTTTGTAAAAATATTGAAGTAAGGGATGACAGCATTTATTTCTTAACAGCTTAGAAGCCATATCTACTTTAAGCATATATATTATTACGGTAATTTTATGCAATTGTCTATTCTGATGAAGGATTTTTATTCACTTTTGATAATACACTTTCCCTCTTATCAATTATTTATTCTTTTTCCAAACTCCATCGCATATCATAACAGCAACAGTTAGCCATTAAGACTGTATTATTATTTATATTATTTCAAAGATGAATTCAATATAATTTGATTACTTCATGGGTAATTGTGCACCTTACCATATGACTGTTAATTAAAATTGGCCGAACGGACAAAAAAATAAAAATAATATACGATTATTGAGTTAGTATTATTATTGATATTATTGACAATACAGCGATTGTAATAATTATCTGAAGACATTAAAATTCGCATAATTTTAAAAAATGCTGTATACATATCTAAGCATGTGTTCATTCGTCATGGCGATTGCATTTCCTGTCTAGACGGCAGACACGTTCCATAGATTATGAAAAACTTAAGGCGGTTAGCTGGCGGAGCCGCAGAGTCAAAGCCAGGCCAAGATAAGTCGAATCCAAAGTGGGTCAGCCTGTGGCTAATTACATAATAATTTGGTCAATTTGATCACGTTGCTAATGAGCAGCGTTGTATGCAAGGTGGTGAGTCCATGGAGGCGGCGAGCAACGGGGCGAGGGAGCCCAACTATCGCAACTATCGTTTTGGGCGGCGGCGTCAACACCCCGAAAACTACATAGAGCCGTACGTGCGGCACATGTGCAATGGGGCCCAAAGTGGAACTTGAAAAGCGGCGATCGACTTAAAATGCCCGCCAGGTGCCCACGCGACGCGCTTGTCGTCGACCTGTCCACAGATTTGAGTGCGAATTTGTTTTGGTTTCGATAGAAGCGCAAACGCAATTTGTACGCCTGACAACTACTTTAACATTTCCAATGAATTTTGCGTACGAATTTGACAATTCTTGGCGCTGTTTTTAATACTCGCGCTCTTTTGGTCTTTTGGAATTGGCAGTTCCTGTCTGTCGGTCTGTCGGTCTGTCGGTCTGCCTGTCTGTGTGTTGATCTGTTTGCCAGCCGCTCCGTGTGCTTTACACCTGCCCCAACAGCCAATTAGCCGCAAAAGTATCTCCGTCGCATGCAGCGGGCAGCGATCGTAGTTTGCAGCTCGCAGCTCACATCTCAAGGGGCGGGCAGTGCAGCATTTGCAATTAGACGGGGCAGCTACAACGTTGACGGCAACTTATTTCAATATGCAAATTATTGTTAGACTAGCATAGGAAAAAAATCTACATAAAGCAGCGCCGACGAGCAGCAGCAGCAGCAGCAGCAGAGGGAGACAGCCACACAGACAAAAAGCTGTATGGGAAAAGAGAGAGAAAGAAAAAATGAAAATGAAAATGAAAATAATAAAAAAATCTATAATTTATTTGCACAAAAATGACGGCAAAGTAGTTGGTGGAGCGGGTGCGGTGCGGGTGTGGGTGCGGGTGCTGGTGGTGGTGGTGGTGGTGGTGCCTGCTTGTAATTGAGTGCATCGTTTGCGGGGCAGTATTAGCGGGGCAGTGGGTAGGAGGTGAGAGTGAGCTGTATTAGCGAGGCTGCCAACAACTAATTTAATGCCAGCGGCAACAGCAACAGCAGCAAGCAGCAGCAACAACAGAGACGGCAACATGTCAACAGCAACGCCTGCCGCTTGCCGCCTGCGGAGTGCAACGAGGATGATCGCATTGATGGGGGCGCTTGACAGGCGGGGAGGGCGGGGCGGCATGACGTTGTGCATATTTTATGCCTGCGGCTCTCCGGCTGCGGTGTCCATTGTGGGCAGCACATGGGGCTGAAATAATTTTGCATCACATATTTTGTCGACCACAAATCAACGGCATGAGATATTTGATGGTAATTAATATTGTAAGTAAAACGTATTATGCTTTTAAATAAATGGCTCTGCTGCACTTAATAGCTCCTGGCTATAGAGTCATACATGCTAGAGGCAAATGGCGAAATGGCATGGAAAGGCGGCCAATGAGTATGTTTTCAGGAATTTAATATTTGAGATCTCAAGATTTATTTTTACAGCCTGAGCCCATGGACATTAGGAATTATGTGTAAAATCCTTTCATATTAAAATCTACAATTATCTAAAAGGGAAAGCTGGCTTGGTCGCATCATTTATAACTGAGAATTTAGTTAAAAATAAGAATTGAGTCGACAAACTCTGTCCAGATTGTCACACTTAAATTCTGTCATTAGATGAAAAATCTCTAAAATTGTACAATAATTTTATATTGTGTATACTAGTTCAAATATTCAATACATAATTCCATATATGTATATTTCATATATTCAATATGTAATTTACATACTCAATTAAAGAAAACCGCCAAACTTATTGCAGAAACGAGTTTCCAAACCCAGGGGAATTCTTTCTGTTATAATATGATATAAATGAGTGTATACTATATATTATATTAATATTATAAATAATAATAATAAGCTGTGGTACAAATGCGGAATTATGGACAGACAGATAGCAGTCTACTCGTAGTGCTTTATTGGGTTTTCAGCGCTTCTTCTACATTGAATGAATTATACCCCAATTTCACATTTGCAACGGGTTGAGGGTAAATACATAAATTTATATATGAGTTATTTAGCAATTCATATACACGATTCATATACACTAAAAAATGCTGTTATTAGTCTATTAATGAACGTTAAGGACTTATAGAATGAGTTCCATTTTTCAATAAACCATGCAGAGTAGTAGATTTCCATCATATAGACATGCCGTATCAGTGCGATATTTTGCTGTTGGAGTTGCCCCGACAGGTATACATACTATATGAACATAAAAAATGATTTCTTCCAGACGACCGACTCATGAGTTCCACTAACGCTTGTACTATGTTAATTGAAAATAATGATGTTATATTATTACCAAAGGTAATTTATATTCGTTTTACCGATTGTCACAACAAATCATATCAAAAGTCTGGCTATGTGTTTTATTTTTGGATAGCACTTAATCAAATAACACGCTGAATCGCACAATTTTTGAGCAACTCACGCAACGTCATTGGCTTGCAATCACAATATTAATTTCCCAATCATTATACTGTCTGTGAACTGGTCGACCCATTGGCCCCTGGAAACCAAACGATCTGGGGATGTTATCAACGGTAGCTTCAGCTGCTCGGGGCACAGGTGTTTTTGGCCACTGTTCCAATTTGCAGTTCAGATTGCTTTCGATTTCTCATCACACGATTTTTAATCATTAGGCTCCGCGTGCAGGAGTTCGGGAGTTCGGATCGGGGCTCGTACAGGATGGTCAGAGAATCGCATATGCGATTGGGGGCTCTTCCCCCAACGGAAAACAAATTGCTCAGCAGTAGCAGTAGATCCAGTCTGGTCTCTTATTGCATTTTCGCCAGGTAATGAAGTTCAGCAAAAAGTTAATCGGAAAAGCAAGGCCCCGCAACTAAATAGACAAATGATACGGAACGGAAGCTGCCAAGCAGTTGGCCAATTGTGCGGTGGGTTTTGCTTGCACATTAGCGGCAATAAATTGTCTTAATGCACACACACACACACACACACTACATACACAAATTCGCAGACACACTCAGCACATGCATATGCACACATTGAGTGCAGTCTGATCGGGGCCAGGCAGACACCTTGAACGGCGGCAAAGATCAGACCCAGAGGCCGCATCGACTCGTCGTGTGATTTTGCAAACTCTGGCAGCCGAGTCGAGTCCAGGTTTGGCATTCAGATCTTCATATACGATCATGCATATGGCAAGGCGCGTGTTGTGTATCTGCGTCTGTGTACCCTCCACAAGAGTATCTGAATCTGTAGCTGTGGGCCTGGTGTTGCATAAGCCGCTGCTGCCGCTGCCGGTGCTGCTGCTGCATGACCAATCGCTGTAAGATTGTGAAAATTGTAACGCTCGATTGAGAGCTCAAAGTTGCAGTTCAGTTGTTGTTGCTTGCGCCGTTGCTGCTGCTGTTGTTAATAATATTGCACAAAGGCAGCTTTGCGAAAGTTCGTCAGCAGAAACAGCAGCAGCAGCAGCAGCAGCAGCAGCAGCAGCAGCAGCAGAACAATGGCTCAAACTCAATTCACGTGCTGCTGCTGCTGTTGTTGTTGTTGTTGAATGTTCTTGTGGCCATTGTTAGCTGATTTCATCTGAAATAGAAAGCATGCAATTTTCATGCCACGCTGCGGCGTCGATAGCGGCAGCAATTGATCTGCCGATCAGCGGATCGATTGAAGGAGTTATTACACACGAACAAAGCAACTGCAGCAGCAGCAGCAGGGGCAGGGGTAGCATCATCTTGAGGAGGAGAATCATTGACCATTGGTCCATGGCAGCTATTGCTCTATTAGTGTTTGGGCAACGGATCGTATGATGTGGCATAATGATTTTGCGGAATTTCAAATGGACCATAGGACAGGTGCTAATTTCATAGAACAGCCAATTGAAATGCCTGGCCAATACCATCAGAGGCTGCCGACAATGCCATCGACAAGTGCGTGGCTAAAACTGACTTTAAATTACACTGAACAACCAGAAAAACACTTTGGAGCTGGTTGTGATCTAATTTCACACAAGCACATTATCTATAATTTTCAATAAACATACATATGTACGTCGGCATCGCATCCACAAGTGTAGATTGAATACTTCAAGATGATTTTATATACGATGAAGCGCTGTGAGTCCATCAATAGCAGTTCTATTAAATACTATGGATACTCATCTTTACTGTTGGAAAATTTCTTATTATTATGATATCACTTACCAAATATATTATATCATTTACCAAATATATACAAATATATATATATATTTATATATATATAAATCTAAATAAATAAAGGGTTTTTGCTGTGTACATTCTAAATTGGTTATAAAAATCTAACTGTTTGTTGGGAACTCAGAATCTATAGACGATTTGAACAGCCAGATTTCTCTCTAGTTAATGACAAAATTAATTGAAATATATGTCCTTCACATGAGCAACATGTTGGAGAGTGTAAGCTTGTGAGTAATTGGCGAGTCGATTAAACCAATTGGTCAATCGTCTGTATCTTTGGGCACGGATAGCGGCTCGCTTCGGAATCCGCATTGACAAAGCGGCGTCGAATTGCCTGGATCAAAGTCAAGTTCGACTTTCGAGTGCCCGAACGATGCCAGATAGTTGTAAAAACTGGGCAGGCGCTGCTTATCGAGATTCCCACGCACAGGTGGTGACAGGTAGCCAGCCACTGGGTCGGTCGTCCGACCGGATAAAAATCGTTTGCCACCATGAAAATGAAATGAAATGTGACCTTTGGCAGAAGGATTCTCAATGCCGGTGATAAGGATGCGCACAGCGGCTGCTGTGCTGTGTGGTGCTCACTGCGCAGTGCGAATGCCACATCCCTACACCGAATGACCATTTTATGTCGGCACATAAATTAGTTGCACTCCGAAGGCAGGTCGTGAATGAAATCGATTGAAGTTGAATGAGTTTAACTGTAAATGCATTTTTAAGCGTATGTTTTGCTGTGTTTTGTTCAAGATACGACGGTGCCGCTGCCGCTGCCGCTGCCGCCGCTTCTTATCAAAGCCAAAATATCTAAGTGGCTTTGTAGTTCGTTTGTATGGCTGCAGGGCCAGAGGGGCTAGCGGAGAGCAGAGTGTGGGCTGAGGCTCTTTATGGTCTCCGACTGCTCCGGCTGCGACTGTAGGCATTTATGCATATCGATGCCGAGACTTGTAAATCTGTGCGTATGCCATTAATTTTTTTTCTTTCAGATATTTCGACTCTTTCACTCCGCTCCAACAACAGCGCGAGCAACAGCAACAGCAACAGCCACAAAATCTTGTAAAACTGTAATTTCAAATTAATAGGCGCGTATTACAAGCAGTTTATATGCACAGGCGTAGGAGGCGGAGGCCCGTCCCCCACCCTGCCCCTGCCCCTGTACCTGCACCTGCCGGTGCTTTTCTGTCTTGGCTTTATCAAGCCGAGCTGTGGGCCCCATGAAGGTGTTGAAATCAACAGCTAGTCCAAACTCTATAAGAATTTATAGCGGAATTATGTGACAGCTGCTGCCGTCGACGTTGCCGTCGTTGCGGCTGTCATTGTTATTGTTTTTTGTTGTTAATGCTGTTGTTGTTATTGATGTTGCTGTTGTCGTTGTTGTTGCTGTTGTTGCCGGCTAGCGGGTGTTCAACAATAACAATAACAATAACAATGCGTTAGTCGATAGTCAAGTCAAGAGTCTCAGAACCCGTCTCCAACTCCATGTTCATCTCGATCTCCATTTCCATCTCCATCTCTATCTCCATCTCCATCTCTGTCTCAGTCTCAGTCTCTGTTTCAGTTACTTGTCTCTGGTTTCAGGCGTTTCTTACGGCATTTCGTTTCAACGCATTTCATTTGGAGCCATTCGATTTGATTTCTTTTCTTTAGTTGCCTTTGGGGGCCTCAGAGAGAAGCTGCTGCTCTTTAATTTTCACCTTTTGCCCGCGCTGGCCGAGGCTGGCTGAAGGCCTTAACTAATTTATGCAAATGTATATTTAATCGACGTTGACAGTTAAGGCGGGCGCTAAAGAACACAAAAGGCGCATCATCAGCCCCAGCATCGCCACTGAGAGCATCAGCAACAGCGACAGCAACAGCATCGCCAGCAACATCAGCCTCATTGTTGCTGCTGCTGCTGCTGCTGCTGCTACTATAGATCGCTGTGCTCTTTTGTGAGATGATAGATGTTCACGAGGCGGCAACACCCACCGTAGATGGAATTTGCAGATGGCGCTGATGTGGCCAGTGTAAATTTGTTGACGGAGCATGTTGTGCATTTTAAAGAAGTCCTCAATGAAAACTCGCCTCTGAGAGTAAATTACTAAAATTGAGAACTATGTTTAACATAATCAACGAGAGTGCAAAATGTAAGGGCCTTCAAGCATATTTATGTAACTCGTCTATAAACTGAATATCAGAAACAGCAATCAAACAATGCATAATAAAATGATGTGTGATAATAATTGTATTTTATATCTCTGTAATAAGCTGTTTAAAATTCCTTACATTTATTAATAATACATTACATTTTATTAATACATTGTTAAGGAAATTGATGCAGAATTGAGATTCTATTGTCGATAAAGGTTTGTCTTGAAAGACAACTTCGAAGATATGGATATGTTTAGACGTTAAATATGTATTTTACAAAAGATCAGCTCTACATAGTCCATATACCAGTAAAATAAGCTGGTTTTGTTGCTAAGTCTGTAAATAAATTTAAATTTATAATATACGGCCAAAAAGTATTTAAATGTTCATTCAGTCATGGATCAACTCTTCGTACATATGTATGTTAAGCAGTTGTAGAACTCTTAAGAATTTATCATTGAATATGATTGCATTCTATTTTTAACGGACCGCTCATCATTAGTCATCAAATCTTGATCTGCGAATTCCCGACTAAGGATTTCTTAATAGCTTCATCATTTTTAAAGACTGTTCACCTGTATACTAAGGGAATGTAATCAGAATAATAATATTAAATAACGAATTTTTCGAATCTATTGTGTTTCAGGACTTCCATCTTTTTCTTTTAAATGTCGGAAATCACCGCTGTATTTGCCAAAAAGTATTCAAGCTGATCACAACTTAAGCACCTCGGATTTAGTTATGTGTATCGGCAGGCTAATGAGCTGGAATCTTAAAGAGCAATTTGACATCGTGGGGAAAGCAGCAGAATTGCATTTTGATTACCATTTCAATGGACTGTTATATAGGCATTTATCTTTCAGCTTCTAATGAAGCTGTAAATTTCTCAGTGATTGCTGCCAAATTACAATTAAATGCCGTGCATAAATCTCCGGCAGAGTCGTGGCTATCTAGTTGGCTAAGAGTTGGACCAGCCAGCAGCCCTTTAGGGCGCCAGCTATTCATATAAGCAAAATATGCCCCAACACATGCGCATTAAAGCAGAAATTACTACCTGAATTCCGCAAGTGAATATAACAAAGCCCGCGACAAAGCGACCAGCGAAGCAGTGCGCAAACTGTAACCGAGTCTCCTTGGCAGTCGTGTTTATAAAGCAAATCATAGACAAAAGCGGGCTGGCTTAACGGGCGCCATAAAAGAGATGCTAAGATCTGTGTGCCGCATGCTGCATGCTGCATGCTGCATGCTGGAGCCGCTTGCTGCTTGCCGCTTGAATGGCCGCAAGTGTCGTGGACAGGATGCAGCACGCGCTACGATGGACGATGGGGCTGCGGCTGGGGCAGCAGCAGAAAGCAACTGGAAAGGGGACCGCGCCGGGCCAGCCACTCGCTAAATATCAATAACATTTTTATTTATTTTGTTTGCGGGCATTTTGGCGTTTTTGAGTGCATTTATTTTAACGTCCTAAGCCGAACGTTTTGTAAAACGTTTTGTCTGCTCCCGTACATACATATGTACATGTGTACATGTGTACATTTGTATGTGTGTTGCAGGTTCCCAAGTTGCCTGTTACGTACGAGTGCACGCCGAGATTTGCAGTAGCCATTGGCCCATTGGCATGTCGCGTGCAACTGCAGCTGCACTTGTCCCGGGCTCCGTGGCTTCATGGCTCCATGGTGAGCCGCACCACAGCCGAACACTACTCCTGGCAACAATAAATAATAAACCTTTTGTGGATTTTGGTCTTGATGGCGGTGGCGTTGGCCTGGCTACCGATCGGCCAAGATCAAAGTCCAATTGCCGCCATTGTTTGCTGGATGGAGCCGAGCGAACGCAAAGGCGAAGGCGAAGGCGAATCAGACGCTGATCGAGCAAGCAAATAAAAATGTCTGCACAGGAGCCAGGTCGAACACTTGGAAAGTAGATGTGGCTTGTTATTAGACAAGTGCTAAATGCGGCATTATATTCCGTTTTAATTAAAAAGGGAAAATCGAGCGGAAGTTGACCTACAATAGCAGCAGCAAGAATAACAACAACAACAACAACAACAGCAGCAGCAGCAGCCTTGGTTACATGTAGGCATAAAAGTGAGACGGACAAGAAAAACCGGTGGCAATAATTTTAATGCCGCTAAGAGGCAAAGTACGGCCACGCGGACAGACGGACAGACGGACAGACAGAGAGGCGGACCGACAGACAGACGAAGAGTGGCGGCATCGTAAAATTCTTAAAACATATTTTATGAGCAGCAACAACAGGCAGCAGCGAGAAAATCCAAAAACGCTGCACGTTGACAAATTTGAAGGCCCGAAAGAGGTCGGCCAGGTCGCTTGGTAGGCGCCCAAAAGGAAAAGCAGCCTCATAAACGCTGGCGATTTAATTTAACGATTGTCATACTCGTACTCAAAGCGAAAGGGTAAGAGACCAACAGCAGTAACAGCCTCGCATGTTTCTGGTCGACTTTCCGATGAGTTAACTGGAACTGCCAGTGAGCCATGGTCATGGAGGAAGCCACCCACATAAAACAACAAATGCTGCGCCATTGTCTCAGGCGCTGAAATTCACTTGAAAAAATCTCATAAAACCCCAAAAAAGCAAACAGCAAAAAATAAGGCAGAACAAATAAGAATGCCTCGCAGCTGACTGAACGAATTCAAAATACACTTAAATCAAGCAAATGAAAAATCCACAAAGGCCGGGGCAGAACTAGCTGCCAAGTGTGCTCAAGATAGTTCTTGGCTCTGCAGACTAGTAGCATACCCAAGGCATCAGTCAAGTGGCGTCACTGTAATGCTTCCGCATCATAACTTAGCTAATGTGCCCCAGGTGCAGGGCATCGGCTGAGAAGCTACATTCGAATACATAAAACGGTATTGAATGGCCCTAAAACGAAAGCGGCCTGCGCCTCGGCTGTTCGCTGAGCACCCAAAACGACATGGGCCCAGTTACTGATGAGGCAGAAAGAGAGGAGGAAGCAGAGCCACAGAGGCACAGATCAACAACGTTGATCACGCGCATGCGACGACATTCAATGTGATTTCGTTTGAAGCGCCGCGCGCATGCGCGGGAGCAAAACAATCGCTTGACAGAGCCAACGTTGCCGGCGACGGCAACAGCGACGGCGACGTCTACGTCGACATCGCAGTGGCGTCGGAGCTCAAATTGGGTCGCCAGGCGCTGTTTAGGCATATCCCTTGGCGGCCACGCCACTGTCGGCGACAGTAGCTGCGCTCCTAGATGCGCGCTGCTAATGTTGCCCGACCGTTCAAAAAGTCAAAAGTGAGCCAGTGCAATCTGATAATAATCTGACAAACTGTCGCTGGCGTTTGACGGCGCATAAAGCGCACAAAGGCGGCCAGCGAGCAGGAAGAAATCAAATTTAGCCGAGCGGTACAGGGAGACGGGCCGGACAGAGCAGCCGAGGGGCTGCTGCAGGGTGCGCAGGGCTGCCGCAGAGAGCGGCACCGACTGCCTATTCCTAATGATGACAATTTGAGCTGTAGCTGTAGCTGCAGCCGGAGAACACGTAGAGCTCAACACTGGCGACTGCAGTCGCTAGCAGTCACCGGCAGTCGCTGGCCTGTATTGAATTTTGAATGATTAGTTTGATTCGCGAGCGATCGGCAGATTGAGCCTGACTTTTAAATGTCGCAGTCGTTGAAGTTGGCGACGTCTTGGCCGCTTATTAGCCGCGCTAAATTGCACTAGGGACCCAATTTTGCAAAAGCCACGACAACGTCAGAGTCAGAGTTGGACTCGGAGTCGCAGTCGCAGTCGCAGTCGAGGCCGAAGTCGGAATCGAAGTCGAAGTTGCAGTTGCAGTTGCAGTCGCAGTCAGACTCAGAGTCAGAGCCAGAGTCGAACAAAATGTAACGTGTGTCAGTTTTAAGGCAAGCGTCAACTCTAATGAACTCTTGTGTGAATTTAGCTGAAGTCAATAAGCCAAGCGCTGTATATCAATTAAACTGGCAGACATTTGTTGCAGCTACCTGATCGTGGATCGTGGCTCCGGCAATGGCTCCGTGTGACGCCCACTTGTGGGCAACGCGATGATCAATGGGCTGGAACTGTAGCTAGTTGGAGTTGGACTTGTAGCTGTAACTGCAGCTGTAGCTGTAGCTGTAGCCATTCCTAACACTGGCCTCGCTCACATTGAGGCACGTAGAAATATGCGAGCTTTATGTCCACGTCAAGTGCAACAATTACCACAATTGAACGATCGTGTGTCCGGTAGTCGCAGCAGCAGTATCTGAGCCGCCATAATACCCTGTGCCAGCTGACCAATCCCATTGCAAATTGAATAAGAACATTATCACTGCCGCGGTACAAGCCGAGCCAAGTCACAAGGCTACAAGACAATAATAATCAAGATCAATTGCAATTACAAGCACAATGAATGCTTTGCCTTCAACTTGACTTTGCGACTATGACTTTCAATTGGATATGGACTTGCCTATCGATCTAGCAGACGAGGCAGACGACGCTGCCCACTTTTGCCAGTGCTCGCTCGCTCGCAGGAAGTGATCCGTGTGTCCGTGCGTCCCTGGCTAGACATGGATCAGACATCTGGACGTACACTATGTTTGATATGATTTGCTGCAACATCTTGCTGCCCAGACAGAGACACAGAGACAGGCAGGCCGGCTTACTAGTCTCGTTGTCGTTTTCATCTTGTGGCCGCTCCTGCTGCATGACGCGACTAATGCGCAAAATTCACACAATTCATCATCATGCTACAGCCTGGACACTAACAAGCCCAAATCATTTTTACCGCTAGCGCTTACAGTGGTTACGCGCGCAATAGCTGAGCGAGCTGTGATCAGGTGCGTCTGAAAATAAACATGTGATCAAATAATGCATTTATCAGTTAATCACACTTAATATGACACAGAGACGAGCAATCCTAATCATTGTGTGTCCAAGTATTGGAGTTAATCAATTATAGTATATATACATAAATATACTTCATAGTATAATTACGCCATCTATGTCTTTCATCAACCTACTCTACTAATTCTCTGATATTAAAAATGATACAAGATTTAGTCTCAATATGATAAGCATTAATTCCTATATAGGCTCGGCATATAAATGGAATATTCTCTTAAGCATTAGATATCCATGTATGAATGCATATGTTCAATGAATTACTTACTCTTGAGAATTTAACATGTTATGTTTTTCACTGATTTCAAATTGAGATTTAAATTGTGAAGAAAGAGAACTCTCTTTCTGCTCAATATACTTTGTAATAATATTCTCCAAAATAATGTATGCATACATTATGTACGCTTTTTGTACAGCTTTCTAGATTTATCTCATATTTTTAAATTCATTAAAACATTTCTTATCTTCAACCATGGACCCACTGTGCACGAATGCTGGCCGATGTATCCTACTTACTTAAGCGCTATAATTGTTTAACGAGCGTTCAAAACGCAGCGGCTGCAGTTGAAACTAAGGCGCCTTTTTATGGCAAATGTGCAGGGTGATTGACAGGCAATCAGAATGGGTATATCGGAAGGTAATCTATGCAATATCAATATGACTTACATAGCGAAATGCTGTTCACTTATGCCTATTAATGTGTGTGTGTGTGCGTATGTTGGTGTTATTGCGTGGGCACTTGAAAACGCAGTTCTGAGCTGGGATTCGGTTTTATTACACGAAAATTTGTAGCATTTTGTGATTTCCGCGGAATAGATACATCTATGAAGCGCGTCTATAAAGAAATACGCCCGCCCGCCCGCTTTGGTCAGAGCGACGGAGTCCAACTCTGACTCGGACTCCAGCGACGCTGACGACGCCGACGGCAACGCCGACGCCGCAGCTCTTGATGTGATTTCGTAGAAGTGACCGCTGATGGACTATTGCGTATTGCTGTTGCGCGGTAGGTACGACAGCAACAGCAACGGCAATACCATTGGCCAACAAGCTACGGTGGCGGTCTAAACGACCTACAGTCAAGCCAAGTCCGAGTCGTAGTTGGAGTCGGAGTTGGAGTTGAGTCTCGAATCGAGCCCGTCATCATTTCATTGTTGCCATAAACTTGCATTTATGATGACTTACGGGTCAGTTTTCCTTTTGTTTTTCAGTCGTCGTCAAACCAAAGCACTTAATGTCGCACATGAGCTACAAATGCGATGGCAATGGCGATGACGACGACGGCGGCGGCGATGGTGGCAGCGATGGCTCCTCCACGCACTTGAGGCGACTCTTGCGACTCTCGCGATGGTAGTGGTGGCGGTGCTTGTAGTGGCGGTGGCGGTGGAGGAGTTTCAGTTTAAGTCTATTCCCGGACCTGGGCCTGGGCCTGGGCCTGGTCTTTAGCTGAGTTGGAGCTGTTGTCTTTTCGGTAGTTGCGGCCAGCTCAGCCTGCCAGTTGTTGTAGTTGTTGTTCTCGTTGTTTGTTCTTTTGTGTTAACCTTTTGTTTTTACCTGATTTCGACGTCGTCGACGGCAACGGCGACGGCGACGGAACAAAAAGTTACCAAACGCATTCGCCCTCAATGTCACAACAACAATAACAACAGCAACGTATCGTGGCTCAGTCTTATGTTGCTGTTGCTGTTGTTGTTTTTGTTGTAACATTCGTAGAAATCACAAGTGCCAAGCGCGCTTCATTGTGGGAACTGTTTTTGAAGTTGGCTCGCTGTCGGTTCAAGTATCTGCCCTTCGACCCTCCCTCACACACACTGTGGCTCATAGCTTCCTCTCCCTCTCTCTCTCACGTTTTCTCACTCTCTGCGTGTATGTGTGTGTGTGTGTGCGTGTGTGTGGTGCTTTGGGCCTCTTCACATTTCGACTCTAATATCCTTTCAAAATTGATTTGATTAACCTTTTGATGATCGATGATAATGAATATTTATTAACTGTTGGCCGGGTGCCACAATTTCCCACACTCTGTTGTCGAAACATGTCATAAAATGAGCATTATAGACATTAATTAATTAATTTTTTAATGCAAATATATCGATGGATATATGTGTTTTGAATAAGCATCGAGAAGACGATTTCCTGCGACGGCAGTTCCCATTTGGAACAACTGTCATTAAAACTAGAAAACATAACAGATTTTTTTTATTATAAATAAACTGTGGCTAATTGGGTGTTGGTTGGCCGTGGATCGAAAATAGAATACTAATACGATTAATTAAGCGCCTTAGTTTCCGTTTTATTGCTCAATTTGGTAGTTGTACGAAAGCCGCTGCGACAACTACAACTACCAACAGAAACCATAAACAAAATATAACAAAAATGACAATTTATGAAAAACAAAAAACACACAAAAACGAAAAAATACTCATAATAAAAGAGCCCAACCCGAATCCGTTTATAGAGGGGTTTCGTTGCTTTAGGGGCCAGCATTTGCATAGATTCGTTAATTAAATGTTTGTAGCCCTGATTTTTATCAGAAGCGATAATTAAGTTGCATATGCCAAAGGAGCGCTCTGCTTGCCAAGTGATAAAGTTTTTATTAATGAGATTTTATGAACCGAATCTAAGCAGACATACCCAAAATCCAAATGCAAAAAACTTGCCTAAAGCACCGGGGGAAAACACATGTTGAAGCCATTTATAGAATGGGGGCTGCGCTGCGCAATCGTAACGCCGTCCATGCCCAAGGTCTTAAACCATTAAATATGGTAATCGTCAGATAGCGATAACAGCGAATGCTGCCGATTAATCCACTTAGATTGAGATATCAATGCTCGCTCTGAAGATCGAGTCTGAGAAAAGATCGTGTAATCGTTACATTTGTAAGAAAGAAACAAATCGAGGAGTGCCAATTGGCTGGGTTGGGACTATGTATATTTGGGAACTGATTAACACATGTATCATCTTTTATTTTATTTGATTTCTTTTATATTTTTCAGCAAATATAGGGCTGTAGACGAAAACGATTCAGATGAGATTCACAAGATAAGCGGACAAGCGTAATCAAATATATTTATCATAAATATTTAAATGAAAATAAAGACAATTTCCGATTTTAATCTGAGGCTTTTGTTCGACCAAGCTTATCGGATCGATCTGCTAGAGATCTCAGTTATGACACCTGCCGACCATTAAACATCCCTAATGTTCCATAGATAGCGGGTCATACAGCGTGGCATTACCCCAAAAGCCGCCGGATATATAAGTTAAACACTTTATTGGCAGCCAAATCGTCGCACGCCGCAGGTAACCAAAAATCGTATTGCTAAACGTAGATGGGGCTATCGAGTTTTAGGCATACGCAGCTCGCGGCGGAGAGCGTTGGGTGGCTTTCGGTTTGGATATTGGATGCGAATGCATTTGCATAAATATGAAATTTATCAACGCTGTGCGCTGAAATGGATGCTGATTGAACTCATTTGGCTATTCAAAGATTCAGCGCATTATGTTATGGGCCGATGCCACATCATAATAAGCACACACACACACACAAACACACACCTGGTTCGTTTATTTAAACAAAAGCAGTTTTAATAAATCGACATATGAAACACGACAACTAACACCATTAGCTCCACTTTAAATTGTTAAATTATTCAAACACTAATATGGTGCAAAAATAACACACAACAGCAACAGCAACAACAACAACAACAACAATGATAGCAACAACAACAGGCATGGCTAACGATAAAATACCAATTTGTCTGTCATTTTTGGTCAATTTCATACAATATTTTAATGGTCAGTTGGCCAGTCTCTTTAGCACAGAGTATGTGGTATGTGTGTGTGTGTGTGTGTGTGCGTTTGCTCTATAGATGCACCATGGACACGACTCATTTGCGTGGACATCAAACAAATTACTTTATCAACAGCAACAACGAGCCAAAAGCTGTTGATGTGCTGTTTATGCATCATCCATCGCTCGGTCCCTCGTCGACGCGCTCTAACCCTCTCAAACAGTTGCCCTCTCTAGCCCTCTCTCTCTCTCGCTCTTTCGCACACACCTGCCGCTCTCTCCCTCGCAATTAGCATACGGCGGCGGGGTGTGGTTGCCTAAATGACAACCAGCTAAACAAGCAGGCAGCCAACCGACCAACCAGCATCTGGCAGCCAGCCATAAAGTGGACCACCAACAGCAGCAGCAGCGGCGGCAGCAGCAGCAGCACCCGACGTCGCACCACCGCACCGCCGAGCCACAGACAAATTAACTTTCAGTTGTTGTCGTTTTCGTCTTGGCTTACAGTATCGATAGTGAGAATTCCAATATATATTTTTTTATTAACAAGCCAGGAAATTAGCGAGGGAAATCATAATTTAATAGCCAGTCTTTTATTTGTTTTTATTTGATTGTCCACTTTTGAATCTTTAGCTTTGTTTCGGGCTTATAATGTGTATGCTTCGGGTAACTTGATACGCTGGACATTCGGACACTCTCCAACTAGCGAATGATATATGCGATTGATGAGCATAAATTTCCATTTGCTGTCGTAAAATGTACCCCCATCGATGATGGCAGAGCTCAACAATTTTGACATTTATTTCAAAATTAGTTTTAGAAAGCAAGCAACCCAAAAAGATATCGTATTTTATTTGATGACCTATCCAAAGACCATATTATTATAGCCGTGCGCAATGTTTCAGCTCAAAACGCGCCCATTCAGCTGCTAATTAGACAGATAAGCCCGGCTTAAATACACGCCACTTAACTAGATCCACACAATGCGCGCTCGAGAATAGTATATCTAATCCAAATTCTTATGAGCTTACATTTTATTTTGAGTTGTGTGTTTATTCGAGCCACACGCTCCAGCCCCTCACTAACACTAACTAGCTGCCTAGTTGAGATAGGTGTCCCATGTGCGCTGGCTCGGTTTCAATAATAAAGACATAGTCATATATTTATGTTTTAAATCGGTTTCACGTTATGCATATTTATGTATGTGTGTGTGTGTGTGTGTATGCTGTGCTGTGGGATAAATATATTGAGAGTACCATATACAACCAGTTCTTTTTCCATTGAATTTCAGTCATGATGATGGCTTGAAAACTCGTTGTAAAAGCCAAACTATAATTTTGTCATTTTTGAAATTTATTTTATGAGCAGAAACTTTTTTGTTTAAATAATGCCCAAGTAGTCACATAATTCATGCAAAACTCTCTGCCACAATTATGCTAATTTTAATTGAAAGATTTTTGTTACCGTTGCCGCCGACGCGTCGCAGTCGAAGTCGCAGTCGGTGTCGGCGTCGCAGCCGACGTCTTGAACTTGTACAAAGAATTTTTCAGCGCTTTTATTTTTTCTTTTATTTTATTTTTTTGTTTTTTTTTTTTTTTGTTTATGTTGTTGCGGTCCGTTGTTTGGTTTATTTATTATATATTATACTGTTGTTGTTCCTTTTTTTTTCATAGACAGGGGCAGCTTTCGTTGTTCTGTTAAAAAATCAAAGCGTAGCCTATAATTAAAGTATCATATAGCACTCGCGGGCTGCGCATGAAACTGTCAAAATATTTCCCTGCCCCCTCCATTTGACCGTCGTTATCTAGCTTAGCTGAGCTTAGCATTGCTCGGACTTGGCCATAATGATTAGCCGGTCATTAGTTGGGTCAGACTCGGCCTGAGTCTCAGCTCCAGTCGAGGGATTCATTTGAAAAGCCTTTAAGCCAAAACATATTCCGTTTTGTCTGTTCTCGGGTCCGCTCTCCTCTCTCCTCTCTCGTCTCTGCTCTGGTATGCACACGTTTGTATGTATGTTAGTGTGTATGTATTTGGCCGGGGGTGCAGCCTAATGATGCCACAAATTTTTATGCACACATGCCCATAATTATGAGAAGGCCCAGCACTTGGCCGGGACTCGGCGCGCAGCACGCAAATGCACCCACAATCAGCCAAAGCTATTCAAGACCTGCTACGGGCCCGATTCGGTTCCAGTCGAAACAATGGCGTTGACTGAGCTCTTCGGCTGGGGACTAGGGCTGGGGCAGGGGCCGGGGGCTGCCAGTTTTGTATAGATATCTGCAGTTCGCATCTATTTATGTAAAACAAGCTGAAAAATGCTCGGCACTTTGGCTCGTGTGTTGTCGCTATGTTTTATTTCGTATTGTTTTGATGGTCTGTGTGCTCGACTGTTTTCAGATTTATAGCGCCAGGCATTCGAAAATCAATTAGGCGGCTGGCGGTCTGCGGCTCAATGGAAGACACCTGCTGATAAGCAAGTGACAAAACGAGAAAATAAGTCGATCTCGAAAGAGCCCAGAGCAATGTTGAAGCGCCGATCAAAAGCCCGCCTCATTGGCGGATGCTAACTCTGTCAGTAAATAAATTTGCATTGTTAGCTGCCAACGGCCAGAGGCGTCGTCTCAGAGGGGGTGCAGTAGAAGGCGCAAGGACCACCAATAATTATATATTTATATCGTTTATACGCGTTGCAGCTGCTCCTCTTAGACCTTGTTCAGTTTTACAACTTGAGCTTTTAGTTCTGTGGAACATTCACTTGAAGAGTCTCCGGCTGAGCCTTTCACTTGGGCTGCGACTCATATGAAAATTACTTTCTACTTTTTGTTTTCTTGTTTTGGCTGTTTTTTGAGGAGCCCTGCTAGTCACGCCTCTGTAACGATTATTGGTATATATAGTATAGGGTGTTACGCTCTTTTGGAGCTATCTCGTTGTGCATATCAAATTTCATTCATTGTGACCCGTTAGCCGAATTTCTGGCTGCTTATGTATAGATCGATCGAGAAATGCGCGCCTGGGAAGTCGCGACTATTTAAATCGAAATTAATTAATGATCGGAGAGATGCTGACACTCCTCCCGCATAATGAGCCACAAATATGGCCACATCTCCGATAGGCTTATATACAAATGCATATGTGTGTCTGTGTGTATGTATGTGTAGAAGCTCAACGCAATATACACATACATATTTAAATCGAGTGTTTCTTTTCATGCCGTAGCTGCGGCAGCTGGTAAGCTTCGAGTTTATGGCTGTGTTCCCAGGCTTGTTTTCAGAGGCTTTTGTTAATAATATTAAATTAAATTAAAATATGTATATACATATAGAGATGTATATATATTTCTGTTGTGTTCAGCCTTGTGACTACCGTTAGGGCTAAATGAATTTTCAGACACATCGAAAACAAAGATACGGCGACTGGCCAAAAACCAATCAAACCGTGATGAACAATTTATATGCTCTTATGCAAATTCGCCCATATAGTTTAGGCTTGTGTGTATCTCTGTGAGTCCGCTTCGTCTTTAGAAATTGTAATTTATTAAATAAAATAAATGTTTATGAGCTTTTAATAAAACGCGACACAATAAAATACTTAAAGTTTATATAAGCTGTCGAACAACCGCGAGCCGCGCAACTCGCCAGACATTTTGGCAACATGTTGGGGAGGGGATCACTTACACACGATCCGCATCCATTTCTAGAGATATTTTTAGCGCAGCTCTCACTCTGAAGGAAGCGCTTTAGCTTGGCCAAAGGCAAAAGCCGGCGGAAATTCACTGTCAGTCGATCAAGTTGCTCTTGCTGCTGCTGCTGCTGCTGCTGCTGCTGCTGTTGGAGTTGCACTTGCCACGCAATTCTATAGGCGACACTGGACAACGTTGGCTCGACGTTGTCAGGTGTCAACAACAATGCGACGATTTCATCGACGATGCGACGATGCTACGTTGCTGTGGCATGCAAATGCCCAAATAGGCGTTTGTGCTTGTGTCTGCGACGATCTCTCAATCTACCAGTGCGAGGCCCGATCCCGCTCCCCGTCCCATCTCATTCCCATTTCCAAACTCTATCGCAATCGCAATCGCAATCGCAATATGCCAGTTTGATGGCCTTGATATCGACACCCAATTAAAATAATAAGCCTACTCAGACTACAATTCAATTCAAGCTGTTCTTGAAATTGCTCGCTCTCTTATTATTTGGCAATTGCAGCAAGTGTGAAAGAGTGATAGAGCGAGAGAGAGAGAGAGAGATAAAGAAAAAGAGAGATGCTGTATATGCATGCAGAAGGTGCAACAGCTTTCGCAGACGACTTCGCTGTATTCGATATATTGTATATTCGAGCTGCCACATTAATTATGAAAAATTATGTACGAACGGCGGCCTGGTTGGGGGCTGTGTGTGCCAGCCAAGTTAATTACAAGTTGCGCCCACTATAAACGCCACACGGCTGCGAGAGAAGGGCGAGCACCAGATAGATCGAACCCAATCAAGCAACGCACAATGGACTTTTCATTTTTTTCGCCAGCGACATAAAAGGCTGGTAGACTATGTGATAAACTAACAGATGCCCTGTACTAAACATAATTTTTGCTGATCTTCGATTTAACTGCTTCTTTAATTTTAGACGACATGCGAGAATCTCCTCCTCTTTATGGTCTTCAATGCAAAAGTGAAGTTTATAAATCATATAGCACTTGGCATAAGGCTGAGATTTAACAGAATCTGTTTACAGCTCACTTGAAGAATTGAGATTACAATAGATAGGGTGCAAAATTGGTAGTATATGAGACTCCTCATATACCCTAAACCCTACTCAGACTACGGGGTATGAGGTCTTTTGTGTCCGAGTCAAGCAGCGTCTCCGATTAACTTACAAATTGGGATTAGCGGGACACCAAGGTAGCAGCAGATGATTCCCACTCCGACGCCGCCTGAGTACATGAGACCCTGTTGGGGACCTTGGAGGCCGACGGCTTGCAGCATTGGCACAATTAAAAGCGCGTTCTACGCATTCATTTTTCATAATTTAACACGCTGCCCCCGCAACGCTAGGGCAACAAAGGGTTAAGCATGAGGAGAACTAAGCGTGCAGAGAGCAGACTCATTAGATTTTCCATATCTAATTATGTTTGAGATATTTGATTAATTATAGGCGGCTTGATTGATTGAGCGCGCTGGACAAAACACCTTGCAGCCACAAGCTCTGAAGTGGCCAAGAGCCACCGATCCACCGAGCCACCGAGCCACCGAGCCAGTGAGCCAGCGAGCCACTGAGAATGCCGAGTCTCCCGCCTGGCAATGAAAAATGCAACGGCAAACAGTACACAATAACAACAAAAACCAACGGCAACGACAACAACAACAATGGATTGTTGGCGGCATTGTGTTGTTGTCAGTTCGAGACGCCACAGCTTGCGGTGGCAGCAACTGTTGCTGCTGCCGCCTGGAAGTTGCTGCATGTCAAAGTTGTGTTGTTGCTATTGTTGATGTTATTGTTGCTGTTGTTTCTTGCATTAATGTTGTTGCTGTTGCTGTTACCGCTGCGCAGCTGTTTGATTGATTGCCAATTGAATATTTGTGCCTTGCGTGATGTACGCTCTGCTGTCTAACAAAAGCCTCGCATGTCTTTGGGACATGGTCAAGTCCATTGATAAAAAGTAAGAGAAACAGATTTAAAATGAAGACCAACGCCATATGTTTTTCGGCTAATCAATGCTGGACAGATTTGCACCGCTAAATGCAACAATTTCCTGCCAGCAGCAGCAGCAGCAGCAGCGGCAGGAGCAGCAGCAAATTCGTTTGACAGTTTTGCATTGCCGCCGCACACACATAAATAAATAAATAAATACGCAAAATGTGTAGCGCCTGACAGGCGGGGCACTAAATTTATGGCGGCACAAGGACACAGACGTCACACAACGGAAGAAGCAGCCAGCCAGAGAGACAGACAGACAGACATACAGCCATACAGCCAGCCAGACCAAGAGGATGCGGCAAAAAGCCTTGCTGACATGTTAAACGACTGTGGCTAAACGGAAAGAAAGAGACAGGGAGACCGACAGGGAGACCAGCAGAGCGGGTGTGACAGAGAGTAGGGCAGAGCGAGAAAGAGAAGGAAGTATGGCAAATCGAAAGCATTCGATTTAGCCAAAAGATACGAATTAATTAAGCAGCATGCGGCAGATACGCTGACTTAATCCATTCGCGCTATAAATCAAATTGCCAAGCAGCAAGTGCTGCTTCGGTCGCTCTGGCTGCCAGGAAGGTGGTTGGCATGGCCAATTGCAATTGGGGCTCAAAGGTGCCGGCTACAATTTGCCCAACGCCCGAACCACTTGAGAGGTGGCTGCATGGCTGGTGTGGCGGTGTCTTGTTCGAGTTAGGAATCGCATAAGAAGTCCATTAATTATCAACGGGTTGGATAAATACAAATATTATTAAGAGCGACCCAAGCATGTTTCAGCCACATCATCATCATCATCATTACATCATCATCATCATCATCATCATCATCATCATCATCGTCGTCATTATCATTACAACATGACCCACTCCCATTGGACGGTCTACGCAACATCACGCTGTCAGTCAGCTGGCAACATGTTGCTGCCGTCGCAGTCTTTGGTGTCTGGCAGCAACACTTAGCGTTTGTTTATCGCACCAGCACGAAATGTTGTTGCCAGGCGCTGTTGCTGACGCTGCTCCTGCTGCTGCTGCTACGGCTGCTGTTGCTTTTGCTGTTGCTATTGCTGTTGCAGAGCCGCCGCCCACTTTGTTAGACCGTGAACCGTTAGTTTTGCCACCGCCGCCACGCATGTTGGCCACTTCACGCGTTATTTACAGTTGGTCGGGTGTGCGAGGGAGTTGCAGCCGTTAGATGCCTATTGCTGCTGCTGCCGCAGTTGCATGTTGTCGCTGTTCTCCATCACATGAATCACGACGCACTCGCCTGGCAGCCAACAACATTGAAATTGAGGCAATTTGTTTGCTGTTGTCGCGCATCCTGCGGGTAATTAAAAAAGGCGCAAGAACAGCAACTGCAACGCAACGGCAGCAACAACAGCAGCAGCACCACCACCAAGATCGACTACGAGCCATAGACATGACATGGCCAATGGCTGTGGCAAAAACTGGTCACTGCAGTGGCAATTTGTGGCAATTACATGCGGAGCCATTTACATTTAGATTGAAGGGTATTTATCTTAGCCAAGTTGCACGGTGCATGGAGCACGGTGCGTGGTGCGTGGAGCGTGGTGCACGTTGCACGTTGCGCGTTGCACGTTTACCAGTGGCACGTCAAAAAGACACAAGTTGTTTGCCGAACTTGGCAAACATTATCAAAATGTTGCACTGTTCAACTGTGGCTCTGGCTCTGACTGTGGCGCCCGGTAATGAAGTGCAGCTCGCTTTTCGAAATGTTACAAAATGCTAACAAGTTGTTATTATAAATCGACATGGAAATTAGTTTACACTTGAAGCCGTTTGCCGTCTGCCGTTTGCTGTTTGCTGTTTGCCGTTTGATTTATTGCCGCCTGTCGCCTGACTGCCAGCTGTCTACTACCAACCCAGCCAGGCCGACGCAAGCCTCGACGCCGACAACGACAGCGCCAACGACACCGATACTAACGCTCGAGCTCCGACACCCGACACCAGTTGAGGCGCTGAGGCTGGCGCTGGCGTTGGTTAGACGCCGCGTGGATCCTAGGCGAGCGTCGCTCCGGCTCGGCCCGCCTGAGCGGCCCATAGGTCGCGCTGCCTGTCCGCCCAATGCCGCTATTGTGGCTTGTGCTTGGTTTCAATTTCAGCTCGCATCGCCTACGCACAGGCAGCTCTTATGATGGGCAAGAATCACATCATGATTAACATATTAAAATGCAGACAGACGAAATCAAAAATCAAATCGACTTCACAAACACGGTAGAGCTGTGAAAGCCATTGACGGCACCATCAATAGTATCGATGGATGAGCAGCTAAATTTGCGATAGATCTACGGATTTTATTTGATGGAGATATATTGGCTCACTTAGCGAACAGCTGAAACAATGCTTGTAATTTAATATCTCAGTATGTGTATGAGGAATTTTGTATACTCATTTTTGTGGTCTATCTATTATAGTCGAAATTAAAATTAGTTGATGCTCTTTATGAAAAACATTTATTTGTAAGTTTCAGAAAAATGGAAACACTGCTGACCAAGGGAGACGTGACTGTAGAAAACTGTAAAAATTCTTCAAACTAAAAACAATATATACATTAAACAAAATAAATAAAAATTATAACATATATTTGCGAGTCCCATAACCTGAAAAGCAAAAGAAAAGATATACAAAAAAATTATTATCTTTAAACAGAAATGAATTAATAAGTGACTCTTGCGAAATCGAGTAATAACATTGTTATTTGAATTTAAAATTTAAAAATAATTAATGCTTATAATAATAAAATTAAAAATATTAATCATACAACAATAATAGCTTTAACGCGCAAGCACTTTCTGCTCCACAATTTAAAACAAGAGGGAAATATGTACATAATTCCTTTAAGTTCCAATGGCTCTGCGTGGCAATCGAGTGGAATAATTTACCTGCAGCTCAAATTTGTTGCCATTTGCACTTCGGGTAGCAGCGGCGCTTTTAAGCTGTCAATTTTCGGGCACTCTGCGTCTGTTAAATGCCTGCTTAACTGCCACGCCCATCGCCAGCTGTCTGTAAATATGCGCTTAATTACATGTCATTACACAGAACAATGCAGTGCAGCGGCAACGAGGCAACGAGGCAGCGACAACAACAACAACAACGACAACAACAATAGCAATAACAACCTCATAAGTAATAAAGCACGCCATGCAACCGCAGACCGGAATTGGCATCCGATTCCGACTTTTCACAAGTCGGAGGATTGCCTTCGCCCTCTGCCCTCTGCTCTCTACTCGCTGCCTTCTGCCCCCTCTCTCTCCGCTCCTGTCACACCTAGCGCACAAACTATGAATCAATTTACGGGCGGGCATTGGGCGTTTATCAAACATAATGAGGAAACAACTTTTTGACTTATCAACTGGCGGTGGACACCGTGTGCTAGGTGCTAGCTGGTAGGTGGTAGCTGCCGGTGCTGGGGCTGCGGCCTACCTGACAGTAACGCCTGCTGGCGAGCCAAAAAGTGTTGGTTAAGGTGTAAGAAAATTTCATTATCGCACACACACACACACAGAAACAGCGCGAAAAAATGTCGTGCGGCATGCAATGTAAAACCATTGAACGAGATGGAGCTGCAGGAGGTGACAGAGAGGGAGCTGTTACGCCCGTGTCTGCATCGTTTATGCGAGAAAAGCAATGAGATATGCTATATGAAAAGAGAAAAATCAAAATTAAAATAAAACAAAATAACACTTATCAAAATATATAAAAAAGATATATGCAGTGCAGCAGAATGAGAGTATTGGATTTGAAGTAGGCTGGTCTGTCTACCCAGCAACAACAACAACAACATCAGCAACAGGCTCAGTTGCATGGCTGATATTATTAAAAAACTGTCAAAAACGCCTGCGCGAAGGCGCCGAGATGCAAACTGAGACTCAGTCTGAGACTGAGACCCTGACGGAGACAGAGAGAGAAGCGGAGTCTCAGACAGAGACAGCGACTGTGCGTGCTGGACTCGCTGCATGCTGCCGTTGTTGTTGCTGTTGCTGTTGTTTTACTCTGTATCTGAGGCACATTTATCATTTTCATTTCAATTTTGGCGCATTATTCTTGCAACTAAATATCGCCAGCGCCAACTGAGAAATGTGTGGGCGGACAACTGTCTGATTGGCGCAGGGCCACATGGCGTATGAGCAACGTGCGAGCTCCCCTGTCAGTCCGTCTCCGTCTCAGTCTCAGTCTCGGAGTGTGTACAGCATCTCGTTCTCATTATAAGCATGCTTCGCGCCTCAACTCGCTCACTCGGCTCGCGTTACTGTTGCTCTGGTTGTTGTTGTTGTTGTTGTCGCTATTGCTGTTGCTGTTGTGGCGTGTCATAAAACAGTTTGAAAGCACATAAAACTGTCAAAGTCAGTTTGCTCGTGCTTAGAATTTTTATGCAGGAAGTGCAACGGACAGCACAACTAACTAGCTGGGGGAAAACCAATTGAAAGATGGACGGAAATGTTGCAGGCTATGTTAAGATTTCGATACGAGCAACATTCGTGCGATGCCACAAAATGTTAGGGGGCAAAGCCTAAATGCGTTAATTATTTCATAGGAAAAATATAGTAATAATCAATTTAATTTCATTAAATCCTCCTAAAGTTTGAAATTGACAGTGATATTACTATGTAAAAAGTAAAAATAATAAATAAATATCGTAAGTACTTTGAACAATTCTCTCCGATATCATAATCATATTCAATTCTAAACTTAAAGTTGACTCGAATCGAGCTCGAGCCACAGCAGAAGCCAATGTACGGCACCTACCAGGAGCTGTCTGGGCATGCTGCTTCCTGCCAAGAAAATGCAGTGCCAGCAATGCCGCCAACTAGAGTCAGTCAAAATTATGCAATTTATGCGCCTTACGTGGCCAAGCAGCAATGCTTCTTGGCAAGCAGAGGGACACACAGGGTTAACCAAAAAACACACTTGGCGCCAGCTCCTGCGCCTTCTGCGTGCTGCTGTTGGTGGTGTTGCTGGTGGTGAGACTGTTTTTGCTGCCTTCCTCATTTTTGGCAACACAAATTTGCCAGCCACGTACACGACTCGAGCTGCAATGCGGCGCTTTTGTTGCTCGTGTCAGAGGTTTGGGGTCTGCTTATTGTTTGATCGTCGGTGCTCGGCTCGGTAATCAAGCAGCTACGGCTGCAGTTGCTGTTGCAGTTGCTGCCGCACCAGCAACAATTGCTCTGAAATTGGCTAAAGTGTGCGCGCTAACAAAATGTATTAGATTTCGCGCAGATAGCGCAGAGCGCTGAAGCGTAAAATGTGCGCCTATCAAGCAAATTGTATCAGCAACACGTTTAGGCTGCTGGTGCTGCCACAGCAGCAGCAGCATTGACCCACGCGATGGCAACATCATCTAATGCCTGGCGAAAACACTTTGTCTGAAATTCAATGCCAGCGGGCGCTTTGCCATTTCGCACCTCTTTGACTTGCAGCTACCTATATGGCAAACACTTGTTGTTGTTGTTGTTGGTATTGCTGATGTTGGTGGCAGCAGCTGGAATCAGCCTAAGGCACGCGCGTGCCCCCACAAAAGTGGGGATTTACGATGGCTGGAATAATCAGCGCAAGCGAATCGCAGACAAAACAACAACTGTGGTAATAAAATGCTTCCGGAGCACCGGCAGCTACAATCACAGCAGCAACAGCAACAGCACAGCAAAAGCAACATCAACATCAACAGCAACAGCAACAGCAACAACAACACTCTGTTGTCGGCTGCTGACGTTAAAGTGATGCATGAAGATTATCATATGATATTTTCTAAAGCGCGTAGTGGACATTTAGCCACACTACAAGCACAATATTTTGGCTGTCAAGTTGCAGCTGCTGACGTTGCTGCTGCAATGGCTGTTGTCGTTTATCAACGGGTGTTGATCACGCTTGCATCGCGCTCCATTTGATGACGGCTCTCAGAATGAGCTTACATGCACCACATTATCTTAATGTGACTGCAAATGAATGAATGAATGAATCTTGCTGGGGCACATACTGCTGATGTTGCACTTTCCAAGACGCAGACTTGGGCAATGCGCATACGCCCTGTGTGTGTACATGCAAATTAGTCATGGTCCCGGTGTGGCAGGCCATAATCTGCCTTTTGGCAGCCGGCAATTTGCTTAGCACCCGCAATAAAGATAAAGCGTTTATTGTCTTGTAGCATTTAATCATTGATGCCAGCCGGCGGGCCTCTCGATTCAATAGCAATGGTGCACTTGTTGCACAAATGAGTCATCAATATTTGGCACCCAATTCGGGCAGACAGTCCAAAGTCACCCACCCAAGTGGGAGAGCCAGCAGCGGCAGTGGACGCTCGGGTGGGCAGCAGAGGGAGTGGGAGAACTGGACCCGACCGACTGGACGACGCGAGTGCATTGCTGATCAGATAAAAACGTCGGCAATCAGCAGCGTCATAATTTTTCCAGCGATAAATGAGTTGCGATAAGCAACGAGTGAAGAGACGGAGAGAGAAAGAGCAATGAGTGCTCGAAGCGTGGAGGAAGAGTGCGTAGTGGTCAGTGGGATGCCCGGATCGGGGCGTATGGAGTCGCAGTCTGCGCTTCAAGCGCTGCCTGAGCGCTGTAATTAAATGTCGTCAATTAATCAAATGTCACAATAAAAATAACAGAGTATAAAATCCTGAAATTAATATGCGTTAAAATGAAATGGCCTCAACAGCAACAACAACAGTCAGAGCCGTCGCAGCAGCAACATGAGGAGCTGCAACAGCAATTGCTGACCACAAGAGCAGCAGCAGCAGCAGCAGCATTGGCAACAGCATTCTTGGAACACAAAATCGTGGGAGCAATTATAATTATTTTTAATACACAGACTCGTATATAAACAGTGAGACACATATGGCATATGGCATGACCTGCTGCTGATCCTGCTGCCCAGCAGCAGAGCAGCAGAGAAGCAGCAGAGCACAAGCGGAAAGTCTCTGGGTGCGTGCGTCGTATTTTATGGCTTGTCCTCCAACGATGTCGACGACGATTGTGTGGCATCTGTGATTTTTATCGCTGCAGCGCATATAATAACAATAATTCTTAAAGTGGGGGAAGGTCAGCGCACAATGTCAACATGCAAAGAACACAAGAACAGCAGCTGAGACTCCAGGGAGGCAGAGACCCGGTCACCGGCTGAGCCTGCAGCCGGGCCAGGAGTCAGCAGCCAGTGGCCAGTGGCCAGAAGCGGCCAGACTGCGGCAAGGAATCGAGCGCTTAAACTCAACAGCAACATTAATTTGCAGCTACGGCAGAAGCAGCACAATTTGCATAAGGGCCTGGCGATGGCAACGCAACGCAAGCTGATACAGCGTGACTCACGAGACTCACGCGAGTATTGATGTGAAACTGATGAAATTTGAAATTTAACCACAATTGAGTGTGATTTGGTTGTGATTTTGAAATCTTAGTATACTAAATTAAATTGACCTATGTTGTATAGATTTATGGATAAAATTATATCTAACAAAAGACGCCAATAGCCAATGTTGAATTTTAATTCAATAATAATAAATAGTTTAATAATATTAAACAAGTAATAAATTAAATAGTTAATTAAAATATTATATTGAAATTTTAGAAATGTTCATAATTCAAATGAGACTGCTTGTTGGGTTTTCTTACACTGTTGAATCGTTATTTGGTCGGCTTGGATTAGATTCTCTTATGGTATTACTTAGAGTACCATTTGCCTAAGGTGCTTCCACGAAATAATTAAATTCATACTCGTCGCAGAGTATTCATTCATTGCGCTGTGGTAATTTATCTAGTGCTTAAAAATAATATATTACTCACGTGGCCATCTCCAGGGGCATGGCTCGGGTTGGTCGTCGCCTGACTTTGGGTTCTGCCCAGTTGTAAAATGATATCATAATATGCGCCATCAACGGTTGCAAAATTTATAACTTATTTCGTGGCCCCAGCAGCGCGGGAGAGAGACGACGCGATTGTGCCAAGGAGAGTGACAGAGACTAAAGAAAAGACTAAAGGCAATCGAAGCGTCGGCGGCGCCACTCTGGGATCACTCCAGCGAATGGGATTGTGACTGTAATTCTGACTGTGCCGTATCGAGAGACCCCCTACAGTAGTGCCAATGAGCTGTTAATGTGTGTGCGGCAAGGATTACATTTCATTTGCGAGATTCCCCGACTGGCGGTTGCCCACAGCCAGCCGAAAGAATTGATGCGCCTTAAATTTGCCTTAATATTGTGGGTGATTGCAATTTGATTGCGGCCGTGCAGCAGACAGCACAGACCGCGCCTGCCCAAAAGATGTGGGCAGCAGGATGCACATGTTGGCCACTGCTTGCCCGTCGGCAGTCCAAGGCGCTTGCTCCGCTCGCTGCTTGTGTCAACAGCATGTCAGAATGGGACAGTCGCTAGACAGTAGGCGACATTGCCTACGCTGTGGCACTGGCTGTTGCTATTGCTGTCGCTCTTACGCCAACAGCTCCTCCTACTGCTCTAGACTCTTTCGGATACCCATTAGCTACATGAACAACGAGAGTATATGTGTTTTACATGAAATATAATTAATTATTGTTTATGTATATGCATTCTCGGTTTATCATCGGTATATCAATAAAAATTAATTTATTAGTTTGATTCATTTCATTTTAATGTAAATATCAAAACTTCTGTTCACAAAAGTTCATCGTCATTATTATATAAGAAAATATATTTTTCTAAGCAAATTTCCAATTTTAATGAGTTTACTGCAAATACAAATACTATCGAGTCTTACAGCTCTACTAGGTATATAATAATCCTCATTTTAGTGCATGTGATTACATTTAGTTTTGTAGGAAAGCAAATTTAATAATTTCATTTGTTAACCTAATTTTACCTTAATATACAGGATACCTCGCAGTCAGGCATACCCAGTCGCAGCACTATTGCCTGTTATGATTTCGCGTTCTTTGCCAGCTTATCAAGCTGCATTATTGGCTGTCCCCCAGATTGCACTTGAACTTGACTTGAGTTGCTGTGGGCAGTTGTTGTTACGCTTGTCTGGACTGTCTGGGGCGGTGGCGATAGTCCGCAGCTGAAACTTCGGTAGCAGCTTGGCTAGGCATACGCCTAGTTATTGTTGTTGCTCTTGTTGTTGTACTTGTACTGTAGTAATACTTATGTACTTGTTATTGCGGGCTATTAATTTATGGAGCTGCAATTTATCACATTTAGTTGATAGATAGATTCATTTTTCACACATAGCATATATACCATATAAACATGTAACATATTGTATTTCTTAAAAGTTTTCTTATCCACAAATGTTTGTGACTACTAAAAGTATGTTGAGGTAGACCAAAGATTTCTCTCTATCAGGCTGATCCCTATTTTTGTCTTCAAATAGCGGTTACGAATATCTCTGCGCCTCGTAGTTCTGGATGTATTCGCTCAGGTATGTTAATGTTAATGTCCATGCGACAAAGTTACTTCAGCCATGTCCATGATAATGATTTAGTGGAATTTTTATGGCAAATTTATTTGCGCGGCGCACACAGAGAGCGAGAGACACGAGAAAGATATTTTAATTGATTTTTCAGCAAAAGTGTGGGAAGACAGCGGCCGCCCGCCCCCCGCGGACCGCGCTCCACCCCACCCAGCCCGTGGCAAAGAGTCAGCGAAAGAAAGTAACCCAGAGCCGAATGATATATCGATTTGTGCGCTGTTATTAAATGCTTTTGCACAGGAGAACAT
The DNA here is from genome assembly GCF_054131105.1 of Drosophila navojoa. Classification (NCBI taxonomy): domain Eukaryota; kingdom Metazoa; phylum Arthropoda; class Insecta; order Diptera; family Drosophilidae; genus Drosophila; species Drosophila navojoa. The sequence goes on from NC_142892.1 coordinate 23,410,551, forward strand.
CGCCAACCTGAAGTAGCAAGCACATCAATTTCTGGTTAGCATCGACTCACGGATCGCCTGGATCTCTTTGGCCCGGGTCGAGACGCATAATTAATGCGAAAGCCAACGCAGTTGAGCGGCTGTGGCGCATGCGTAAGGCGAACGAAGAGGTGCAGCAGCAGCAGCAATTGCAACAGTCGCAGCAGCAACATCAGCCAGAAGCAGCAACTGGAAACAGCTCCCCACGCAACTGTCTGCCCCGTCCACCCTGCTGATCTCCCTCTCTGTCTCTCTCTCGGATGAATTCCGGAATTTTTAATAATTGCACTTGTTGCGCCAAAAAAAAAAAAAATAAATAAATAAATTAGTAAAAAGAAACAACAAAAACAGAATGAAGTCGAAAGAAAACAACACCAATCGAACTGTGGAAGCCGGCTGTGGCGCAGCCGAGTCCCCGAGTGCCTGTACCAATCCAACTGCAAGTCCAGCGAGGCGACGATGAAGACGACAACGGCAATGTCGACGCAGCGAAGATGACGCGGCAAGGCTGCAGCCTGCAGGTGCAACGAACGCATGGCCCAACTGCAGCGAGCAACGGCAACTGGGATGAGCAGCCGATGCGTCTGCGTGGTCATGCCACTATTTCTTTGGCCCGGCTCGAGTCCCTGCCGCCCAGTCTTGGCCCAGTGAACGCATCTGTGGCTGCTCCGTCAGCCGCTCCACCACCGCCGCCGCCGCCGCCGCCGCCGCTGCCGCTGCCGCTGCTGCTGGTGCTGCCACTGCCTGCTCGTTGGCGAGATAAATTATGTCGCTAATGCAAAGTGCTCCGCTTTATGCAGGCAGCCAGGCAGCCAGGCAGCCAGTCTGGCAGGCGAGCTGCCACGGAGGTGGTGGAGGATGAGGAAGACGATCCAGACGCAGTGCGTTTGGCTTTTATCTCGCTTATTGGTTGGCATTTGCCGTGTTGAAGTCGTCGTCGTCTTCGTCTTAGTCTTGGACTGCGACTGGCTTCGGATCTGGGAGTAGGCGTAGGCCATATTAGCGGTACAACTTGCACAAAAAACAAACCCGCTGATAAAGCGACATCGTTAGGTTGGCGCTGTCTGCATTCGCTAATTACTGGACTCAGCACAACTCTCTGACGCGACGGCTGTTTGAGGCGTGGGAAAATGGGGAAAATTGCGATGCAAATGACCATTTCTGTCACAAAGCAAAGAATAACAAAATGATAGAGACGAGGACAGATTGAGGAGAAGCATGAGTTGCATAGGAATAAATAGAAATACATAGAAATAATGTACGAGAATATAATGCACACGTAAATAATGCATATATAATATACTAAACTATATACTTTTAACTATAGATCTAAAAATTCTAAATGTAAATATAAGATTTACTTAATATTATAAAGAATGATGAGAAGCATGAGTTACATATAAATAATAGTGCATTATAATATAGATTCATGCTTCGCCTTGTACTGTGTTATATCTATGTTACATTATATTAGTAAATATAACGATAATATAATATATAATTTAATATTAGATACAAATATACTATACAATAATACTATATCATTAGTAAATCTAAATTAGTTTTATTTTTCACTGGTTTAAGAGTTAAGTGATACCGGGAACTCGTCATTGGGCGAATTTATAACGAAATACGTAGCGCCACGAGAAATATATATATTTTATTTATTTTTTAATTTTAATTTATTTGTTTTTTTTTTTTTTCATCTTTATTGTGTGTTTTTGCAGATATTATTTCCGACAACCAAATGTTTTTAGGACTTCTTAGTGTTTTTCTAAAACTGAAGTTCATAAATTTATATTTTCACTTTAAATTGCATCTTTTCATATATTCTCTTTTTAAGGCCCCTTCGTCATTTAGAACTTAAGGACTTGAGTGAAATTTGAGCAGGTTTACCTGTGCCTCCTTATTTAGCTAAAGTCACGTTTCTCCTTTGGCTTTGGGTAAATTTTAATTAAAAATATTTATTCAAAATGAAAAACTCTAGCAAACATGTGACTCGTGTGTTTTGTCGCTTGCCTGTTGCCTGTTGTCTGTTGTCTGTTTTCTGTGCCTGTTGTTTCTTGTTTACTTTCGCCATTTAGCGATGAATTCACTGCTCGGGACATTTGCTCAAATTAGCAACAACAAGTGCAGCAGCAGCAACAACAACAGCTAATAAAAACTCTGAAATGAGAAAAGCCAAACAAAACATTTGCCCGACAGCAGCAGCACCAGCAGCAGCAACAACAACAACAGCAACAGCAACAAATGACAAGAAATAATAAAAATGAGAGCACGCTTTTTGGCTTTTTGGCTTTTGGGCCGTGCAGCTGTTACAAAATCTTTGCCGCTGGTGGCAGCCATTTTCTATTGCCATTTAGGTGAGATGCTGTTGCTGCTGCTGCTGCTGTTGTTGTCACCATGTTGCCCCACATGAGCAACAAAAGGCGACAAGAAATTAATTTCATGCACAGAAAAAAAAACGATAGCAACAAAAAATACACAATTCAACGTGACATGGAAAATATTTGCGCATTTCTTTAAATTTGCATACACTGCCTCTGGGTATTACGACTTCGTCACCAAGTTTGTGGCCCACTTAAGAGGATACAATTCATCCTAATTGGTCATCCTGAAGAGGAGTATTTGCTCTGATCTGTCTGCTTCTAACGGTATTTAAATTTCAGAATCTCATTTTGATTACTTTTTAGTCTGTTTGATATTGAGAGATTGACGATGCGAAACTTTATAATTTATTAGATAATTTATTAGTTTTATAGGATACCTGCTAGTCATTATTCTCAGTTACTTGAGAGAATATAGGAAATCCCTTAGTCAGTATTTTCCTTAACTTGATTTTCGTTTATTCACATGCTTTTTTTAGTGGGGGTTGCTCCACAGGCTTTGGGGTTGCAGCGAGTACCGTCGACTCTTCCACAAATTAGTTTACTTTTTGTGCTAGCAACTGACGCTAATTAGAGCGCGCCTCCGTCGCCGCCGTTGCGCGAATCGCCACCCGTCGGATTTCTCGCCACTTATTATATCATTTTTGAGGCGTATGCAGTTGGCAAGGCGAAAGCAGACGGCATTTTGCGATTTTGTCACAGTAATTGGACATATTAATCTCTGTTCACATGCAGCGCTTGCAACTTGCAGTTGCCGCCAGACATGCCGCAAACCGGGCGGCGTCGGCGTCGGCCCCCAACAGTTGCCGCCTGTCCTCAGTCCGTAGTCCAATGTCCGATGTCCGATGTCTCATGTCGGGGCGTATTTGGGATGCCCAGACTGCCAATTTTTTATCGCCTTGTGTGATACAAATGCAGCAAATCTACATAAACGCGATGAGAATACTTTGGCGGCGTCTTGGTTGAATTGAGTTTAGGATGAATTCGTGCTGAATTGTGAATGTAAAACGAGATGTTAAATGGTTCCACAAAAGAAAAGTGCATGTATATACTGATAATAATGAAAATATAATTCGATATTTTGTATCTTGTGGAATATCTGTGGTGCTGCAACATGGTGGCATTGCTCAATCTAGACACCGCAATGATTTGTTGCTGAATTTTCTCTGCTGCATGCCCACATAAATTATGAGCGAATTTTGAAAGCGATTGACTCCGCGCGGAGTCGCCGGCAATGCACATGAATCGCGATGACTTGTGGACTTGGTGCAATTTTCAAAATGAATTGCTAATGAAAATGTCATTTGAAATTGCGGCACGTACGCGGCCAGCAAAATGGGCAATTTGTTGCTCGTGCCGCGAGTGCAACAGTAGCTGTGGTTGGCCGGGCTTAGATCGAAGATTTGCGGCGGTGCAGGCCTGTGACAAAGGCCGATGTCGAGGCTACCCGCTCAGCGCCCCAAAAGGAGTCTTATCACCTCCACTGGAATCCCCACTGTCCCTCAGCCCCCTTGCCCCTCCCCGCCAGTTTTCCACCATCAACTGTTGCCGCGTCGGTCGCGTCTCGTTAACTGCCAAACGTTTGGCCATTATCGCATTTGCATTCGCCGAGATGGCAAACAAAGTGTAAAATTATTTAATGCATGTGCTAAAGCTTGTCGAAAGGTGCAGATCCAACATGGGACTGCGCTGAGCTGCTCCTCGAGTAGGTGGACTTGTGCTGCTGCTGCTGCTGCTCCTGCTGACTGGGCTGGCAATTGATGCGCGCGCAGCGATATCGTTTGGCATTTTTGTAGGTGTTGCTGATTGCTGCACGTAGCTGCCGCCGCTGCCTCTGCCACCGCCAGCAGCCTGCGCTGCTTCAATGTCCGCACTTGAAACTGAAGTTGAGGCAGCCGAGGCCGCAGCAGATGCGCCGTTGCGCCAGGCTTTTCTCAAATTCAATTTAGCTGGTGTTGTTGTTGCTTGTAATTTTGTTCCTGCAACAGATGCAATCAGCAGTTGAGTCAAAGGCAAAGCTATCGATATCAGTTGATGTTGCTGTTGCCGTTGCCGTTGTTGTTGTTGGCGTTGTTGTTGCCGTTGCTGCTGCAACGAGGCATGGACAGAGTCGAGTTAAAGGCAATCGTGCAACACGGCATGTTGCAGCTTGTTATTGCTTGATTGCCGCTAAAATTAAGTTGGCTATTGGTCGCAGCTCAGCTCCACCACCAACACCACCACCACCAACACCACCACCACCAACTGCAAATGATAAATCACTTAATTGCACAGCGAGCGCATAAAATGGAAATTGAGCGTGGTCAAGACATGACAAGGGGTTGCTCTTGTTGCTGTTGTACCTCTTGCTGTTGCTGCTATTATTGAGTGATTGGACCGAGGGATGGCCGCCCGCATATCATCATAAACTCTAATGACCGCTGCCCACACATTCCCCAGCGAGAGTCGCTGAAACCAAAGCCGATATCGAAATCAATGCCTGACAAATTGACACAATTGCCGCATGAGTCAATTGAAAAAGTTTCACACCATCATCATGCCGTTGATGATGACGTTGCTGCTGCTGCTGCCGCTGTAGCTGTTGACTGTTTGCCACTTTATTTTATTGTTTCCCCAAAGGCAATGCAGCAGCATGGATCGCAAGTGAAATAAATCGCCAACTGGCAGCCACAATTCTAACAGCCAGCGTCACGCAATAGGCAAAAGCTGCTTCCCGCTCTCACCCCTCAGCCATTGCTCGCCCAGCGACGAGCAAACAGCAACGATAACAACAGCAACATCAATTAAACGAACAGCGAGACGAAAGCCGGCTCGTATTCTATGCGGGTGTAAGTTGTCGCCTTTATCGTTTTTGTTTTGTCATTGATTTCATTTCAATTTGATTGCAAATTGAAATCAATTGTCATCGTCGATACCCCTTTGCTTTTATTTTCTGTTTGAGTTTGCTGCCTTCAATTGATTGTACATTGATTGCGCATAATTTGTGAGAGTCGTTCGCCCGATTTCATTCAAAATCAAATCGAGCCTCAATCTGTTTTCTCAACTGTCATCTGAGTCTCTATCTTGACTTGGCTGCTGCCTTTTTTCCAGTCTCACACGGCGATTGGTTTGTCTCACTGATTGCCAGCAGAGTCCGTAACTAATTTACTGTCTTTGCACCTGCTCGGCCAGTCGACTAATAAGCCTTATTAATAAGCAATTAAGTATCGACTCCGACAGCCGAACAATCGACCCACGCAAATGAGCCAAAGCGAAACTCAAATCAGCCGACGAGGAAAGGGAAAAGAGGAAAGAGTAAAGGGATGAGAGGCCATAGAGAAGACAACGACGAGGCTGGCGACTCAATTTAGCCAACTGAATGACTGATTAAAGCCCAGAGAAAGACAGGGGCGATGAATCGCAGGGAATAAGAAACAACGAAGTCTCAATACCCTTTAACAGTTTTCAACAAATTTGAAATGAATGTATATTTATACATTCATCAAATAGTGTTTGCTTACCTTAAATGTGGAATATTTGATTATCATAAGGCAATTAATTCTCTCAGTGCTGCAATTGAAATATATAAATATTTGAAATTGATCGATTGGTGGCGAATGCATTAAAGAGTGCTCAATGAGAGACGTGTAATACTCCTGTTAGTTCGTTAAGAGCCACAACTCGACCGGCACTTGCAAAAAGCGACATACGCAAATTAGCATTTCCCTTGTCTCAGCAGCAACCGTCGCTGGCAGAGCGACAGCACCAGCAGGAACTGCAATGCCATTGAGGGCAACATCAGAGAGAATCAGCAAGAGAAACAGGCCCAATTCCAGAGTCGTCCGACTCATCATTAAAATGTGTGTCCGCTCGCCCAAAAACTTGATAGCGACATCGCCTCTCGTCCCCCGCCGAGTGCTGAGTGCGTCGACGTTGTCGTCAATGTCGCCACAAAAGAGCCGCCGCCGAGCTGAAAAATGCGAACAGGCTGCATACTCCCACTGTAGCAGACAGATGTAGACAGTAGACCGAAGACCGAAGACCGAGGACTGAAGACTGAAGACTGAAGATGGAGCAAACTGTTCAGAATCTGCACCTGTCCTTTGCGCTTGTGCTTGTGTGCTGGGCACGTCATTTAAATTACATTAAATTGTTGCGCTGACCATGAAAGCGCTGCAAATAAATTCGTTAAAATAACTGCGTCAAAAACGCAGCCTCACAGCCGCAGAGCTGCAGAGCTGCAGAGCTGGAGATTTGCTCTGGCCAAAGTGGAACAGTGAACGGGGGCAACAATCCCCGCCAGCAACAACTGCAGCAGCAGCAATTTATGCGACCAAGACAGTAACTGTTGCTGCTGCTGCTGCGGCTGTGGCTGCTGTTGCTGCTGCCGTCGGGCATTTGATTTGCAACACAAACAATGACAACGGCAACAAATTTCATAAATGAAAGATTGTGAGGCCGCTGGACAGGAAGTGAGCTGCATAACGGACGCGGAGGTGGAAAGGATGTGGTTGCAGTTGCTGCCGTTGTTGTTGCTGATTGTTGTCCGTCGATAGGCGCGTTGTTTTGTCAGTGGGTTGCGCAAAAATGTGGCTCAATCAGCATGCATTATGCAGCTGATACCGGCCATTGGCCATTGGTCATCGGCAACGAGGGTGGCTCCAGCAGTTGTGCGCACCGCAGCTCCAGCAAATGGCCACAAATTGCAGACTCGATCGCCAATTACGTGCTCGCAACTTGACATTGAGGCTGCTCCATATATGGCAAAGGCTGCCCATTTATATTGTAATTATGCTGCAGTCGGCGTTAATTTCATTGCCGCGCACGCACCTGCAAACAGTAGCTGCCAAAAGTTGCCGGACCGGGCCGCTCCTGCCGACAGCCCGGCAACCCTTTAGCCTCTCGCGAATCATTTTAATTCAATTTACAAGTCGACTGAAATGCTCGGCCGGCTTCAATTGCTTTGAGGGTGCCAACTGGCATGGAATTTGTGAATGTGTTGTTGCTGTTGTTATTTGGCTGTGGTTGCTGTTGCTGTTGCTGCTGATGCTGACGCTGACGCTGATGCGGCTGGCTTTATTTTGGCACTGCTAAATTAAGATTCCATTAGCTGCCAGCTCAGGCATCTTAGAAATGCATCGGAGAGGCAGCGATAAATCTCGCAAGTGTCAAATGCTGCAACAGTCGCTGGCATTGCCGCCGTCGCCGCCAGCAACATGCTCGCTAAGTGCCGCAACAATTCTCAATTCTCTCTAACAGCAGACGAGCAATTGAAACGTGTCGTAGACAATAAATTCCAAACTACAATAAATTATTGCTATAAATATTTCGCCAAAGGTTTTTCTCCCCTTAATCTGAGGCCAAAGTTTGAAGGCGTTGCTGCAGCAAAAGCCAGCAGCATCAAAAAAAAAAAAAAAAAAACAGCCAACCAGCTTCTTCCTCTTCTTTTTCTTCTTCTTCTACTCTATTCAGTTTCGACAAGTGACAGGCCAAAGTGACAGGGACTGCCAGGACAGGAGCAAAATTGAATTAGGAATTGAGAAAAAGTAAAGTGCAATTGTTGCCAGTTCATAGTGTTCCAGGGACAATGCCAATAAATCGCTCACACTTATGACAACAAGCAGATATGGAGAGATACGGAGATAGCCAGAGAGCGGCACGGCGTAACTGCCGGCAACTGGGCACCAGGAGTTGGTCAAAACCGTAAGCCGATCCTTATAGAGTCAGCAAAATAAATCATCGCAGCCGCACAATGATGAAATTATTATTTATGCAGACTCGCTGGGACTGCGTGTGCTCCAGTTAAAGTTAAATTCACTCTTGCACACTCTTACCTAAGAAGAGCTTGCTGAATGTCGAAGGACACTTGTAGCCACAACGTATTTAAATATAGTTCTAGCTGATCTATGGACAGATTGGAATGAAATTTTATAGAATTGTTTCATTATTTACTTCCAAACAATAACGGAATACAGCGTAATCTGCCCCAATGATATTATTAAAATGTCAATTTGATTTCCATACCTTAGTACGGTTTAGTGAGCTCTACGATTTATGTTTTGTTTGTAATCTGATTTAACGTAAACAATACGCAAATTTGTGGATATAACTTTAAGTAGATGGGTGGTTAGAGTTCCATTGGGCTCAATCAATACTTGATATGGCAAGTGCGGGACGTGAAGTCGATAGAATGTAGTCTTACAGAGGTATATCTCTCAGCTTTTTCTTGGATCTCTTCTTGGACAAGACGAAGTTTGAGATATTAATGCATAGAACTCTGAGTATTTAATGTGCATTGCAGGGTATTTAGCCGTTGGTTAACTCTGGCAGTCCGTCTCATACGGCCGAACTTCAATTGCGACCTGTGGCAACCACTTGTTGCCGAGGCTGCCTTTGTCGCCATGAACTTATTGCATGCAACATTTACCGTATTAATAAATTATGAGTATTTATGTGCTGTCAGAAGTCGTGACGGCAGAGCGACACACAAAGTGATAAAATTAGCACAAAAATCTGTGCGTTTCGCAGTGCTTGGCGATTCGGCTATTCGGGACAGACTCGTAAATAATGTATATGCGTGCGAGCTTATTGAATGTCTTCATAAGCGGGCGGGCAACAATTGGAAATTTATGCCCGCGACTTATATGGGCAACGGGCTGGCTGGACATGGAGCCACAGACAGACAGTCGGACAGACGGACGAACGGGCGGACGAACGAACGGACGGACGGACGGACGTCCGTTCATAACTGTAACTGTAAGTGGTGCAGTTCGACCGATAGGAACAGGTGCAGGTGCACCCTGCTCGGACCGTCACTCAAGCAACATGTCCTGCAACAAGCCACAGCAACGACAACAACAGCAACCATAAGAACTCTACAGCAACAACTTGTCGCTTGACACTTGGCGCATTTGACACTCAACGCGCGCATTCACTTTAAATCTAAATTTACTGATATCTGCGTACAAAATAGTATCAACAGCGGCGACAGCAACCACAACAGCAACAGCAATAACAACAACTGCTACAAGCCACAGACAACAACAGCAACAAGTCGGCCAGCGTCGAGAAACGAACGACCTTAGAGGTAATAAACATAAATAACGCCATTGAAAGCGACGCAGGCGCAGCTGAGATCAGTCCAAGACTGAGTCTAAGATTGCAATGGAATTGGCGGGGCGACAGAGAGGACAGAGACACAGCAAGAGGGAGACTTGTCCGGCCCGGCCCGGCCCGGCCTGACTTGGCCAGCTTGTTACTTGTTACTTTGTTGGCCAAGAGACTTCGCGCCGATCGCGACTTGGAGCTGGGGCTCGGCTCGGCTGTTGTCTATGGGCGGGCGTCACAAGAGCCGTCGAAGGTCAACAGATTGTCGGCCTGGTGTCTATTGGTGTCTCTCGATGGCAGCGGCTGCTTGCAATGCTTACAGTGGCTACAGTGGCTACAGTGGTTACTGTGGTTGCAGTGGTTACAGTGGTTAGAGTGGTTGCAGAGGTTGCTGTGGTTGCTGTGGTTGCTGTGGCTGGGCAGGCGTAGCCGCGATAATTGTTTCTTGTCCATTTGGATATTTTGATTGCAGCTAATGAGCCCTAATGAATAGGCCGCAGTCGAAAGCAATAGAATCTGTTAATGGGACTTAAGCAAGGCAGATTGGATCTAACAATTAGTTTAATATGAGGATGTATTTAGGCAAACCACGCAAGGTCCTTAAATCAATTCAAATAATCCTTACATTAAACCATAGCATGAATGGTAATGCCTTTTGGGCCCTGGAGAAGGCTTTTTGTATCCAGTCATAGTACGCGGCGATGGACATATAGATCAAGATAGCGGCGACTGGCCACCGCAGAAGAATGGGCCACCAGGATCGCCCCCACAAATGTTTTGCGAGACGCCGAGCAAGAACGTGGCCCATAACCAATGGTTCCTGTAGACGCCTGAAAAGAGGGTGACGCAAAACTGTTGTGCCTACAGCTGCAGGATGCGTGGGGTCAAAACTCCTGCAAGGAATTCATTGGTCTCCGCGCGCTCCCAGCCAAAGCGAGTGCTTATATCTAATATACAGAGGACTGGAGAGTGGCGAGGCTCGCGATGCCCAGATTGAATGTGTCCTGTTCGAGGGTTCGAGGTTGAATGTGTCCTGATGCAGGTTATGTATAATGCCTGAGCTTGAACTTGGGTACACCGACTGCACGTGCATGAGCCATGGGCATTTGTTGATTGGGTGTTCCAGCTGTTATCAGCAGCTCGTCGAGCTGCATGACGCGTCTGCAGCGAGAGCCAAGTCATTCTAGCGAGCGCAGCATATAATCAAGGGTACTTACGACCTGTTATAAATGCAGTGTGTGGTGGTTAGCGCAAAGATGGGCGCCACGATTGTGCCCACGCAGACGTGATTGGTGCCAAAGTAGCGGGATCTGGGCAGATTCGTCTATATATGAGGATGGCTGCTGGGCTCCGCGCTCTCATCTTGGTCGTACGGCAAATAGAAGGTGGACACTCCAAGTGATATGAGCGAGCAGATGAGCACAATCTGTAGATGCATTACACTGCAAACAGCCTTGATCACGGCTGCCAAGCCTACTCGGACTCTGTCTGCCAGGCAAGCCCAGTCGCTTTCAGTCTGACGAAATGTCAACAAAGGCAACAAGTCTATCTCATTCCAGATAGCTGACAGACTGACTGACTGTCTGGTTGGCTGGCTGGCTGGCTGGATGACTGCCTGACACCCACATGGCTGGGCAATAAGCACACAATTTGCATAAGCTGCTCAAGCAGACAGCGGACGGTAGACAGCCAACAGCCAACAGGCAACAGCCAACAGGCAACAGCTAGCAACAGGTAAGCCAGGTCATGGCAGCCCGCAGCGGTTGCGGGAGTCAGGCAACATGTTCAGTCTGCCACACTTTTGCAGCTGCGTTGCACAGACAAACAGGCAGGGGGAGAGGAGAGGAGAGGAGGCAGATCGGACGAGTGATGCGAGCTGCACCACAAGCCGATATTGCAATACCCTTGCGACTGTTACTAGATGATTAATAAATATTTATATTATATGTAATATTTATTTATATTTTTATATATATTTTTTTTAGTAAAGTTTATTATTTACTTTTTATTTTTTTATTCATATTCATATTCTAAATATTAGACATAATATATGCATATATATATATAATATATATGTACATACTTAGACTTAAGAAAACCAAATCGAATATTTAAACGTATAAAACAATTACTTCGAAGGCTAAAGCCGGCGTTAAAGTTCAACCTTAATTAATTGTATACTTTGTAATTATTTTATAATAACATTAAAAGTTAAAGCAAGCGTAAGAGCTTGGCTCCAGTAAATTATTAATTCTTATAAAAATAAAATAAAATACAAGAATAAATTCAAAGAGCAAAGCTGGGCCTTCCCGCAAAGTTCACCGATTCATGGCAAACTTCTTGGGCAATGGGATCGGAGCATATGTAGAATAACCTAAAAACAAAGGGAAAATGGAAAATAGTGTAAAATAAAAGGAATTACCTGTGCTTTGGGGGTTCAGCTCAGCGCACAAGACATAATAAAAATCTCTTTTATGGCACTTAAGTGTTTTGTGTGCGGATTGTGGGTAGCATTTTGCCTTGGATGTTGGATGCTGGAGCTAGCTAGCTAGATAGCCCCTTCGCCTGCCCAGTTGCTGGCCACGATTTATGCGAGTTGGGCCAAAGTAAATTGAGCATAAAAAAGAGCCAACTCTGCGCTGCATTTGATGATGAAGTGCTCAAAATAATGCGAGCCACGAAAATTTACTAAGTGCAAGCGGTGAATTTATTAGACAAAACTTTGCTGTTTACGAGCTGTTGCTGCACGCTTATCAAGACGCATCAACTGGCTAACTTATGGCCCCAGTTGGGTAACAGGTGCAGCCTCCAAGCATGCTTGGATCTCGCTGTTGGACTGGAGCCTGGGTCCGGTCAGCTCGGTAGCCGCTGCCTGCGGTCAAACAAACTTTTTAAGTTCAAATCACGAAGGAAAGGTGCGCTCCCACGATGCTGGTGCAAATTACACACATGTACGCTCACACATGCATACACACATGTGCTGCATTGTATGTATTTGCTTACACAAGCGTTGTGAGAGGCAGCGGCGGCAACTGGCTACATTCAAATCCCATCAGCCACGCATGCAATCATCATGATCATTATGAGCGGAAATGCAGGAAAAGTAGGAGGTTTTTAACAGCCACCGAACGACCAGCCACCAGCCACCAGCCAACAGCCACCAGCCAGCAGTCAGCAACGACCACCGACCGACTGAGAGACCGACGCTTTTTTTGTCTCTGGCAAGCTGGCATCCTGTTCCAATCGCATTCGCACCGTTCATTCTCTTGGCGGCGGCACTGCCACCATGGGCATAAAAAGGCGCACAAAACTTTGCGGCATGCAAAAAGTGGCGACGCCGCCAACGCCGCAGCAGCAGCTGAAGGCAGCGAAAGGCGGCTGAAGTCGACTGAAGGCGACTGAAGGCGACTGAAGGCGACTGAAGGCGGCTGAGGGCAGGGGAGCGCAGCAGCGGCATTTTATGTCGCCAGCAACAACAGCAAATGACTTTAATTGCATTTCTCGGCGCACTTTTTGCCTCACAACCAAAGCTGCAGTCCCAATTTCTGTCGCCATCTCAGTCTCTGTCTCAGCCGCTGCCGCCGTCGACGTTGCAGTCGCAGTTAGCTAGAACAGACAATGCGGCGGCGTTGCAACATTAACTAAAATTAGCGGCGTAGCGGCAGAGCTACTCTTTGTTGTTGCTCTGTGCGATAATCTTGATATAAATAATAATTAAATGGATTAGCGGGCAATCGACAATGCATTAGAAGCTGATGCCGCAACACCTCGCTCTAGTAGCTGCCACTGCAGCCGCAACGCCTCGAGAGATCAGCGCTGCAGATTGGCCTAAGCAAACAAAGGCCAAACGCAAGCCAACACTCAGAGCACGGCATGGGGGGCGGCGGCAAGGAAGCGAACCAGGTGAGTGCTCGCTCAATTAATTAATGGTAACCATGAAAGAGCCCGAAAAGACTTTACCTATGCCGCTGAGACGGCAAGAGCAACAGCAACAGGTACTGCGACTGCGACGTCAACGGCGACTGCGACTGCGACTGCGGCTGAGAGATCACTATCGAAAGTACATTTTACATGCGTGTAGTTAACATACAAAGCGACCGTTCACACGGCCAAGCCGGCAGTCAGACAGTCAGGCAGTCAAGCAACCAGTTGAATGGTCCAACAATCCCCAATTCCGATCGAATCGAATCTCGATCTCGCCTGCACATGCGCAACTTTTTGGCAATTGGTTATACCAATGCCTTTCCATTTTTGTATACCCTTTTCAGCCGCGTGTCCACGCCGACTTTTATTTAAAGCCTGGGACTTCTGATTACTGATCTGGTCCGATCAATGTATCACGATGCCTCACTCCCGAATGAATGGTTAATAGAACCAGTAAAGCCATAGCTGCTATTTCTGTTTATAGCTTTTGGGTGCTTCAATGATATATTGTTTCATCATAATTCAACTATAATAATATTAGTAATGAAATAAACACTCAATATTATTACTTCAAATTGAGTTTATAATAAATAATTAATACTTCATAGTAAAGAGCATAATTAATACATAAACAAATATTGTTCTAAGCAACGTCAAATTGATAGAATTATTGTTAAAACGTAAAGCAAAATATGATTTGAAATTAAATGCGAAATTTATATAAAAAACTACGTAATAAAATCTTAAAATAAAATATTCATTCTGTAAGCTGAATTCGAAAAGTTCTGAAGTCATGTGAATCATATGACACCCAAGCCCAAGCGGTACTTCATCTATCAGCCTCCCAGAGTGCGCATTTGAGAGTCGACTTGCTCATGCCAACATTTTCTGTAGCCATTTTAGTAAACACCTTTCGCCAAGTTGGGGGGCTTCTGCTGCTGTTGTTGTTGCTGCTGTTGTTGCTGCTGTTGTTGTCGGTGTGAGAATTTGCTTAATGAATTTCTTTAGCTTTATCGCTTAATTTGTGTGCCTAATGAAGTTGGCTATTGGTGGCTGTCAAGAGGGCAGCGCAGATAGCACATACGTCGCGAGGTCCCAGCAACTTGTGCGCTCAGCTTTCGGGCCTTCAGCGTGCCACAATGTTTGCACTAATCCCCATGCAAATCCGCGAGGCTCAGCACTGTCGAGCCGGCCATATAAATAAAATAAAATGCCATGCGACGCTCTTAAATATATTTTGGTAATTCTTTCATCCTTTTTCCTGCTCCCTACTCTACATAATTGCAGAGAGTTTGTAGTTTGGCTCAGCCGTCGCGTCATCGCGTGTTGCGCTGAATACACAAAAAAAAATAAAAAATAAATAAATAAAAAAGGCGGAAAATTAAATTTTTATTTATGTGCTGCCACATTTTTTATGCCACTGTCGTTCTTTGTACTCAACTAGACTAATTTTCATGATTTTTTTTTCGTTCCTCTAGCATTTTTTATTCGATTTCTTTTCTTTCTGCCCTGCGCTCGTGTGCTAATATATATTTGGCGTTAGTCGCAGGGGGCGGCAATTTGCGCAAAGTGGATAATGTGCATTATGGTAGTTAAATATGTCATAAAACACTTCATACTGTAGGTTTCCGACCCGTCCCGCCCCGACTCGACGGCTCTGCTGAAAGCTGTCGACTCCTCCTGGCCGTTGTTTGCCAAAACGAATACGAATACGAACACTGTCAGTTACTGAGTGACAGTACTCGGCAGAATGCCATGGCAATTACACTTGGCTGGGGCTGGGGCTGGGGCTGGGGCTTGGGCTGGTACTGGTGCTGCACTGTGGCTTGGGTGCGCTGCATTTCATTAGAAAACTGACATTTTTTCTTAAATAGTCATGCGATGGCTGTCAGATTTCAGGCAGCTCGTTAAAGGAATATAATAGTCGCTACGGCCAAAAATCTTAATAGCCAAAGCTAAACTAGCTGAAAATAAAATGCAAAAATTTAATCATATAAACTTGTATATACATATATGTCGGATATTTCTGCAGATTAGATGATTTTGTGATGTGCAGCGCGTTAATGCACTGTTTGGCCTTATTCCTCTTGCTAATCAATCCCGATTTTTCACTAGCTCGGTCGATTATATCGCAACCAACTGGAAACTTCGTCAGGACCACACTCGATATTAACTAACATCTCACTCAATCAATATTAGCCAATACCATGCAAGAACCGACATATCGATGAGATGTTCTATTCGAATAATATTATCATCTCCGACATATGTACATGTATGATAAATAAAAAAAAAAAATGTATATATATATATAGTCTTGCGAAAAAAAAAAATAAATAAATAATTAAAAACCTTTTTAAAAGTAACCAAAAATTAACAAAATTAATAATTAATTTATTTATTTTCTTAACATTCACTTGGATTATTAGCTATCTATCTTTTCCAGATTTTCAGCATAATACTCAACGTTTGACGACTGTTTTCTGAGTTGAGTTTCCTTTTAGGCCTAATATTAAACTGTTCAGTTCCGAAAGAGGATGGATTCATTAAGATTTTAAACAATTTCTGTGAGTCGTAATTCCTTTGAATGGCTTATTTGCAGCATGTTAGCCCGACCTGCCAAACGAAGCTAGTGAATAATAGAAAATATCTGTCGCTCCGAGTTGTCAGTTTAATGCGCCTATCGTGTGGCATGCATCTGTTGAGTGGAGCCCAGGGCCCGGGTCCGCCAATAGAGCCAATAAAGCAAATCTGCTATTGATTATTTTTACATAAAACTTGTCCAATATTCCATATAGCTCGGCATGCCGTTACAGTGACACGACCTTGAGGCATAATAAAAATATGTAATGCAATGCAATTACAATCAAAACCGCACGACCCACACACAGCATTGCCCAGACTGCGACTGCGACTGCGACTCCGAGTGCGAGTGCGAGTGCGACAGCGTCTGCGGCCACCATGGCAGCTGTGGTCGTGGTCAGGTTTGGGACTCGAGCCGAGGCTGTGTGCCGGGACGGTGCTCGTTCGGCCTGTACGCATGCGCCGCGTGAGCTCCGTCGATAAATCGAAATTGTTTGCACTGCCAAAAAGCGAATAATTGCACGAGTTGGGCTGAGCAGATAAACCGAGCAGCCCGCTGGCCGCGATCTGGCAGCGAGTTATGGAATTATGTGTCAAACAACGAGAGTTAATGGCGCAGTCGGATGCTTGGCGGACAGCGGGGCGGAGCAGAGCGGCGCCGAGTGTGTGGTGCAGAGCCCTAATGGAAATCGCTGGCATCTGCTGGCGAGCTGAATGGCCTCGTTGGCCTGTGATTTTGCGCACATTGAATGTGTTTTTAATTACGAGACTGAGTGGATGCCAAAGCGGAGGCATTGCCGAATGCCAGCGCACACGCCGCACTCATAGATAACAATTTAGCGGCAATTTAGGCACGTCCAATGGCCAGCCTAGGCTAGCCAGCCAAACCAACAAACCAGCAAACCAGCAAACCAGCAAACCTACAAACCACTGACCACTGACCAGCACACAGTATCAGTATCTACATCCTCATCCTCATCCATATCCACATCCACATCCAGTCATGAGCGGCACCCGCGTCGCTGCCATTGCATTTGCTACTGTGCTAAAAGTTTAGCATGCGGAAAATTAACATGCGGCTGCAGCGGCTGCTGCTGCCACTCAGCAAGCTCGGATCTGTGTATATCTCAGTGTCTTTGTGTGTTTCCTGGTTGGCAGATTTCCCTGGTGAGAAAAGCCACGGGCAGCTAGCGCTGTCGTCGTCGTCGTCGTCGTGGCAGATTGAGCGTGTGACCAAAGTCAAGTGCAGTGAAAAGTAATTAACTTGAATTGGTGAGTCCGACAGAGAGCTGCATAGAGAACTGTGCGCGCACAGTGGGTGCCAGTTGCTTGGCACCACATAGGCCCACAGCCACAGCCACAGCCACAGCCACTGCCGTAGCCACAAGCAAGCGATAAGCCACGCAGCTTAACCTAAAACCTTTCATTAAGACAACAGTTCGAAAGCAACTTTCGAATTATTGAAATTAAATGATTTTTATTATTACAGCTTGTGACTGTGCTGCATGCGTGTGGCTGGGAATCGAGCTGGAAACCAAATCAATTCGATTGGCAGCACATTAAAATATTTGATTTGATGTGGCAATCGAAAGACCAACACAACGACCGACCGACCACCAGGCGAGCCCACCAGCTACCTGAGCCAGCCTATCCACCGATCCACTGAGCCACTGAGCCACTACTAGGAACAAAATCTAGCAATTTGTCAGATTGAAACATTAAAATTTGTTACACTTTATGCTTGGTTAGCCAGCGACTCCAGCAGTCCGATTCGAGCGAGCAGTCGCATCTATTTATACATAGAGCAAAAGTTTTTACTTGGAAATATACCCAATCTCATGCAATGTGACAGGCTACAGGGAAGTCGCCGCCCAGACACAGTCTCGGGCAGCTCTCGAGAAAAAAAAAGAGAGAGAGAGAGGGAGGGCGGGAGAGAGGTCGCTGCAAAACTCCCCCACAAACACAGCCGACATCTGCAAATTTGGACTTGGACCAATGCGGCGTCGAGGGCGACAAACTAGCGACAACAGCCACATCGTCTGCTCCTTTTATGCGACATCTGTTTAGTGTGATTTGGGAAAATGCATATCATGCCCATTACATTGGCAATTGCAATCGCGGGCGCGGATGCGCGCATTCAGATTCCCATATTCTGGTAGACAGGCTGAAAAAGAAACCAAATAGTTTTACCCGTTCACAAATATGCGATTCGCACTGAAGTTCAACAGACTTACAGATCACTGATCTTATCTGCACTTATAGCTTCAACATTAGGGCACTCGAAGCGTTTACGTAAGTGGGGATCAAGTATAATATTCAAATGAGACTGAATTCAAAACTCTACGTTTCTTTAGGAAATTATAAAAAGTGTTGAAGAAGTAGTGACCAAACGTTAAAGTAAACAAAGTAATAACAAATAGAGTTTAAATCTTATGCCAATTTAATTTTAATTTAATTTATTCTAATCATTAATTTATTTCTATTCATTCGTTTTTAAAAAAATTACATTGCTTGAAATTTATATAAGCCCAAATCCTTACTCCTATTAGGAAAAAAAAATGAAAAGGCCGCAATTATTTCTTTATAATTTAATTGATATTTGATTAAATTCAGATAATTTGATAATTTATTACTGTAAAAATATACTTTAAATATTAATATCAAAATGTATGTCAAGTAAGTATACAAACTTAATCTATTATATAAGTCAAACCAAATCTGAAACCAAAGGTCGAATCAGTATTCATTTTACATATTCCTATCAATTTTCTTCTGCTTGTCAACTCTTTTTAATGCACTTCAAATTCAGTTGACACTTTGCCATACATGTCGAGCAACCCTCGTCACTTAGCCCTCGCTGGCTGTTTAGGTATTGGGAAATATGTTGTGGTAGGCGCGGGTGCAGTGCAGCCGCATCCTTAGCTATATGGTGTGTATGTGCATATATAAGATCTGCAGACAATCTGTGGAACAATGTGATAAATCTTATAGTGCGCTGACTACAACTGCGGCATCCCCCCTCTGGGTGGGAGTGTTTTTCTGCAAGTGCAGAGTCAGAGTCAGATAGGCACAGTCAGTTAGAGTCTGACTGGCGGACGAAGTGACAGACTCTCTGGCTGGCTGGCAGACAAACAGACAGAGGAAGGCATGGAAAGGCAAAGGCGGGAGGGCGGGGCTCGAGGCTCGGTCAGGCGTTGGTCTGGTCGCCACACCAACGCATCAACAGCAACAGCAACAGCAACTTGTACATCATTTTCAATGCTAAACAACATGGCAAGAGCATGGCAATGGCCTGCAACGACAACAACAACAACAGACGCAACATTGCTCATATGGCTTGCAGATTTATTTTGCAGGCGTCGACTTCGACGTTGGCGCAAAATAGTTGAGCGCAGCGCAAATTACAAATTCAAATTTAATTAAGTAAAAAATTAAAGAAAAACAAAGATGCAGACGCGTCTGCGTTGTAGTTTGTCAGTCACTCGCAGATGGAGATGGAGATGGGATGGAGATGGAGACGGAGCTGGTAGCGGGGGGAGCTCAGCGTCTGTCAATGTGACAGGCGACAAGCATCGCAACATGGAGTCAGCAACGGAGCCCGGAGCCACAGTCGCATCCGAAGCTGTGGCCGGAGCACTGATCCCAGCCAGTGGCATGCAAATCGATCGCATCGACAGCGGGCACTTCAATCGTCGATGTCGCCTTGACGCAGCTAAAAATGTTTCAATTAAATAAAAATAAAGTATATATATATTTGCCGCATCGATACATTGGTCGTCTCGTCTACTCGACTTACAGCGCGCCTTTTACGGCCTCGTGTGGTGGCAGCCAATGTGCGGCAAGTGAAGGTGTTCCACTGGATAATTGCATGCAACGCGGGGTTACTATAACTATAATAGGCCATGCATTTCCCGAGCACCACGTGAGCCACCAGCACTGTAACTCTTATGAATAGCAGTTTCTAACGGTGGCCCAACTTGCCTTCTCTCTCCTGACTACACTTTCCTTCCCTATGCCCCAGCCACTGTGGCTATTGCGTGTCCATTTGTTTCGGGCATTCATTTGCAACGTTGGCAAATTTGCTGGGTAAGCATTTACCTCATAATCACTGTGATCAGAACTTGATGGTGAAATGCACTGGACTAAGGAACTATGCCATGGTCTGCCTGAGTAATGTGACAGAAAGGTTGACATGTTGACTTAGCCAATTTTCCCTCAAGCACCTGAAATGTCGGAAGATCAAAGAATTCCCCTTTAAGAGTTAAATATATAAAATATTAATATTATTAATTAACATTCATTTCAATTATTTATTCAACAAAAATATTAATAATAATAATAATTTCAGATAAACAAATTAAATAACGAGGCATAGAAATCAACTTCAAAGTATTTCAAAAAATTTATATACTGAATTATATAATATATTATATTATTATATTATATTATTATATTATATATATATTATTATATTATATACTGAATTATATAATATATTATATTATTAAGGTATACATACCTTCAAAATTCGTCAATTTTGAGCAATGTAAAATAATTTCGGTAAGGTTGCATAATACTACAATTCGAAATGGAATTATCAAGTCACAATTGTGATATTATCTGTATTAAAAATTTCTTGACCTTATAATATTTAAGTATAAATCATTATAAGCACTATATAAAAATCTTTTTATATACAATCATGTCAGAATAAAATGGAAGAGGCATTTATAAAGAGTGCAAGTAAAAGAATTAAAGAGAATATTTAGTATTGTACCTTAGAAGGCTTTTAGGTTCTTAAGAAGAACATATAGATCATGAAATGCCTGTTCCATGTCAACTCAAGGTTGAGCCTATTTTTGCAGGAAATTATCATATAAACATAATTTTTCTTGAATATGCCTCAATCGGTTAAGAATGGAATGTTTTGTTAGAATAATGAGTTCAGTTAATTTTCTATCATCTATCTATCACAATCGATCTCTTTCCCAATCTGTTTGAAACGTATCTGAGTTAATTTATTATTAAGTAAATTTGGAAGGGGGTGCACATCTTTCTGATAGGCCCACACTTCAGGTCAACATTTCATATTTAAGACCCTGGCAATGGACTAGCTGTGGCCCAATGCCAGTTGTTTCGTTTCCATTTGCCATCCATCAAAGCCAAATAGTATTTTGCATAAAGTTTCCAAGTTGTGATGCTGCGTTGCAGCCTGCAGGGCTTGTTCGCAGTCGGCGTCGGAGTCGGAGTCGGAGTGGCATTTGCAACGGTACTTTGCGGCTATAAAACGTTTAGCCAGTCGTCAATCTGGCTCCGGCTGAACGTGACAACGCTGCGGCGAGTGAGCAGCTGCAACCTGTTGGCAGCCGCAGACAGGCTGTGGCACAGCCAACTAATTATGAATCGAATGGGCGAGCGTCTGCAGAATTGTCGCCGATGTAGCATTAATAATGCAATATTTAAGCATTGAGTTTATTGGCGGCACCTACATGAAATCATCATTAAATGTTGCAGCCAGTGCTGCGGTGCTGCGGTGTTGTGGTGCTGTGGTGCCGAGGTTGCCTCGCCGCAGAACTCGTTTGCCGCAATTTGCGGCATTAGCAGATGCTGCAGACATGTTAGCTCCTACACAGCAGACGACCCATATCAGCCTCTGCCAGGGCAATTGATGTGACTTCCGCTCTGTCTAAGCTCGAAGGCCTCAAAGTTAAAAGCCACAGCTATAACACACAGCACACAGCACACAACACATAGCCCAGAGCCCATAGCCCAGAGTTCACAATCCACAGTTCAGGAAGTGGCCAAGACACTGCCCCGGACACAGACGAACC
Organism: Drosophila navojoa; assembly: GCF_054131105.1. Taxonomy (NCBI): domain Eukaryota; kingdom Metazoa; phylum Arthropoda; class Insecta; order Diptera; family Drosophilidae; genus Drosophila; species Drosophila navojoa. The sequence continues at coordinate 23,432,380 of NC_142892.1, forward strand.
AAGACTTTTCAATATAAATCAATTGCGATATTTGCCCCAGCGCATACGAAAGTAGCAGCAAACGGAACTGGGCGCAAGGCATACGTCAATATGGCAAAGGACATGCGAATTGGCAAAAGAGAATCTCAAGACATTTCAAATTTAAAATGTGATTTCGCCTAGCACACACTCACACTCACACTCACACACACACGCATATAAGCAACTGGAGCCACATACATATGCCAAGTCAAATTGAAAGGATAATTCGCCCGCAAACACCCTCCTGGGTATGCAGCTCGCCCAGAGACTCAGCGCGACCGCCTCAAGCCCCGCGCTTCTCGCCACACGCCCTACGCCTTACGCCCTTCGACTGCTGATGGCATGCTAACACGCCTTTGAATTTGCCAATTGCTGTTGGCGCACGTACAAAACACTTAAATTTGCACAGCGGCAGCCAAGACAGAGTCAGACCCGGGCCAACTGCATCCGTACCTACCTACATACACATACATATGTATGCATATGTGTATGTATATGTGGAGCATACATACATATGTATATACAAACAGATATTGCTACACATGTATAGACGTAGTCCGCAGCCGGCCGGGAGCCGCAGTCACACCCAGAGGCACTGGGATGCCAACGAGGCAGCGAGCACGTCTAAGAAATAGAATTTTTAAGCAAGTGCGTTCGAGTCAGTGCAGGACCAAGTCCGAGTCCGTGTTCCATGTGTGCGCGCTCTTTAAATTTTCTTTCTCCTTTGTTTCCTACGCATTCTCTACTCTATGGGATCACGTAAACTAATTCAGTCAGTTTGCGGCTCGTTGACTTATGATTCATATAATAGTTTGGAGTCACACTGCAAAAAATAAAAAAATGAATATCAAGTGTTTTTTGGTTCAATCACTCTAGATTAAGGCGAAGTCTGTAAACAACTTTTCTTTTAATTTTCCCCTAGGTTGGGCAAATAAAAAAGTTGGATTTGTTAGATGCGAAACTCGATCGTTTCGTCCATCGATAATGGCAAGCGTATTTCAATAGAAACACTAATCAGAGAACTCTCTAGTTAGTGATCGAAATTAATTTATAAGTTTATTATTTATCATCACTAATTCACCCTCAGCCATTCATCCATAGTTAAATTGTTTTTACATATTTGTTCATATTAATTTTTTAATTAGGTGCATTTTTTTTTATACCCAGCCGATATATTGTCTTGTCAATCGATACTTTCGATAGTCCCATCCAGAGGTAAAGCAGCTCCAGGACTCGGTTTAAAAAGATTAAACAACGTTTCTAAAAGTACAAAGACAGAGTATGAGGTATTCAGGTATTCCTCGTTCTTGGGAACATTTCCATGTGCACTTGAGCGTCTCACAGCCTTACAGCTAATGAATTGCGCCCGGTTCAATATGATTTCTTGCACGATTTGTTTGTTAAAAGTCAATTAGTTGATAAAGCAGCTAACAGCAGCTGTGAGCGGCAGTCGCTCCTTGGGCAGTTGCTCCATTCCGCTGCTGGGAATGGCCCACACACAAATGCAGCGTTGGCGGTTGTGGCGGTGGCTGCTGCTGCTGCTGCTGGCTGTCTGCTGCCACTGCCACTGCCACCACAGCTGCTGGTAGTGGCTGAGGCTATGCCACTGGCACTGCATAATAAATTCGCTAACCACGTAATGCTGCAGCTGCAGTGCAGGGATTTGGTATACATTTTTTATGCGCTGCCCGCCCGCTCGCAAGTGCCGGAGACACTGGCAAAAGTTTAAGAAAAGTCAACAGTTAACAATGCGGATTCAACGTGTCGCCCGTGCGGATGCGAATGCGAATGCGGATGCGGATGAAACCACAGCCGTAGCAGAAATTGCAGCAGCAGCAGCAGCCGCAGCAGGGCTAAAGTTCATGCGCTCTAATGGCATATTGCGGGCAAGTGCTAAAGCGAGCCGACGACGCTCCGGGAATATAAGCAACGTGTGAGAGTTTGTCTTCAAGTGTCTCTGTTTCTGTTACTGGGCACAGAGTTTGGGATTGGCTGCTCGTTGAGTTTGTCTTTAAAATGGCCAAAACTTGCTGCTAATTGGATTTGCCAACTCAATAAAAACTGAATTAAATGCGTTTTGATGGTGTGACTTAATGCTCGCTCTGGGTTCCTTGACCAGCCACTAGCCACTAGTCTCCATTCACCAGTCGCCAGTCATTGGCCACAAGCTCGCAAAAAAACAGAAAATAAAACTTGGCAGGCAGCATGCATAGACAAGTGAGCGGCGGCCGCAGCCCGTTGCAGGACGAAAGGTATTTGGCTTTGTCCTAAAACTTTTGCATATTAAAATGTCATAAAAAGCAATGTGCAAAGCAATTTCCGCTGCCAATTGCATAAAAATTCTGAACTGGAAACAAAACAAGCATTTGCAGCCGTTTTATGCTTGCATAACAAACACTTTGCACAGGCAACGCGGCGTATGTATAATTTTGGCAGCCATCGTCAGAGATAAAATGTCATTAAGCCAGAAAGCAGCACGCACAAACAGTCCAACCCAGTCCAGTCCAGACCAGAGCAGGAGCTGGAGCACAGCTGCCCACACAGTGGTCAGTGCTTGACTACAGCTCTGGCTTCGGCTTCGGCTTCGGTTTCGGCCCATTGCGTGACTGTGACGGTGAGTGCGATTCCGATTTCGATGACGCCTTCACATGCCGCAACAGCAGGATGCGAAGTGGAGCCTCCCGTTGGCCAGATTACGCGCACGATATGCTAATTTACATGCGGTGCCAGAGTCCAAGAGAAGTCTTGTTGTGGGCGATCGATGGCCATGCGAGTCAGGCACCGTCACCGTCACCGTCACCGGCAGCGGCAGCGACAGCGGCCTGTGGCACGGCCTACGGTGCACCCTGATCGATATCTGGCATCTGGAAAGAAACGTGGTAAGTACAAGTAATCGAGTTGTAATAAATTTAAAGTGTGGAGCACCCACAAAAATACGCCAAGGCAAACTTGTTGCACGCATATTGACACACGCACAGAAGCAGCAGCAGCACCACCACCAGCACGACCAGGGGCCAGGGCTGGGGAGGCGGCGATAGAAAGTCCTAACCAAGCTGTTGATTTTTAACAAACATTTCACCTGCCTGGCCGTTCGGGCCGCCGGCTGTTGAAAGTGCGACCCGAGGGGCTATTCGCTAAGTATTTTCGCGTTGCGGTTGCGTTGCGACCACTTAAAATCGACTGCCTGCAGTTGTTGCCACAGCGGTTGTTGCATGCAACAAGCGTCAATCACCCGCACAAAGCCAAACCGTTCGCTTCACTGCCATGGAAAATTGTTGATTTGCCGCTTGATTGCGTGCACACAGTACAGTTGGGGTGCTCCAAAAGCAGCCCGCACTCAGGCTGCCGAGGCGAAGCCATCAACTCTTCATAGATGCGTCGTGAAGTGCAAAGCCCAGCACACCGACAAGCATCGGGAAATCGCAGTGGACGTGGTGGTCAGCAAAGAAAATAAATTATGTTTAATTTGAATTCAGAAAGTGAACAGGGCAAGAATACAATCCTCACTTCAATGGCAAATCGTATATTAAGCGACAATTTATTATTTATTTACAATATATTTCCAGCTGGCTTTTGTAGTATTTAAGTAGGATTCGTTAGCCAGATGCTGCCTTCAACGCGCCTGGACTGAGGGCAACCACAGGTGGTATTTCTGTTGTCGACACGAAACTGTACTTGGCCACATAGCCATTGAGGCCTGCTTCGTAGATAACGGTCAAAGTTCCGGACGGCGAGGCATACTGCTGTGTGAGCTGACCCTTGACTATCGGCTCTCCAGATGCGATCAGTTCCACGGTCTCCTCACGCAGAGCGCCACCTTCATTGATTCTATTAAAATAAATATTTTCGTTGAACTGTTGAATGCGGAAACAAGTATCTACACATATTCACTCAAAATATATAAAGGTTCACCCTAAACAATAGACACTCATTCCCCAATTCGGAACGGCTCAAGTAAACCTCACTGACCTAATCATACCTCTAGACCCCTAGATCCCCATTAAATATATCTAGTCGACAGATTAGTTCAATAACAACGAAATGCTTTTCGCTCAAAACAGACAGCGCACAGACGGACGGACAGCAAGGCGAAAATTAAAAGTCACTAAACTATCTATTATACCTACTTAATATATTTGATGAAAACAGAGATAACTTGTAATATGTATAAGTACGTGTACCTGAGCGTATATTTGTTGTCACTGACGGGCTCCAGCTGAACGTAGTTGTCTTGAAGTCGCGGTACTATTGCCGCGCTTGCCAAATTGGCAATCAAAGCAATTAGAAACTGCATGAAAAGCAAAATATGATTTGATTAAACATTTTGAGTGAAAATATAAACATACCGATGCAAACAAATTAGCAGACATGCTGTTGTCGATCTTTTTGCGTCTGAATCCGGCAAGCAACTAGATAAACACCGTAGAGCGACTCATCTCCAAGTCCGAGCACGTAGTCGCTACACTCAAATTAAATAAGACTGAAAAGAGTTTTACCTTTTGACGGCTATTAAAAAACAGCATTAATATATAGCGGCCTTAAGCTTGAAATTGTGTGAAGGCTGCGTCACCCACAAAAGCCGCATTTAATTGTGCGGCCAAAATAATTACGGCCAAACTTTGAAATGCGCCTTTGCAGCAATAGTACAGCTATGTATGAAGAAAAAATAAATATCTTTATTCTTTAAGAAAGAACAGATCTAACAAGTAAGAAAGCTCTAGTCGAGACTGCTCGACTACGAGATCCCCTGCACACTACAAGCAACTGATATTTCAATAATAATTAGCACACACACACGCACTCATACAAACAAATACACCTACACACACACACGCATGCAAACAAACACACGCACACACATACAAACAAACACACGCGCAAACACACACTCACATATACAGGCGATTGCGCTTGGGTTGCGCTGCAGTGTTGGCAATATTGGGAGAACTCATTTGTTGAATAATTTAATTTCTAGACGTACGATCGTAATGAAACTTTCAGAACGTAATCATAATGTTAAAATGTATGTGTATACCGAAGCACAAGTCTCTAGTATTTGATATAAGACTTTTACAAAGATGAGGGTGAGGGGGTGGATTTAAGGGTGGGGGGTCAAATTTAACAAAAACCGAAATTGTATAAAATGCATCTTAATATACATTTGGAGACTCTAGCTTGAAAGATGTAGGAGATATAATTTTTTAAGTGATCTTCGATAAGGTTTTTTATCGATAAAAAAGTATCGGAATGAGTTATCGTTTTTTAGTGATAAACTCGATATGCGCGTGATATATACGGACATTTAAAAAAACGTTGAAGTCTCTAGCTCTTATATCTTCTGAAATCGACGCGTTCAAACATACGGACAGACGGACGGACGGACGGACGGACAGACAGACAGACGGACAGGGCTAAGTCGACTCAGCTCGTCTCCCTGATCAAGAATATATATACTTTGTGGGGTCTGCCACGCCTCCTTCTGCCTGTTACATACATTTCAACAAAACCATTATACCCTGATTTCCCATTTTCAATGGGTTCAGGGTATAAAAATGTTTGAAAATTAAAAATTATTAAATTCTGCAGCTTTTATCAAATATTTCAGCTGCAAAGATTAACTTATTAGACTCACATATAGAGGAATTGCATATTTTGGAATTTAAATTGAACATATATTTAGTATTGAAATGGAAATTTGTAGAAAACAGTTTTTTATTATCAAACCAATATAAAAGAAATAATACATTAACAAGTTAATAGGCTAGAAGCTCTGTAGAAGCATTCGAACACTCTCAGACGAAGCGAACCCATTATTGATTTGAGTACCAGACAAATTATTTATTCGAAATATATACGATTTCTTGGAACCACGAATAAATACCTAAAGAAAGAAGTAACTTACCTCTGGTCGAGAATAGTCGACAACGAGATCCACTGAATCATCTGTAGGACTCATATTTCAAAAATTCTTCTTCTTTTTCTTCTTTTCTGCTTATACAAGTAACAGCTCAATCAGTGTTGGCAGCTTAGCCTATTCCAGGCTAGATCTAGCCGATTCAAAAGTGGTCTAGCCCATTGATAATAAATGCACTGAAAATGATTATGCCATAGAATAGAATAGACTAGAAATAGAGGACGACTATGAAAAAGTCCTAGAACTATAGAAGAGAAGAAGCTTTTGTCTATGCCATTTAGAATAAGAGCCACACAGATTTATGTTCATAAGGTAATTAGCATGTGAACATTTAGCCTTATACACGCCAAGTGTTCGTCTGTATACCCGTCTGTCTGTCTCTTCCCAAAAAAAAAAAAGTTTTATTTAATGTACATATGCAATAATATTTCTTTGACATTTGTATTTGAGTAAAACGAAGGTAATGAACATTGATCGCGATTTAGGCTTTGAGTGAAAGTCGTCCTAAGTATTTAAGAAGTAAGAGATAAACTTAGAAGAAATACTTAGAGCAAATAGTTGGACGAAAACTTTGAGGAAATACTTAGTTTAAGAAAAAATCGAAATTTTATAATCGATATAACTATTTAAATTTAATATTTATATTGAAAATTGGACTCGAAATATTGAGCAGCTATATTTTTACACGTGAATTTGGCAGGGCTAAATACATACATACATTGACCATTATAACGTAGATTCCCATTTTTAATTGACTCAGAATATAAAAAATAACTAATTGAACGATGCTAATTAGTTTAATGTATGACTAAATTTGTGAAGGAGTGATTAATAAACTAGAACCATAAATAGACGTATGTATGTATATATTTATACCATATGCGCAATGGATTAGAAAGCTTTCGCGGACTATTCAATACTTGTTTTTCAAAACAAAACATGAAATTCTTAATTTTAGGGCACGAGCTGCATATTGCTTAAAATGCTTATTGGTAAGAGGTAAATCCATTTTTGCAGTCCATTAAGGCAAAAGGCCGAAACGTATTTAATAAACATGCTTCCGAGCGAATGCTTTTATGACCCACTTTTTAAAGCCGGAAGTGTGCCCCGCGGTGTTAGTTAACTACCACCTGGAAGATTGTACGCCGCTCTGGGAGCGGAAACTGTTTTTTCTTTGACTTCGACTGCCATATAAAACAGGCCATTACCGACTTGTAGCTCTTAGCTGAGATATTGCTTATTAACGATGTTTTCTGTTCTGTTTTGTTTTTGAAAGCCCATAAAAATTGGAGAGTCCTTAAAGAGTCAGACTAGCTTGCCGGATAATGCTGTTTACTGACTCTACTAGATCAGAATTCATTGATTCTGGTGGACTTAGCTTACTAAATTTAGAAGGCTTATCGTTTCAATTAGTTCAGGTTCGCAATGGAAGAAGGACCAAGCTGGAAATTACTCTTATAGAAATCATAAAAGTTGAAATATTTATATACGGAACTCTGCCAATTCGCCGACATTTTACTATCGAGCCGATCCAGGTTGTTTATTCAACATTGATTAATAAAAACTTGACGACCGTTTTATAGGCTTCGCGAAGACATTCGGATAGCACTCATCGATTCGACACACAATTAACGTAGTGATTCCCAGGCCATGTATAATTCATATCAATAATGCAGACTGAGGTCGTTCACGACTATGATCTCTTATAGCTTGTTAAGCTAAATTTCTTTAAAATAGTATAATCCCACTAATCCTTTCATTTGAAAAAGTGTAGCTCCATCCAATATATAAACGCTCATCATATAAAAGTAACGATAGTAAAACACAAAGCCATCAGAATCTAAAGTAGAATTGCCATAGATATTAACATCAATAATGGAGATCGAGGTCGTTCAAAACTATGATCTTATGTGTGTAGATCGTTAAGCAAAAATTAGTTTTAAATAGCATTATGTCATTAATCCCTCCATTTGAAGCAGTTTAGCTCCTACTAATACATACTTGCTTGGAACACAAAGAATAGATATAAAGTAGGATTTTCATGGATGGTTTATTCGGTATAATCGGCCGTGTTCAAAGAAGTCTTCCAATTAACTTACGAAAATCACTATGCATATTTATAATATTATGCATAATTTATACAATCTACAAGCGCTGAGTTTGGGTATTGATGATTCTCTTTATATGCTTCTAGATTGTAGCGGTACATGTTGATATCTAATTTCGAGGCCATTGTCAGTTCTTTAATAGAAAACAAACGATCTGCTTAGCAGGCTGCTCCACTCCATTCATAACAACAGTTTCATTTTAGTTACATCTAATATACATATATTACAAATACTTCACATATGATGTTTCCTATGTATTTACTTATAGCAACAATCTGTACCAGAAAATGTTCGACCAGATAATCATCCTGAAACAATATAGAGATTAACTCAGCTCTCAAAATATCTGAGACTTAGCCAACCGATCAAAAGTTTCTACATGTTCGAAGCTTCAAGAATTCATTTTACGTATCTTGTCTGACGACTCAAGATAGGATGGTACATTCGTTATCACGAAATATCACTTTCTCTTAGATTTTGTCTTAAGCAATATAGGCAAATCCATTGATTAAATTGGAAGTATGAAAATAAATATCCAAATTCCTAAGGTCTGAGGTGATCAAACAAATAGAGTTTATATATCTTTGCTGGAGCCAACATCGAAAATTCCTCTCCCGAATTTTCACTTCATGCTTGCAGACATGCCCAAGAAAGTCAAAGCTCCGGCCAAGTGGTATGGACACTTGGGCAGACCCCTTACCATTCACATCTACAGATTAACTGTCGAGCCGTGCACGCATCACCGCTGGCTGTGCGTCTGGCTGGCAACAGCCGTTGCTGTTGCCGTTGCCGTTGCCGTTGCCATTGCCCTGAGCACCCACTCGCAATTGCAGGCGAACTAGAGATGAACCCGAGGCGGGCGCTGCGACCGTAGTTGCTGATGCCAGCTGACCTTAATAACAAATTTGCATGCGCATTGGGGCCTCGAGTCGACAGACAGACAGTCAGGCAGCCAGACGGACGGAAATGCAGTTGGAGCTGAAGTCAGAGTTGCAGCTGCAACAGGTGCAGCCGCTGCAGTCGTGGCAGTTGTTATGGAGTTTGTCTGGGCATTGAAAATTCTCGCTACACCCGCACCCACACCCACACACACGAGACACGACCTTAGCAACTCATTGATTTCAATGGCCTTATGCCTGCAATTTAAGTGCATAGCCAGCGATAAATTAATGCCAGACAATTGCATATTTTCTAAGGTCGTTCGAGGGAGGCCAAGAGGCAGAGAGACAAAGGGTAAAGCGAAACCCGTTGCCGCTGCCCCAATGCCTGGGAAGGGGCAACACCCGCAATCGATTTTGTTCTGTTATTTGTTGTAATTTTTTGGGTGACTTTGCTTTGACTTGCAGCTGCAGTGCACAGCAGCTTGATTTATGTGACAAAAGCTGCAATGGTAAAAAATTGTCAGCAAAGCGAGCCATAAAAGCCGAGCGCCGAGATACGAACCCGATACCAGACACTAATCAACACGTATTGATCATATGCAAGTGGTCAGCAGTCGCCAGACTCGAGAGTCCATGGAACAGCTCTCTATTAATTAAACAGCACCACCAGCGGCAGCAGCAGCCGTAGCAAAAACGTTGCTGCCGTTTTGGTCACTACACGTTCAGTCCACTACAAATTGCTGTTGCCACTTTAGTGCGCCAGCGACTGAATCTTAGCCAGCTCCATGCGACCAATATGCTTATCGCGGCGGCGTAATCGCCAATTGCCAGCACCGAGGGCAATGAAAATGGTCTGTGATGCCATTCCACGGACGGGAGAACGTAATAGGACCGGGTGCCGATGAGATACATTCTACAAGGCACAATTTATACGCAGCCCGTTTCCCTTAAGCTCCTCATAAATGTGACAGTTTTCCTCAGAACCGTAGAAGTGAATATGGTCCGTCGGATGTATAAACCAATACGGTAAGCAGGCGGTTCTGGGTTTATAATTGCTTTGCTTTGTTTTGGCGCTGGTCTTAAATGGAATATCTTAAGCAAATGGAGTTTGTAACAGATGTAATCTGCGCTTTGCAATTCCTTACTAATGATCTGCAGAAAGATTGATTGGGAATCAAAATACATTATACATATGTAAGTAAATAAAAAACTATGCAATTGCATGGATACGGAAAATGATTACCATAGAAACGATCATATTATATGGATTCCAAATATGAGGATTCCATGAATATCCGTTTCCTCAGGCTATTTACATATTTTAAAAGCGTATAAATGTTGATTAAGTACAATTCGCTCGATATCGATAGTGGCGACACTTGATATCTAATTAATGCCACTCACTAGTGTCGAACCTAACGAAAGAGACAAATGAAATAATGCGAATTTTATTACATGTCTTATTACCAATCTATTTGAAATTTCAACAATAAAGTCCTTATAAAGAGCTTGTATATATTATATCTATAAGATAAAAACGTGATAGGATTCTTTTTAGACCCTGAACCCATTTAAAATGGGAAATCCGAGTATAATGGTTTTGTTGAATTGTATGTAAGAGACAGAAGGAGGCGTCTTGATCGACGAGCCGAGTCAATTTGGCCCTCGCCGTCTGTCTGTCCGCCCGTTCGTATGTCCGTCTGTCCGTATGATTGAACGCTTCGATTTCAGAAGATATAAGAGCTAAGGACTTCAATTTTTTTAAATGTCCGTACATAGCGCACGTATTTCGATTTTATCACTAAAAACGATAACTCATTCCAAAATTTGTTCTAACCAATCTTCCAACCAATCACTATGCTTCACGCATTGCAGACTCATTTCGAGTGGTTTTGACAGAAAGGGGTCTGATGCAAAAAGTTGTTCCTATAGTAACAAACAACGACAGCACCATGAAAAGGGCGTGCGAAATGTTTTAAGAAGCACAGAATGTTGCAAGCCCGATTGGATTGATTCAGGAAGTACCAATTCGTTGGAGTAGTGCTTACCAAATGATAAAGCGACTTCTAGCAACGAATAAATCACTGACATCTGTCTTGTTGTACACGACTAAGGCTCCAAGATATATATATTTTAAAGGATTTTTCGGAATTTCCATTTGACGATGCAACTCAGATCAATTCCGGATACAAGGGTAGAACTATTCCTCTTGTCATTGCCGTGATTTGCGAGACTCGCAATAAACTACAAAGCTTGGTTTTGGTATTGCTTACGAAACGTTATTGAGCTGTTTAATTGATAGATTTGTCCACTATGAAAATCAAGAACTCAAAGGTAGCAGCCAAGTTTTCTTTTCTACAATCCAAACTGAAAGCTAAAGTAAAATCATCTGTAGTGGACGCAATGCTTGCTTTGACCCAGCACTTGGAAACGATAAACCAATCAGACCTCCCCTTAATTGTTTTTCGTTTTTTAATATTTACTAATTTTCTTTCTTATGGGAATTGTTGATGAATGTATGTGAATGTGGGGATTCCCATTTATGAAAATATTGTTTGTTGGTTTTTGTGGAGAATGTATGCGTCACTATTTATTTGTATTAAATTAGAACACAGCTATGATTTGCTAAAATTGTATTGATTAAGGTTGATGTAATATGTACATGTGATGTGTCGCGCTGAAGCTTAAGAAGTGTCTATATGTATTCTTATTACTAATGATGGTAATTGAGAGATCATGTTTTATCGATAGTATCGATCGAGAATTATTGTGATGCCAGATCGCCACAAATCACTGACATCTGTCTTGTTGTACACGACTAAGGCTCCAAGATATATATATTTTAAAGGATTTTTCGGAATTTCCATTTGACGATGCAACTCAGATCAATTCCGGATACAAGGGTAGAACTATTCCTCTTGTCATTGCCGTGATTTGCGAGACTCGCAATAAACTACAAAGCTTGGTTTTGGTATTGCTTACGAAACGTTATTGAGCTGTTTAATTGATAGATTTGTCCACTATGAAAATCAAGAACTCAAAGGTAGCAGCCAAGTTTTCTTTTCTACAATCCAAACTGAAAGCTAAAGTAAAATCATCTGTAGTGGACGCAATGCTTGCTTTGACCCAGCACTTGGAAACGATAAACCAATCAGACCTCCCCTTAATTGTTTTTCGGTTTTTAATATTTACTAATTTTCTTTCTATTTAAATCAAAACCCGTTAAACTTTGTTTTACTTAAGAACATCGATAGTAGCAAACATCGATGTTTCTCCTCCTCTTCTAATAAGTTCAGCTATTAATTAATTTATGTTCACTGATACTATCGATGCTTTTAACAGCTCAGCTCAGTATTTCATATATTTAAGATCTATCATATTTCATATTTGACCTGTGACAAAACTGAAACAACGCCAGCACGTAACAATTTTGTAGCTGCAATTTATTCGATTTGGCTTTCAGCTGGGCCATTCTCGAATCTATTTGAAACAAACTTGTGGTCCATTAACGACAAATGACATTCAAAAAGCCATGAATTTTATGCGCCGTCTATCGCAGCTTGAACAGCAATATGCGGGTGCTTTTCGCTAGGCCAGTTAAGAACCAACAGCCAGCAGTTAAGAGGCAACTGACAGCAGGGAACAGCTAAGAGCTGAGAGCAGAGAGGTGAGAGCAGAGCCGGCCAAGCTGGTTTCCGTCTGATGTCCCCGATGCGGACCTGCCCCAAGGCGCAGTGCAGTGTAATTAATGCAACAGCAGCTGCGCTGTGGTCGGCCCCTGCGCCAGCGTCGGGCGTCTCTCGGTGCACCTCGGTTATCTGACGCTCGCATATTAAAAATCTTTATAGTCTTTTGCGGTTTGTCTTTGAGTGGCTTTTTCTTTATTTTTTGGCATCTATTCGATTTAGAAAATGTCGCATTGGCTGCGTGAGTGTGGGAAACTAAGAACTGCTGCCCTGCAGCCTGCAGCAGTGCCGCGGGCGTTGCCTGGGCGATACCAATCAGAAGCGCCCGCCTGGCGCTGCCAAACGGAGCACAGCAGCCGCACAGACGATTGGAATCGGCAGATGACAGCGTTGGTGGCTTCCTCCTACAAGTTTCGCCGTTTGGCTCTTTGACAGCAATTTTATTTAATTTGTGCACTGATGCTACACAAATGATAAGAGCCCTGTGCTTAGCTAAAATTGCATTTCATTTCTGCCCCGAAAGCCGTGTGTACATACGTATGTATGTATGTACATATATAGGCTGCCCATGAGCATGCAAATGGCCAACGGGCATTGCAGAGAGATGTGGGCATTCTTCAAGCGCGGTGCCACCTGCCCTGGTGATCAGCATCGACATGATGCGAGTGCAAGTGGCTGCCGTATGACCCATAAAACAAGAAGCCAAGAGACAGATCAAACAACGAACTACTAATACGCTTCCATTATTATATATAGGAATTTCTGCATTCTAGTATACCAAGTGCATTTAGAAGTGGGGATCAATCGCTGTAGATAGTGACTATCGATAGTTTTTTAAGAATCGTCAACAGCTGAGAGTGTGGTCACGAGACGGTACTTCCGATTCGAAATACTATTTCCTATTTCATTCATTATATTTGTTTGCATACAGATATATCTATGTAAATATTTATTTATAAAGTGGCTGTCCTTTTAGCCCAGTCAATATACCCGCAGCAGTATAGGGCGAGGCGAGAGTCTCTGCCCCAAAACAAGAGCATCATCCAATTTGTGTGGCTTGTCGTAAAGTTTTTGCGAGGCAGCAGCTCCTGCAATGGCAGACATTCATTTGGTTTTTATGAGGCGAGCAGCCAGGATGCAAACACAACAAGCAGCCGTTGTCCACGTCGTCGTTCGTCTCGTCGACTTGATTAGAAGCAACGACCAGGTGGCGAGTGGTGCTTGCCTCGCCCATCCTTTTGCGGCATGTCCTGTTGATTTACGCGCGTGCTTATTGCATTTCTGCTCCATGTGCACGCCCAACGCCCAACGCCCACCACCCACCAGAGGCCCGAGACCACCTGGCTTAGACAAATCGTCTGGCATTCTGCAGTTTGTCAAAATGTTTAACCCGTTAATTGTGCGATCAATCGCTGCATTAGACGCTGCCAGGTGCCACTAAATCAGCAATTGGCAACGCCGGTGCAGTTGCAGCCGCTGCCTGGCGGATTCCGATTTGTTTGCCACTCGGGCAATTACGCAAGCAGCCCGCCAGCTGCCCACAAAATCAATGCCCGCTCGCTGCCGAGGCAGGCCAACGGGGGCAGCTAAACAATAAATAATGAGCCGAAGCAGCGCCACGTAACCATCGGAGGGACGAGAGCGCAGCCCGATGCATCAGCGGCCATCAGATGCAGCTGTCCCCGCCGTTCAGCCTTGATCGTGCCGCTCAGCTTTTGTCAATGAACAAGGGAGCCAGAAGGAACGAGACGGAGAGGATGAGGGAGAGAGAGAGAGAGAGAGACAGAGAAAGAGTAGCGATTGCAATCGGCAGACGTTGATTGCACTTGATATATATCAATATGAAATGGTGCCAGGTTGTAAAAACCGAGTCAACGGCTACCTCAGCTGTTAGCACCTGCAATCGAGGAGACGTTCTCTCATCATCGCCTCTATTAAGCAGTAAAGTGCGTAACGATGCAAATGCGAGGGCTGTCGAAACTGAAATACCCTTTAGGACTCAGTACAAATGCAACAAATGAGAGGAGAATGTTGAGATCATCAATTATCATCTTTATTTCATTGCTAAAAGGAAAATGAAAATTTACTTAATCAAAGTTGTATTACATACTTTGCATTCTATTAAATGTATAATCTGTATTAATACACTTACTGAATGAGTGTTAATGCAAACTTAATTCAACTTAATTCACCTACTATAACATATATAATCTGTTTTATTTATAATCTATATTTACCTACGTGCTGAATGAACTGAACGCAAATTATTAAACTGACTTAAACTTATATAGTATAATTCATTATATAGATTTTATAGCCCATATGCTCTATCTTGTTTTATATTAAGTCCAATCAATATATTTAAATATGGATCAGCTGGCACAACAGTTTTAAATTAACTTCGAAAAGGGTTCACAATTGGATTGCTTCTGGTGCTGATGATGGAATTAACAAGGCTCTGGCTTCACTCAGAGCTCAGTTCTGATGGGGCTTCAGCTGAACTTGTGTATTTGCCTGCCAGAGGTAATTGATAAAGCACTCCCTTAGCTACCGAAAAACCGGAAAGCAGAGACTCACATTTGGCCCCAGCTCAGATGCTGATCATTCCCACATGCAATACCAGGCCGACCCGGTCGGTACCAGGTCGAGCCGGCTATTTCGACGCGGTTCGGTGCGGCCCAAAAAGCGTGTGAAGCCGGCACGAAGCCTTGACAGCTGGCTGATGCTTGGGAATCCAATGTGGCACCTGAGCTACGCATTGATTGAGACCTGGCAGAAAACTCAGTTGGCAGCGCGGAGTGCATTGCGCATACGCCGCGTGCATCAATTTTCCATAGACATCGACAGACGTGAACGACGTCGTCAGCGACTGCTGAAACAATTTTTAATAATTGACAATTAAACTAACAATAATTGACAATAAATATTAAAGTGGCGCTGCAATTAATGGCGCGTTTTAGCCATATACGTCGGGCCCCGACGAGCCTCGTCATCGCCAGCTTAGCGGCTGAACGTCAAACGGAGACCGACTGACAGTGTGTGAGAGCGGCGAAAAAATAAGAGAGCAGCGTCTTAATGTAACTCAATTAGTTGGGCAGCAGAGCCGATAAATCAATCACCAGAACAGCGCCCATAATCAGAGCAGCTAGCCCCGCACTGAAATGAGATCGGGCGACCCGCGGCTTGGCACCTGGCTGAGTGGGATCCCGGCCTCGACTCGGCTGGGACCCGAAGCGGGTTTGGTTGATGATTTGCGTGCCGCGCTGCCATTTCTCAGCACTTCGACCAACGCAGGCAACTTCCGGCGCAACGTCTCCAGCTCCAACTGCTGTTGCGGCTGCTGCTGCCACGTCTGGGACGCTCTGTTTGGCTTAATTGAAACATTTTGCGTAAGCGGTCAGACGAGGTGGGAGGACGCCACTGTGATGGGACAGCGCTTTACTTTGCTTGACTCAAGTGGCGCGATGCGCCCACGCAGCATTTTGCTGGACTCAGTCAACATTGGCAAATCGCGTTCAGCCAGGGCTGCATCTCCACTCTCCGCTCCGAGCTTCATGCGAACTGCGGACTGCGGACTGCGGACTGCGGCTGCTCACAAATTGAAAGCTACAAGCGGCAAGTACACGATTTATGTGGGCCGACGAGCAACAGCATTAAACGAAAGTGCCCCTCCATGCTGATCCAGGGCAGAGGCATTGGATGTGGAAGCTGTCGCTTGGGATGCTGGGATGCAGATGCTGGGATGCTGGCCGATTGGTGCAGATTTTCAAATACCGCCCGTTCGACGCTGGCCAGAGTTAATCCAGGCCCATCCAGCGACATGGCCATGGACGCCGTCGCCGTCGGCGTTGCCGTCGCCAGTTTATGGCATTTTAATGGTCACTTAATTTTGTTTATGTTTAATGGGCGCGCCTGTGGCAGCTGCCCGTGGCTCCGATTGCAGCAGCAGCAGTCGGAGCCGTATCGTATATTGATTGCCGATTAACGTACCAGGTAGCCGAGAGCATGGGGACGACGCCATTGTTCGCAAATTACGCATATCATTTCCAGATGTGGCAGCTTTTGTTAAAATATTTGAGCCAAACTCGCGATTTTAATAAGCTTCGCTCGCCAATGCCAACTTTCCCACAACCCAAGCCCACTTGGCCACTTGGCGGCTATCTATGCTGAATTAACAAAATCATAAAGCAAATAGTATATGAGCAGGGATCGGGCCCAGTCGAACGCTCCAGCCCAAGCTCTAATGATGATGAGCGCATCGCTTTTTGCCAGCAAATTGCAGGAGCGTTATTTCCTTTGTCGGCTCACACCTCAATCTTCAATTGTATATTGCTGCAAGTCCCACTCCACCTACCAACTCCGAGCTCCCGACGCCCGGCTCATGCTCCGCGTCGGGCTCTGCGCCTCAACTGCGGCAGTCGTAATGATTTATGAATGGCAATTTCTGCGATATTTTATTGCATTTTAATTAGTGTAATATCAATTTGGTTTCAAGCCTCACTTTATAAAGCCGAAACACATTGTAGGGAGAGAGGCAGAGGCAGAGGAAAAGAAAGAGAGAAATACATAGAAGAGAGAGAGAGAGAGAGAGAGAGAGAGAGAGAGAGAGAGAGAGAGAGAGAGAGATAGTGAGTGAGCGGGCTTTGCTTTCGCAACAACAGCGCCAAAGGTCGCACCATGCTCCAATCTTCTAATGTCTAGCGAGTGACATACCCACTCCCACTCCCACTCCCACTCCCACTCCCACTCCCACTCCCACTCCCACTCGCACGCCCACTCTCGCTAAGACAACTAACGACGCGTGTCGTCGCAACGCCCACGCGTGCTTCATAAATCTTCCAATTTAATAACTCTCTAAATGCATGTAAATATGCAAACACAATAATGTGCCACATATTTTGCGAATGTCGCACGCCGCATTCAGCGGGCTCCTCCGCAAAAAATAAAAATAAAATTAACTGGAAAATTGACTGGAAATTGCTAAGCGAGCCCAGTTGTGAATATCATGTGTACAAGGAAAATATGAAAGCTCCATGGGACTACACTAGCTCTATTCGAACGTTGAGCTAGGTTTATACAGACTTTATAGGCGGCTTTGTATGAGCGCGTTGTACATTTTTAAGTTATTAACAGACCGATTGACCCTCTTCAATGGTAAGCTATCGATGCTCGACTCACAAGAGAAAGGAACAAAAGTGGATATATCTATGGTATCTTAGATGTCACAAAAAATTTCATTACGATTTTTTTTGATACCGAAAATGTTTCTTTGAATGGTTTTTCTGACCTAGTCTGATCAACATATACAGATTATTAACAAGGACTGTATTTCAATTCATTTTAATTCCATTAAATTCCATGCACATGTGCATACATAGGTATTTTGTATTCGTTTTCAAAGAACAATGTTGCTGCTGTACGATTATTATTGGTACACTGTATGTAATATATAAAACATTTTGCAATTGAATGCCAACAGACGTTTCTGAGGAAGGTTGCCTGCCGTTGGGTCCCGAGTCAATAAAGTAAACACTTGGAGTTTGTATGGTCCACAGTGAGTCAGAGCCTCGTTAATGATCCGCGCTTGATATCGTTTTAATTGTTTTGTCATTTAGCAAACATTCTAAAACGTGATCACATTTCAGCATTGTCATAAGCCGCGGCGATTCCCACTTCATCCGCTGCTAGAGTCGCATGCCGTGTTTAGCTCAGCAACCGCATATCGTGCAACAAAGTAAATGATGCAAGGCACAAAGAGAGAAACTGAGCACTGAAGACCAAAACCCATACAGAGCCATCTTTCTTCTGCTGGCAAAACGATGACAAATTGCATGAAATAATATAAATTTTCGGTTGAGACAGTAAAACTGTCTGGGCCGGAGGCCTCGAGTGCGGCAGAGCGCTCCAAGCATCAAGCTGCAAGCAGCAAGCAGAGAGCAGCGAGCAGCGCGCTGCATGCGAGGGTCTGTGGCTGTGGCAGACTCTGCGGCAAGTAAACTGTTGTTTTTCACGACGACGCTTGTCACATTGTCCACCCACAAGAGCAGACGACAGAGCCGACTAGACCGAAGGCCAGACTTGGCCAGACAGCCAGCAGTTGCTCTGGTCTCTGGTCTCTGGTCTCTGATCTCATGGCAGTCACAAAATTTGCATAATTTGCTGTTAAGGATTGCTGCTCCGCCCGTCTAGGATCACCCACGCCTGCCTCAATGGTGACTGGCAGCTGCAGTTGCCAGCCGCCCGTTGAATAAACTCGCTGAACGGAGTCAGTTATGAGTGCATCCATGTCAATTACCAACACCCGCATGGCGTTGCCAGCCAACAGCCGAGAGCCGCCAGCCGACGCTGCCCACATGCCTGGCAATAGAGCAATCTGTGCTTATAAACACGCCGGGTGAGCCCCTTTATGACTGCGATGCTTTTGTTGCATAAACAATGACAACAAATTGATCGTTGCAACTTGCAACTGAGTCGCGTCGAGCAGCTCATTAGCGCGTTCGTTGCCTCTTGCCTCTTGCCACTTGCCATAGGCCGTACGCCTCATGCCGCATGCGATCAATAATTTTCGAGATTTTCATTTAATTTGTTTGAATTAGCGCAGGCGACGCTGGCGCAGTTTTCCACTGCCCGCTGCCACTTAATAAATCTTTGTAAATTTATCGTTATCGCCTAATAAAATGTCACTGCAGATGTCACATGCATACGTGTGATAAATTGAAAGCGCCCAGCATTTGAAAATAGCAAGCAATTAAGAGCAACAGCGGCAGAGACAGAGGCAGAGACAGAGGCAGAGACAGAGGCAGAGGCAGTCGCTGTGGCAGCCACTGACCAAGCCACAGACAACACCTTCAACTTCAGCTTCAACTGCAACTTTATGTGGCACAGCCAGCAGAACGAGGCCATATCAAAGCATCTCTCAGTCAGCGGCAACGGCGGCAGAATCGTCTGATTGCGGCAACATGCTCGAAATTACTTTTCTGTGTAACTGTTGCACACACACACACACATACCTTCTTATATACACGCACACAAAACGAAACAAAGCGAACAACAATATCAACACAAAGGAGTTAGATGAAGTTAAAGCTTCGAATTTATAACACTCTTCTTGATTTGTATCAAACCATGATTGTATGTGTGTGAATATGTACTCATGTATGTGTGTACGTTTGCAGTAGCCCAATAGGAATTAGTGGTGGGAATCGAAAGTTACATATTGATAACCATAATGCAATCGATAGTTGAGCATGTTAGCGGTGGCGGAGATAATGTGCAATCAGTAGGAAAGTTCAAGATTCATTCCATGATATGTGGTTAATGCTTGTATAGATAGAATATTTGTGTAACACTTTGAACAGCGTAAAGCAGACTGCTAACTTATTTAGCTTTACAATTCTAATCGTAAGTGGCTAAAATAACTTGATTTCTTTTTTTTTGAACTGCGCATTTAATTGTGTATTATTTATATCTGCCAGCTAAGATTTAATAGATGCCCGAAAAGATTTCTAAGTTGTTCAATTGCTGGCAGAAAGTATATTTTATTGTAAGGTGTACAACCGTTGCATATAAGCAGCAAAGGCTTCTAATCCATAATACTAAGAGAATGATAATCAGCCAGCAAAAGGTCTGCAACAAATCACACCAATAGAGTATAACAAATCAGGCATATCCATACCTGCGATATATCGTATACCGTATGGCAGATAAGACAGTCTTGAACCTGCAACATTTTCTCACACTCTTCACGGGGGCAGGCGGCAGACGGCAGCGATAAGCGGGAATTAAATAATTTTACACTCTGCGCGATTATCGGCAGCGATTGCGATGGCAGTACGGATACAGTTCGTGTATGCTAACGAGCAGGCAGCTATAATTGGCCCAGGCCGGGCCAGACCAGCCCAGCCCAGTCACAGCAGAGGCAGAGGCGGAGGCAGAGACGCATGCGCAGATGCAGATACAAATACATTGGCAGACAGAGGCTGCTCGGGGCAGTCAGCTTGTGAGCTACGTTCTCTCCGGCCAATGCAAAAATGGCCACGCGCTTGGCCGGGAGTCAAGTAATTGACAAACAATTACCTTTAACGCAGCATTGTTCCGGCTGTGGAGCTCTCTTTGATCCTCGGCGTTCGGTGCTCGAGTGTTCGTTGTCCGTCGTGCGGCGTTCGGCGTTTTGACTTTCAAGTTTGGTGCGCAGCGGCAAACACCTCAATTCTCAATTTTGGTAGCCAGCGCGAACTGCTTTGCCTATGCCGAGGCAATTGTCTGGAGCAGCGGCTGCTGCACCCCCAACACCTGCAGCCAAAGAGACGGAATAGCGGGTCGAGAGAGCAGCCCAGGCCCAAGTGCAGGCCCAAGCCGAAGCCGAAGCAAAAACCGTAGCCCCGACCTATACCCATACCTATAGCCATACCCATACTCATACCATAATAATAAATATTTCATGAAGCTGTCAGCAACAAATAATCTAAAACTGCAGCGCGCTGACCAAAGGCACAAAGGAGCCGCCACCGCCGCCTCTTGGAGAATTTGTTGGCTTCAGCTTTGGCTTTGGCTGCACAATGGCTGCCTCTGCTGCTGCTGCTGCTGCTGCTGCAACAGCAACTGTTGCTGTTGCCGTCGACCTGGCAAGCGTCTTCTTGTGGGTGTTAACAGCCACTACTGGCGAGGAATGCGGAAAGCCTAAAGAGTTGCCAGTTGACTGCATTTATTAAACATAAATTCATGGCCGTATTGACATTGCGCTTGCCTCCCAAAATCAATTCAAATGCATGCATCCAAGCCAGTTTCGGGGCAGCTGGGGCCTCGGCTGAAGCCAGAGCTGGCATAAATGGAGCAGCATACACCTGCCAATGCATTGACATAAACCATAAACCGGTCGTAGTCGGTGCTGCTGCTGCTGCTGCTGCTGCTGCTGCCTCGAATCCGACTCCGACTCCAAGTCCGACTGCTGCTGCTTACGCACTTGCAACGAGATCAGCATGGGATGCTGCTGCTCAGATACTGCGTAACCTGTTGCCGTCATCTGATGCGTCAAACATGCGCTCAGACGCCTTCCCGCGGCCCCCGCCCTGGCCAGGCAGAAAATTTTTATTATTATTATGACCATTTTAGCTACCAAGCGTGCGTAAAGCATACGGCCAAGTGGGCCGGGAGGCAGTCAGCCCACGACCACGTCACGACGCGCCGGCCTGCCAAGCAGCCGACGCAGCGAATCCAGCAGCAGCCACAGCCACAGCAGCATTGGCATCAACAGCCGGCCAATAAATTGTGACGCTAATGTAAAGTGTGGCAAGCCATTAGCAGCGGGACGAGCTGGCAGATCTCGCAGAGGAGCCTGAGGTGGCTGAGGTGGCTGAGGTGGCTGAGGTGGCAAACGTGGCAGGCAGCGCGTTGCAAAGTGTGCAGCCGCGGGTTATTGAACCTACCCCACGGCGACAGCAAAGCTGATGAGCCTGTGGCACCTACAAGTGGGCGCAGCCTCTGCCCACACTCGCCATTGAAGGGCGCCTCCTCACAAAAAAGAGGTAAATCTACCATAAGTCGTTAGCGATAAAGCTATAAATGTATATTATGTATGTTCCACCTTGTTTTCTTTTGCAAGTTATATTTCATTTGTATTTCAGATTCCTGAATGTGCTTGTCTGTTTGTCCATTTGTCCGTTGATGAGCAACCCAAGATAATCAAAGAAATGACTGATCTTCACTAAATTATATTATTGAATTATATGATTAGCTTTTCTTAATCTGACTGGCAAATAATTGTCACCAGAAATGCCTTATAGACCGTCTACAGCTTTTGGAAGGTTTTCTGTTAGAAAAGAAAACACTAAATATAACACTTTATAAAATCTATTCGTCGCGTTGACAAATAATTGATTTGGCAAGTCAAGTAACAAATTTAAAATTCAAAGAAAATGCAGTCGACTCTCGATAATCCGAAATAGCACTTTTTTTTTCAAGGGGATAGATTGTCTTCGATTCTCCACTGCATAATCTTGATCGCCGAACCAAAATTTTTTATTACCATAGCGAAAATTAGAAGTATCTAAATTAAAGGGAGCCCTGCCAAGGATGCTTGACAGCGATAATCCTTTTTGTTTTTATAGTACATTGAAATTTGTATTTATTAAAATAAAATAAACCCATTGTACCGTGATTATATCAAATAATACAAAAAATAATACAACATAGCAAAGCAATTGATATATTAAAGTATAACTTTATGTGAAATATATTTAAATACAAGAAAAAAGTAATTTATTTTAATATACAAAATAATGTATTATATAGTTTATACAATATATTTATACAATATATATATCGAACGATCGAAAATGGACAACAAGTAAGTGTTAACGACCCATATTTGTAGATACTATATGGCTGCCTGCGTAAACTATGGATATGCAAATAAAATATGATATGGTGATTGAAGTCAAGTAAAGCCTACGCACTCCGAGGTGTAATATTCGCGTAGATTACATTGACCACTTCAATCAGGAATCTGACTACCAGCCAGAATAGACGTAAGCAGAGGCCGTAGGTCTTAGCGGTGCTGCTCGCCTTTTGGCATTTTATGACGTCCGCTGACAGATTTCACTTCCAGCGGAAAACGGAAGCAGCTCGTTTGACTGGCTGCAGCTGGAGCTCGCTGCCTGGCCGGGCCGGGCCTGGCCTGGCCTGGCCAACAAGCGGCTGCGAGATGACTTCCTCGACGACGCATTTTTTGTAGGCGCTGTCTCTGGTTTGCATTTAATAGATTAATTAGAGGCAAGGCGAGCGCCGCCCAATGATTAAGCAAAAGTTGTTGCGCCGCTGACTTCCGTCAATCAACTGGCCACTGCAAGTGCTGCAGCGGCGCAGGGGAAGGCGCAGGAGGTGGCAGCAGGTGGAGGCGACACTTGCCAGAGCGTCACAATATGTGCTGTGCTTGGCTTGTGTTGCCTTGGTTTGCTCTGCTCTGCTCTGCTCTGCTTTGCTCTGCTTTGCTCTGCATTGCTGTGACGTCCAAGTTAAAGTTTATAAACCGAGCAAAAGCAAACGCAGAACTCAATTCAAACGCCTGCTGCGACAGCGACTGCGACTGCGGCTGCGGCTGCCGTCCATTTTTTTTTGCGCCGCCTTTTGTCAACTGGCACCGCAAGGTGGCCCGGACGATGGCGATGCCGACGGCGACGGCGACACACAAAAACAACATCGAGATACACTGAGAGAAACAAGAAAAACATGCAACAAAAATGCCAACCGCAGGCACTTGATGCCAAGCGACGCTGGCGGCGCTGGTGGAGCTGGTGGAGCTGGTGGTGCTGGTGGCCCAGGGCCCGACGCCGACAG
Source organism: Drosophila navojoa (assembly GCF_054131105.1). Classification (NCBI taxonomy): domain Eukaryota; kingdom Metazoa; phylum Arthropoda; class Insecta; order Diptera; family Drosophilidae; genus Drosophila; species Drosophila navojoa. The sequence goes on from NC_142892.1 coordinate 23,456,324, forward strand.
AACGTGGTTAGCAAATTTATTATGTAAACGGAAATACGGCATATCCTTGCCCAGTGGCGATGGCAGGAGCAGGGGCAGAGGCAGGGGCAGGGGCAATGGCGAAGGCAATGGCAAAGGCAAAGGCAAAGGCGACGGCGCCGCAGCAATAGAAATAGTTTTGCGGCTGTCGAGGCAAAAAGGGCACAGAAGGCGAGGGCAAGCGGGTGAGCGGGTGGGCGGGCGTATGATGCCAGTCGGAGTAGGAACGGGAGCAGCACCAGGAGCTGAAGCTGAGGCTGGACTGAAGGAACTGCCGGAGCTCGTAAATCGCATAAATTGTATAATTCTGTTCATTGTTGTTGTTTCTGTTGTTTGTTGCTTGTTGCTGTTGTCTGTTGTCCGTTGTCCGTTGTCTGTTTTGCGAATTTGTTGCCAAATTGCGTTCGTAGGTGAACCTTTGTTCTGCGGGCCAGCAGAAAGAGTAACCCAAAATGAAACAATATGTTGCCCAGCCAGCCAGCCAGCCAGCCAAGCATCCGGGCCGTCAACTCTCCGTGCCGCGTTCTATTGAGCATTGGGAGCACGTGCGCCGCAAACTCTGCGGCTGCTGATGACAGCGATAGCAAATTAATGACAGGATCAACACCTGCGGCAGGACTGCAGTCAGCAGCTTTGGATTGGCTTTGGATGAGAGCAGACTGATTGAATTTCGACTGGCTGTCAATTAGCAGTAAGTGTCGCAATGCCGCACCTCACCTCAACTCGCCTTCACTGAAGCGCCACAAGTCTCAGCAGGCAACGGGTCGTATACCTAACGCCAGCGAAGACACAATATAATATGCCAAAGAGCAATCATTGACATCGATACAGATACAGATGCTCGGAGATGGAGTCTAATCACTGAATTCCAGAACAATGAAGAATACAAAAATAATACTATATAAATATATTATGATATCCTATAACGGAACTTGCACAGTTTTTATAGCTTGACTAGAGTAGAGTTGATACTGTCTGAGAGATAAGCGAGTGTTACGAGATGATCTAAATACTGAATTCATTAGATGAGCTCTAAAGTAAATTTAATAGGAAGACGGGGATGCGTACATCGACTCATATCATGTCCCAATGAACAATATATGTATGTGTGTATATGAGTACACCCACATAAAACAAAATATCATCAGGGCCCATTTTCAATGCGCCCAGGATTTAAAAATATTTAGACATATATATTCCATTATTTTCAATCAGATTAGATGTAATTCTAAAGTCTAATGGATATTATCAACCTGATGGATAACCTATAAAAAATTAAAAATAAAAAGAAAATATATATTTACAAGTGAGTCAAAATACTGCCACGGTTAATTCGGACCGAGTCGCTACTGGACCATCGCAAGGTCATAGGCAAGCAAAAAGCTTTTGTATTATCACTGACCAGAGAGAGAGGGACTGAGAGAGAGAGAGTAGGACAAATGGCACAGAGCCGTGCTTCATACGGAATCGGGACCATTTCGGTTGAGCGCTCATAGCGCACTGTTTTTGACGTGCAGCATTTTCACTGCTTGAGCCTCCAGCGACCGAGCCGAGCAAATACGAAGAATAGTGGTACCTCAACTTAACAGTGTCGAGGTGTAGAAAAGTTTGTTCTACATGTCTAGTCTATGTGTTCTCTGGTCAGTGGTATTATGTATATACTTAAATATTTGAGGGGAGTCGAATTAATAATTTGATTTATAAGCATCAATCATATTTTGTTGCTCGTCAAAAGTTAAATAATGGCATAATTAAACATGAATTATTATTCATTCGTTTTTAAGAATTATTTCTTTATTATCTTGGAATATTATTTGGAATGATGATGATCCATATATCGATCGATGCTTCATAAAATTACCCACTTCAAATAAAGTTAATTGAAATCATTTAACTAGCTGCTATTGTAATTATCCAAGGGACAATCTGGGCGGCAGGGACACGTCGAGAGGTAAATTCCCACACAGAACATGACAAAAGCTTTTATTTAAATAGTTTATCAATCAGTCATTCAACCGATCAATCGGCTATTTGAAGTCTTTAAATTTAGTTATGGCAGCCCTGGTGCCAATTGGTAGCTCAATGCGACAATGCAGCCCTGGTATATTGTAAATTCTCGCACTTGATTTGACGGCGGACGCATCAAATAGAAAAAGTTTGCGAGCCAAGAGGACGCCTATGGCAAATTTATGGCTCTGAATCAATGTGCAACAAAGCGTGCCACAGATTGAGGCAGAGAGCCAGACAGACTCAACCTGAAACTGAAACTAAAATTAAAGGAAACGTTACTTTCACAGGCAAAAATTCATTGATCTGCAGCTCAATTAATTCATAAGTATGCTAAGAGCTAAGAGACACACACACACAATGAAGATTTCGGTGTCTAAATTTAAACGCAATCAAAAGTCAAAGAGCGAGAAAAACGCGTGTTAAACAGTTTAACACTTCTGCATGGCCACGTCGGGCCAAACACCAAGAGAAAGAAATGAAGCTCATAATTCATTGGAGTCGCACACAGTGGGAGAGAGAGAGAGGGAGAGAGTGGGAGAGAAGAGATCTGGGAACGTCTAAGAAAGCCAAAAGGAAATGGCAATGCATTAAGAAATAAGCAATTTGCTTTGCCAGAGCAGCAAAAAGCGGCAGAGCAACAGACACAAGGCGCAGGATGTAGGATGCAGGAGGCGGCACAGGACCAGGACGCAGAACGCAGGACACGGGCCACGGGCCATGCCAGCCAATGTGTCGCGACTGTAATGCAAACGCAGAGGCTGGCAGTAAATGCTAAAGGCTAGCCAAGGACATACAGCCCCCGCCCAGCCCCTGCCCCGCTCATCCTCTCGGAGGGGGCCTTCAGTTATCCTACGCTAAGTAGTTGCATTAAAAGCTTACAACCGAATATCCAAAACCCAGAGCTCGGCGACTGCAACAAATGCAAAGCAAATTTTCCAGGCGCCCAGCCCATAAACTTTGCCACGCCCTTTTTTGTGCGCCCTTGTCGCCCCTGCTGCTGCGACGGGTTTTTGGCAGGCGCTCAAGTAACGTCTTCCATTGCGGCAGTAAATCATTTCTCGTTGCCTGCTCAGCCAGTTGACAACCTTAAAGCTGTTATTAATTCGGTATGAATAGTCGATGTGAGTGATTCGATAGCTATCGATAGCTGAGTGAGTGGGGATTATTGCAACGGTTCATTATGGATGTTTAACGGGGATGGAAGGTCGCTTACTCTACGCTAGCATAGTTTAATTCCTGAATAGTTTTATTGAATATCTTACAGAGGGCTGAGTGACGATATCAGTGAATTTGAGATATTAATTTTGGGATACGCCATGAAATCAGTTACCATATATATTCGCGATCTGCTTGACTCCAGTTATGATTGGTGTCGATTAATATCGAATCGATTGTCCGTAATCGTTTGCTAATATAAATACGGAATGAACAATTTATTTAGCTATATGAATTTTAATAACATTTTGTCATAGCCATTAATTGGTTAAATAGAGATTTAAATATCAAGATAGATAGGAATATTTAAAATTATTAATTTTATAACAGTCTCCGTCGATTAATATCGATTTTTACATGTTTTATTTAAGATGTAAATATCAGGTGATATATGTAGTTCTTCAATCTGCAGGTTAATTACACCGTTAAAAGTGTTAATTCATTCATGAAGTGAAGCCATAATGATATGTGTGTTTCATCTAATGATCTTGTAAGTGAATTTAATTCTTAAAAAAAAAAAAAAAACTATTCTTATTAATTCAAATTGCGAATCTAGTTTATGGTTTATGGTTTATTTATAATATTGTTGAGCACTGTAAGTGCTTTGGTGAAAAATTTATATGATAAAATTTTGTGTTTTTCTTATGGATTAGTTTATTTAAATTTTGTTTTCTCAAATATTCAATGTTACAAAATTCAAATTTGGCGGTTGAGCTATCGCCATCTGTTGGATTTTTTATGTAAGCAGTCAGAGCTGCCAGCCATGTAATATAGCGTTGCCAACTGCTGCATGGAGCTGCCAACTGGTGCAATTAGTGGCAGTTTCGTTTTCCGCAGAGAGGTCACACTGTTTTTGCATCCTCCTCTTTGTCGAGCTGTTCGCCGATGCAACATTCGTGAAATTGTTAAAATTGTTAATTTTTGACAGTGGCTCGCAGCTACAAATCGTAACAGTGCAACTGAAAAATCGTGTTCAAGGCGTGACACGTGTGTTTGTTTGCCGAACGCGGCTATTCATCACAATTTCGGGGCGTGTTTGGAGCGAGAAAATGGAAAACGCATGTTTCGTGCTCAGATAAGGCCCAGCTGTGCGTCGGTCTCGCTCAAATTCAACAAATTGCGAAAAGTTTCCGGCTAGGCTTACAATCGAACAACACAGCGACTGCGAATAACCAAACAGCTGAAAGCAGGACAAAGGCTGTGACAGAAACAACAACAAAAATCACTGCAACAACAACTTAACACGAATACAACTACAATCCCCATTCGAGTACACACACCATCCAAAACACACACACACATAAAAAAAACCACAACAACATGCACCCACTGCAAAGTAGTTAAATAATTCTGCCCTGTCTGCGCTTTATTTCCCCTTCATTCTTGTACTCGTTTTAATTTCAACAAGTTTTCTGTTCTCGCTTTCCCCACATCTCTTTTAAACCATCCGACGCGCAGTTCTTTTTTCGTTACTACACAATAACAACAACTACAGCAATATACAAAACTCACACAGACAAACACACACGCACTCACACATACAGTGACACGTACGGCTCTCACACGAACAATCCGACATACAACAGTTTATTTGCTGTGACGCAGCAGCCAACAAAAATCACCTGCAAATACGGCACGAGACCAGCGACCGGCTCCCGGTGCAGCTGTCATAGTGAAAAGAGCAACAACAGAAACACCCATACACACAAACACACTTGTTGCAAAGGCAGCAAAAGAAGAGGCGGAGAGTGAGTGAGCAAGCAAGCTAGCGCGAGCCTATAGGGGGAGCGACTACGAGAGAGAGGGAGATAGAAGAGGGACGTCAAGGCGGCCGTCTCTTCATTAAGTGCCTAAGCAGTCAGCTATCAGCCACCGCACATTAAAAACGCAAAGGTAAGCACCCAGATGTTCGCGAAAGTGTTTCAATCATCATTCATGACACGGCTAATTCACAAACGGCAAACGGTACCCAGCTCACGCACACACGCACACAGCGCACATAAATAAATCGTTGATAAGCCGGCGCTGCAGTTACCGGCGGCCTCTCAATCGAATGTCTGATAAGAGGGAATCACGATTCTCATGTGCGGGCACATTCAAATTAAACGCGACACAAACAAAATGATAAAGCTGAATGAAATATGGCCCGAATCGTTACGGGAATTTGCGAATTGTTCGATCCACTAACCATATCTTTATACTTGTAGATGGTCAAGGAGAAACCCAACTCGACACGCATCTATGATAAGGATGGTTTTCGACGGCGAGCTGCCTGCATTTGTGTGCGCGCCGAGAACGAAGACGAGGTAATCGTCGATAGTTTCTCTTTTTTTCTATAGCTCAGTTATTTGATTATTAGTTAAAATTTAAATTAAATGGCGTATAGCATAATAAAGCTTTACTAAATTGCAGGTTCTGCTGGTGACCTCTTCACGCCGTCCAGAATTGTGGATTGTGCCAGGCGGCGGGGTTGAGCCAGAGGAAGAGCCCTCGGTCACCGCCGTGCGCGAGGTTCTGGAGGAGGCAGGCGTTGTGGGCAGTCTGGGACGTTGTTTGGGTGTCTTTGAGGTATCGATCAATTAAATAGTGAATTCGTGTTTCCAAATATATGTATATTTCTGATGTTTTATAGAACAACGATCACATGCATCGTACCGAGGTGTTCGTAATGAACGTGACTCAAGAGCTCGATGAGTGGGAGGACTCGCGTAGCATTGGACGCAAGCGCCAATGGTTCACCATTGATGATGCACTGTCCCAGCTGGCACTGCACAAGCCCACCCAGCAGCACTATTTGATGCAGCTGCAGCACTCGAAGACGCTGGAGAATGCCCACACCCCAGGTCGTGTAGTTAATGCTACCCATCCGCCGATCTTGGCAAACTCCGCATCTGCAGCAGCGTCGCCCACAACGGCATAAAGACAAACGCAGAATGAATAAGCACGAACATACGCATACGCATACATAAACAGACACAGACACACACCATTAACCCACATGCACATATTATTTGCACTCCCTCTTTCTGACATTTGAAAAATTTACAATTAGACAGGCAGTTCATATTTTCAGTACGTTTAAATCATTACCCCAACACCCGCTCCCCATTAGAATTGACTAAGAAGTCCGCATCTTTTCGAGTTTACTTTAAGTCGAACGCTACATTTATGTTTTTAGAAATTGTATTGATAAAAAAATGTATGTACGTTAAATAAGAGAACGCATGAAAAACAAAACAAACAACTAAATTAACAAATGAGAATAAATCTACAACAAAAATGTAATAATTTTTGAGCGCATAGGGCACTTTTTGCAAAACGAAAACATGTACTAACAACAAATACGATATCTATTAGATTTTTCTACTCTTTTATAATTTACTTAAAACGTCTTGATTATTGTAATAAACCATTGGAAATGGCTTTAAGGAAGCGCTAAAATTAATTAATTATGCTAAGCGCCTAAAATCATAAAACAAACATAAATTCTAAATTATAAACGAAGAGAGAACACACGAAACTATTTCGTTCGATATCTGCCACATTTAAATGATTGAACAACCTCTGTATAAACTTCTGTTACAGGTAGAATCATTAGATCATTAAAACTAAAAAAATTGACTAACGATGCCTATGCAAGAAAAAGTATAAAAACGCAAAGGAAAATATAAAACAAAGCTATGCCGAAACAAAAAAAGATTAACTTATTGTAAAAAAGAAAATTATGAGATGTGAGTGAATCCATGTAAAATCAAGAGGGATCCCAAATCAAGCTACATTTTAACAATAGGGCATATGCACGCTGTACTTTTCAAAAATACAAGGCAGAATAAATAAATGATAAATACATATAAAAATTTAAAACTTAAAATGTCATTGTGATAAAAACTAATCAACACTTTTATGTAGCTCTTTTTGGAATACACTTTTGAGCACTTTCAAAGACGAAATTTTAATTCAAGTTTGAAACGCCCGCGAGGCCAATTGATTTTCAATGTGAACTCGAAATAAGTTGCAGAAAAACAATATTCATCGGCAAGCTTAAAAATAGAGAAACAAACTGTTTCAGTTTAACAATAATTTATGACAATTTAAAACGAAAATAAAAACAACCAAAAAAAAAAAAAACTAACTGCATTATCATATGTTAAAAAACGTTTATTTTTGTTAAATCTATATGCGTTACTTAACTAAATCTAATTTATGTAAAAATGCTACCAATTGTTGAGCAAGCCATCAGGCGTAGTTACCAATTCTACTACATGTGCATCCTGGCCACCTAAGCGCCTCCTCGCTGGGCTAGCCGAGAGCTCTGACTGTCCACCTCGACGTCCGAGCCGGAGGCCGTGATTACGGCCTGCAAGAGCTGCTTCAGCTCGTTGTAAAGCCTGAGCGCAAGCTGGAGGCTGGGCGCCTGGCGACGGCCTGGCACCTGGTGCTCCTTTGGCGGTTGCACGCACATCTTGACAAGCTTCTGCAGAGAGCGCGGCAAGCGTATGCCACTCAGCAGACCTGGCTGGAACGTTCCACTGCCCAAGAGGACGTGATCGCAGAATATCTGAAAGTTGTTGTTCTGCTGGATATGTGTGCAGGCCTGGCGCTCTGCGTCGCACAATCCGCGACAGGAGTGGAAGCTGCAGTCTTGGTTGCTGTGGCACTTGACGCCATTAGATATGCGCTTGTCCAGATAGCTCTCGACATAGACGTGCTCCGCGCTTTGGTACTTCAGGCGCCTGTCGGGCGTGAGTCCGAAGCGATTCACCTGCATTTTGCACATACGCAGCGGCTCCGGCTTCATCTCCTCCAGCCGAAATATGTACTCCATGATGCTGAGAGCGTGCTTCAGACGCTGCTGTCTATTGGACGAGCTGTCAGGTAGGCAAAACAGATTTAGCCAGATGCGAATGATATATGTTTGGCATTTGCTCACAGATACTGAATGATGCTGGGATTAGCCTGCACGATCTCCAAGCCCTCCGTGGCATAGTAGGGGCCACAGGAGCCCAACACCGCTGGAAACACGGAGTCCTCGTCAAAAAGCTTGCCCATCATATAGTTGTTGTCCTTGAACAAGCGCCAAAAGCTAACCATCTGCTGTGAGTTATTATCCGCGATCTCCTGGTTGACCAGGGCGCGTATCTGACATACGAATGAGCAAAGTTAACTTTTTGGTTTTAGGAGAACTTCAGATGCTTACCATATTATCATCCAATGTCACGTTGTACGCCAGGATGATGTGGAGCTTGACAATCTCGTGGAACTCCTCGATTTTTGGGTAAATCTCCTCGCCCTTGCTGTTCGTCCAGCTCAAGTCGTCGTCGTTGTGCTTCGCCAGCTGCGTGGAAGCGGTATTGTTGTCATGGCATCTGAAGCCCTAATATCAAACTGACCTACCTTTACGGCGAGCATGTCGCCATTCTTTTCAGCCGTAAAC